>NC_071402.1:96582605-96888584 GCF_017976375.1 Cuculus canorus
TGTTTTTTTTCTTTTACCTGGCTTCAGATTTTGGCCTAGCCAGTTGCCAGTGCTCCCAGACACTTATTTCCAAGGAACTTGTCTTGCCCTCATTACCAGCAGGTGTCACATTGAAGGATGTGTAACGCCAAGCTCAGGCTGCAGTCCCTGCTCTGGGGACTGCCAGAGAAAGCCCCACTCCCTCTTCTCCCTGCTGGGGCAGAAGTCAGCGCCAGCAACTTGAGCATCCCCATGTCTGTAGTTTTCTACTTGCATCATCTCTCTCCGTAGCCAAGAGATTAAAAGCTTACTCTGCCAGCTGTCCACAGCACCAGGCTATCAGGCAGTTGGTCTAATTCTTTACTAGCTGCTTCCTGATCCTCTAATCACAAGATTATTAATTGTATATTTCTGTAAAAGAGCAAAAAATGTCTCTCAGTGTGAAAAAGTTTAAATATATAAAAACATTTCATAAAAATATTTATTAAAAAAAATCAAAATGCCCCTTGAGCCTGTAAACGTTGCCTGTAAAATCTCCCTTAACTGGAACAATTTGAAATAGTCATTCAGGCTCTTTTTTTGCACAGTCCAGTAAGATTAAGACAACCAATAGAACTGCCACCCGTCTTCTACTTTGACTCTCACCCCACTCGTTTTTCTTCTTTTTTCTTTGCTTCCAATATGACGGTTTGATTTCCCAATGTCAACAATTTTCTTTGGAGGCATCATTTGTCTTTCCTTTTAACAGAGTTCTGCACGTCCTGATTCTGAGGCTCTCTTGTGGAATGGGCTTGAGGTCTGATCGGCAACACAAGCAACACCACGATGCTTAGAATGTGCATGTGAAAATACATAGACCTGGGAACAAAATAAGAAATAGAATATTATATTGTTGTTGGCAATAACACGAATCGGGCAACATCAGTAAGCCCATGCAGAATTCAGTGTTAAGGCATGAATGCAAAAAATATGAACCTGACTTAGAAAGCACAAAAAAATACCTTTGGATTTCACACAGCCTATGAATGTGGTATCTGGTGGCATTGATGAAAATCTTGCCATGGATATTAATGAGGCAAGGAATCAATCAGAAAGCTCCAGAATCCGAAGTCTGACAGCTCATATAAGCCTATGTAATTCAACCATAGACTTATTCAGACCATCTCTTCTAATAATACAGTATACAAGGGTATAATTTGAAGAAACAGCCTTTATGCTTAGGACATAAAACTTGGTGCAAATTTTTTTTAAAAAAAAAAAAAACAGTGACAGAAAGATAAAAATTCATTCCAAGTGCTGAGATCTGAAATAAAACATTCAACTTCTAACTGGGAATGTCGGGTAATGATGTTTATAGAAGTGCTGTGGTTTTGAAGACAATACTCAGAAATATGACTTACTAAGTATGAAATAGTTTTATTTCAAATAATATTTTACACAAGATTGAACAGAAACAAAAAGTACTTAAACCAAGCACACAAGGCTCTGGCAGCTTGGGGAGGACTACATCTGGGAGCAGTATGGTTCAGGTTTTAACCACAAAGATGCATCTTCCTGTGGTCTTATTTATGATTCTTGCCATAACTCTAACATCTTCATAAGGTCCTTAGCTTAAGATCACTGCTAGGTGTGCAATCCTCCAAATTTCCTGCCTAACAGTCTCTAAATTTAAGGGTTATCTATGCTGAAGGTCACTAGGGTAAACAATATTAAGGCGATGACTTGGGGCAAGGGTGGAAAACCATTGTCTTTGTTCAGAACTCCAGTAAAAGTAACATTTCTGTCTTCGTGGATGCTGGCACAGTAATAGCAAGTCCTTTATATATTTTTATTTCTGTAATTTTATTGTTAGCAATGTAATGTCACCGAATTACATCAATTTTTACTATATGGAATGGCCTTTTGTAGCACAAAGGAAACCAACTTCACTTACAGGGCAAATTTATAAATCAGTTGACTATTTTAGTCTTTTCTCCCCTTTTTGGTTCTGGTTGCTGTTTGCTTGTTTTGTCTTGAAAGATAGAAAAATTAGATATTAACAAGGTACTTGGGAAAGCATGGCACTGAACCCAGGAAAGGTTTGGAGTCATTTTTATATGGTAAGTTTTCTGTGTTGAAATCAAATGTGTTAAGAAACAGGCCTAGAAAATGTAAAAATTTAACCCTCTTCAAAAAGATTTACTGACAGCAGCTATCTTGACTACCAGTTTTATGTCTCTTACGTTAGAGGAGGGAACTGTCTGTCTTCTTAACCAAAATCTGTTACTCTATGTTGACAGTTCACTGTAGAATGAAAGAAAAGTAAATCAATGTAGTTCAGTCTCCCTTTTCAAATTGTTTTCTCAATTTCGCTATTTCAAATTATTTTTATTAGTGTATATCCAGTATACTCTGCAACATCAGTGTTTTCTCATTTTTAATGAACCTAGGGAAGTATTTGCTTCCTATGGAAGTATTCAAATAGAAAAGCATACTCATTTCAAGACATAATACTCTGCCAGGCACTCTTCTTATCATCTGCTGACCGATCACACCTTCTGTTCTATACATTTGGCAGCTGGAAAGCTGATCTTTTCTCATCAACTCCCTCCTACTGCGAACTCACATTATTCTTAACCTCTCCAGCCTCAGCTACTGTTAATGGCTGAGACTTAACCGTTCAGAAAAAGGAAACTGAATATGTAAAAAGTCACAAGAGGACAAAGACTGAGAAGTAGAGGTGGAATGTTCTGCCTTATTACTATCATCTCATTATTTACAGGAGTGCAAAAATCACCCCTTATAGATTATTAGACATGCTGTTTGAACTCCTTTCAAATCTGATCAAATGCCAACTGCTTTTCAGTGCTGCTGGGGTTATTCAACTAAAGTTTGGGCTGATCGGAGAATAACAGTCAAGAGGAGAGAACTTACTTGTAAAACTTAACCGTGGGCTCAACAGCCAGCATAACGAATGGTGCAACAGTATAGCACACGGCCAGTTGAGTGACAACCCAGGTGATGACATCGTAGGCTACCTTGAGAGGCACTGACGAGAGGAAGTAATGTCTGCAATTCTTTCTTATCTGCAGGTCAGGGAAAAGTAAACAGAAAATTAAATAAAAGTATTTCTTAGGCAACGTGACATGGACACGTTGCAAGTGTATGATGCTCCACCTATCACCAGCATTAGCATTACAGTAAAGGTTATACATCAGTTAGAAAGCACTGAGACTAGGAAGACAGAAGTATACGGACTGGCATATCCAAGTCCCACAGTCAACCAGCAGCAAACAGAAAAGTGTCCCCTAACTTCCTGTCATAATCACAGGAGAAGACTCTCATGCTGGGTATCTGGGGGGGAGGGGGAGTTGCTACGATTTGATTTATTACTGTTTATCAACAGTGAAAGAAAGTTACTTTAAATGAACAAATACATGTCTACACCTGCAAGCATAAGCTGTTCCTTAGAGATTTTGGTTTAGCTTCACATCTGCGAAATCCTCATAAATTAGAGGCAAAGGACATGTTAAGACCACATGTTCAGCAACCTGCTGTAGCCACAGTGTCTAGCACTAGTCTCTAGCTCACTAGTTTAATTCACCTTTCAAATTGTCCTTCTGGTTTATCCATAGACAAACTCTGAAATGTAATGGTAGTGTTTCCCAGCCCCGCACAACTGGCTGGTTCAGTCTGAAAAACTGAAGTGATAAATTTAACAACAGTGGGACATGAAACCTATGATCTCTTTGGTGGCTCTGCTCAAGATGAGGCCCATAAGCACAGGGACCAGTTTACTGTTTCAATTGCATCCTCATGAAAGAGTTCAAATTTGGGCTAAAATTCAACCCATAACAGCTTCTTGTGAAAGATTGTGCCCAGAGCAGATTATACATATGGGCAACATGATCACGAAGTTGCCTAGACTCAAGTTAACCTTGAATCTGAAGGTAATCTGACTGCATGGATGTAGTCGCTGGCTGGATGTAGTCGCTGGCACTATCAACTGTATACTCACAAGCAAGGTTTCCTCTGACAGCACTGCAGCATGTGCAGAATTGGTGCTGGTTATAACTGCTGGGAATACTTTGTAATTAGCATCAACACAGAACAAAGTTTCAGGGAACACCAAGCTCACAAAGGTATCAAAGAGGGCTCAACGGCAGGAACAAGGCCCTTGACTGTGTCAGGGTGGTCCCTGCAGTTGACAGCTGGATAGCAGCTAGCATGGGCCTTAGAAGAGAACAATGAAAGGTACATACTGCTCTGGATGCGAGTGTGATAAGGATTCCAGTGAGAAATGTAAAATAATATCCGGGATAGATACCATGCCACAGGGCCGACAGGATAAATGTTAAAGCCGTAGGGTACCTGGGAGCTCTGTCATAGCAAACACTGCAAAGATGAAAACAAAACAAGAAGCTGAATACAACTGAACAATGGACACTGCACTTGAAATTTTTCTCTGTTTTAAGACCTTACTCTGTTTTCTTAATGGTCTTATCTTTCCTCAGTTACAGATGAGGGCATGTGGTACTCTCCCTTCATTTACATGGACCATTAGATGGAAAGAGGAAGGCCGCTTTATGCACAGAGTATCCAAAGAGCATCTGTACAAATATTCCTGGTGCTCATAGCATTTAAATAAGCAACAGGGCAAAGGGCAGGCAAGACTTCTCTTTCACCTTCATACCTCTATCTGCAACCGCACACTTCTGTTCAAAACTCTGATGGTAGATCAAGAGCAAGTCTAAAGACAAGAGACGTGACTTCACCCTCCCTTGTTGAACAGAGGTATTTTCAGGCAGTTACCTGGCAGATGCTGGGAACAACAGGGAGTGTCATAAGCTGTTGCAAAGCAGGGGATTCCTGCTAAGTTTAGCAGCCCAAAATCTTACTCCAAAGACGCAAGTGAATGATACCAGTTCAAGAACACATCAACTGGTCTACTTGGCTATCTGAGGTTTAACTGAAATGCTGTGTTACAAAGAAACGAGTCAAGATAATGCAGTTCTCATCAGGAACAAGATTTGAATTATGAAAAAGTAGACATTGACTTTTAAGATGTATATATGTAACAACAAAAGTAGCTATGATACCCACAATAAATTCGTGCTTGCATTTCAGATCTCACATTAACTGTAAGATGAGCTTTAATCATGCCAAAACTTGTAGCAAGTAACAGAAGACTGCTCAATCTACAAAACTAGATTAATGCTAGTATTTATAAGTGCCTTAATAGTCACAGGTTAAAATCTGATCATCTCAGTGCTAGAAGAAGTCCCTTCTCCATATCCTAAACAGGGACTTCCTAGCAAGCACCTTCTAGTAACTCCAAATGAGACTACACTGGGGCTCTGAAGTTTTGACTTCTCTCCAGTTCTAGCTGAACTGGATTCCAGTGACACAAGGCTCCCTTCCAGTAGTAGCCTGCATGGCAAGCATAACATAGCAAAGTGAAACAGTACAGCAAGAATAAAGAAGGCAAACAGCAGCCTAAAAGATGCCATCAAAATGCTATTACTTTTTATTATGGAAGATCTGAACAGTTTGTTTGTGGCTGGCTTCTCATATATAAAATGTGAGCATTTAACATTTGCAGCAATAAAACTTCACAGCGCCAAATACCCTTGTATTCTACCAACCGTTACAGACACGGGAAACAAAAAGACAGACAAGAGGCTACACATTCATGAGATTTAACAGTCTATTTTTCCAGATCATCTAGAGGTTCTGGGTCTCTCAAGCATGTTACTGTTTCAGTGTTCTTACCGTTTTAGCCAGGCAGCTGTCTGAATGTTCCAGTTTTCAATGTACATTTTAAAACTTGTTGCAGTCTAAGAAAGAAATTCATATGAAATGTTAGCACTCAAACCTGTAAAATAATGCTTGCATTTTAAATTACAGAGAAGATACATGGAAAACATTAATTCTAGTAGCTAATTGTTGTGAAGACTGTGCCACAGTCCATCGTTACACTAACACATTTTGGAAGAGTTATTAAGTAGGCTGATTGCTCACTGCTAACACTTGGCACTTACTGTAAATTCTCACTTTGTTTTGTAAAATTAAATACAATGTTTGGTTATTTTTCAAATTGTGGGAAATCTGAAAAGCTTTCTTGTTTTAAATGCTTGGCCTCCCCTTCAGCTCATTAACAGCTAGATTTTTGGAAGGGATGTCTTGCCACCCTTTATATGCAGTCTGGTCTTCCCTAGAATGCTATTAAAATGAAGTATTATAAAAACTAAAAGAAATGCATTATTATTTGGAGAAGGAAGAGGGAAGACTGAAAAACATTGACAAAAAAAATTAGGACTGAATTTAGAAGCCAATTCTCAGCCTACTGCCCAGCTAGAAAAAACAGAGTAGACTCCAGGGTTCTGGGAGAGCCACCTACACCTCCTCACAGCCCCAGTTCTCCCAGCTTTAGGGGACTGCTGGACTCCATCCAGCATCAGTTCCCCTAATCCTGGTCAACTTCACCTCTGGTAGTTCCTCGTCCCTGGTGCCCCTTGTTCCTCGCCTGCTGGCAGAAACCTTTGAGGATCTCCTCACCAAGCAGGGACATGACTCAGTGACACCACATTATCATCCCACATCAGCTGAAGGGAAGGGCACAATGAAAATACATATTTAAAAGAAAGGCTAACACTTCATCATCTGTATTTAAAGAGTTAAAATGATTAATGATTTCTAATGCAGTACTGCCACATTTTAATTGCATTACTGCACCAAGAGAAGCCAAGAAAAATATAATTGCTCTTCCAACTAATATTGTCACTCTTTTTTTGGCATCCTTAAGTTCCCTTGTTACATTACCCAGACAGAAAGTAGTCATTGGTTGTCAAAATATGCACACTGCCAAAGCTTTCTTGAAGTACCTCACACGCAATTAGCCCCCATCACATTTTAATGCCCTCACAATTCCTGACATGGGCTTATCTTTACTACAGATCAGGTCAATTCCTAGTCACATTTACCGCTCAGGTTCCCAACTCTTAAGTGGTTTCACATATGCAGGCGGCTATGCCTCCTGAAAATGCGCTGTATTTTCACACTTAAAGTAATAGTCTTGGTAGCCTCTTGCATCACATGATAAAATCAATGGGAGGTACCCCATTTTATGCTCCTGGTAATAATTTCTCTACCCTGATCTCTATTGTCTATGTGACCAGTAAAAGGAAAAATTTTGAGGGGTCTATTGTACAGTGGGTGGAGAGGAGCAAAGGCTCCCGTTTCCTTATTTGGGCTTGACTTCACTTTCCTACTTCAAGCAGAAACTGCCTCAGCCCATCAAGATAGGAATCATCTCCTGCCCTAAAGCTGAATCAGATATTGATCCACAATCCCAGAGTGGTATCTGCTGTCACTGAGGAATATAAAGCACTTCTGGGCTGTATATTCTGTACCACTCAGATGATGCTTCCAGTTTTAGCACCTTGCAATGAAGAATTACAGGGACTCTTTCATTTTTGGTAAGAGCTACTAAAGCACATTTGCTTAGTCACAGTTCATTCAATAAAGCAATAAAGCAGTCAACTTATTTTCATCTGCTTTTCCTTTTAAAACCATAACTACAGGATTATAGAGGGAAGATCCTCCTATTTCTAAAGAAAAGAAGACTTTAGAAAGCAGACTCAAACACAAACATTTCCATATTCCACTGGCATTCACAAAATATTCTTCAGGGCAAACAAATTAGATCGGCCATCTTTTTCACTAGATAAATGAACAAATAGCTTAAAGGCTGATAGATGTTAAAAGTATAGTGCAGTCACAACGAACCTGTGTGACAGATATGTTGAGAAACAGTGTGGTTTGCTGGATGGAGCTCTAGATCAGCAGCCATCTAAGCTCTATGTGGCCCTGCCAGGTCCCATTCAGGTTGCTTAGTTTGTACCTGTTATCTCTCCCACCCTTGCTTTTCTCCATTTACAACAGGCACTCCAGGGACACAGCCCTTGCAAGAGAGTACATTGCCTACTCGTGGCAGCCTCTTTCACTAAAACCACCCATCTCAACTGGGTTACAAAAGTGGAAAACCGTTATAAGTAAATAAACAGAATACACCACAGATGGTGAAGAATCATAGCTGCGAGCAATTTATTGACCTACTGAACTCAGCCACAATCTACAGTAATTGACTGCTCATTTATTAAACATCTGATTAATCATTTATTAGCCCGCTATAAACTATTTAGAAATGCAACCAGAATATGGAGTGTGATGAAGGGTGTGTGACAGATGCTTTTACCTGCCCAACAGATAAAATATAAAACCTCTCCAGGTTATTTTCCTTCTAGCAAAGCTTCTCCTCATTACCATGCCCATTTATAGAATTACAGAATTTATAGAAGGAAGGTGTCCCTTCAGGTTGCTCAAAGCCTCATCCAAGCTGGCTTTGAACATCTCCAGGGATTGGGGCATCCATGACTTCTCTGGGCAACCTGTGCCAGTGCCTAACCACTCTCACAGTAAAAAATTTCTTCCTATTAGAACCTGCTACCCATTGTACTATCACTACATGCCCTGATAAATCATAAAAACATAGAATCATAGAATAGTTAGGGTTGGAAGGGACCTTAAAGATCATCTAGTTCCAACCCCCCTGCCATGGGAAGGGACATCCCACTAGATCAGGCTGCCCAAGGCCCCATCCAACCTGGCCTTGAACACCTCCAGGGATGGAGCAGCCACAACTTCCCTGGGCAACCTGTGCCAGTGTCTCACCACTCTCATGGTGAAGAAATTCTTTCTAATGTCTAGACTAAATCTGCCCCTCTCCAGTTTGTACCCATTCCCTCTCATCCTGTCACTACAAGCTTTTGTGAATAGCCCCTCTCCAGCTTTCCTGTAGGCTCCCTTCAGGTACTGGAAGGTCGCTATAAGATCTCCTCAAAGCCTTCTCTTCTGCAGGCCGAAAAGGACCATCTCTCTTAGCCTGTCCTCATAGGGAAGGTGCTTCAGCCCTCCAATCATCTTTGTAGCCCTCCTCTGGACCCATTCCAACAGCTCCATGTCCTTCTTATGTTGAGGACTGCAGAATTGAACACAGTATTTCAGATGAGGTCTCACAAGAGAGGAATAGAGGGGCAGAATTACTTCCCTCGACCTGCTGGCCACGCTTCTTTTGATGCAGCCCAGAATAAGGTTGGCCTTCTGGGCTGCAAGCGCACATTGCCGGCTCACGTCGAGCTTCTCATCAACCAGCACCCCCAAGTCCTTCTCTGCAGGGCTGCTCTCAATCACATCATCCCCCATCGTGTACTGAAAATGGGGATTGCCCCGACGCAGGTGCAGGACCTTACGCTTGGCCCTGTTGAACCTCATGCAGTTCTCAGAGGCTCACTTCTCCAGTCAGTCCAGGTCCCTCTGGATGGCATCCCGTCCTTCTGGTGGGCAACTACACCACTCAGCTTGGTGTCATCTGCAAACTTGCTGAGGGTGCACTCAATCTCGCTGTCAGTATCATTGATAAAGATATTGAACAGTACCGGCCCCAGTACAGACCCCTGAGGGACACCACTCGTCACAGATCTCCATCTGGACTTTGAGCCACTGACCACTAAAGAGCCCCTCCCCAGCTCTCCTGTAGCCCCCTTTAAGTACTGCACGACTGCAATAAGGTCTCCCCTGAGACTTCTCTAGGCTGAACAACTCCAAATCCCTCAGCCTGTCCTAATAGCAGAAGTGCTCCAGCCCTCTGATCATCTTCAAGACCCTCCTCTGGACTGGACAATTCTCTCAATTATGTCAACACAGCCACTCCTTTAACTCACCTCAATGTTCCAGATATTTAAATTGGATAACAGGTCCCAGCGGAAACTGCCCCTCTCATCAACTCCACTGAATCCATAACCGGCTGCATTGTTGACTGCATCTGCTGCAATATCAAAGCAAAATGGGTCACATCAGACTGCTGGAGGAGCCACATTTTCTTACAAATCACTATGACACTAAACATACATTCAAATCAGCTTTATAGAAATTGGCATTCTCTCTTTCAAAAAGAAGCTTCCTCTTGGCAAACGGGCATTGCTATAAGGTAACACAACAGTCATTTCCTCCAGAGGAAAGACTAGCTACTCCTTAGGCAGAAGGAGTAATAAAATAAACAAAGAGCAATGGATAGAAATAACTTTTCCTATCCTTTTGCCTTTATTATCAATCTGGGATAGATATAAAGAGTTGCAATAAATGAGTTAGCATTTTCCTCAAAAGGGTACCTGGATGTCACAGCATTTTCCAGAATTCAGAAAAACAGTAGTGTCTCATGTTTCCCATTTGCATTGAGTTCCAACATGGTTATTTTGGTTAAGACTTGCATTCAAGCTTCCACAGACAAAGGCTCTTGCTAATCCTGTTGCTCAGTGCCCCCCTAAGTACCTCACCAACTCTACAAATCAAACATTGTGTCACTTCAATTAAAGACAGCTACTTTAGGTGCAAATAAAAGCTTGGGTAATGGTAGGCATTTCATGTGCTGCACTCTTGCTCTTTTCCACAGTGCTGGTCAGCTATCTTCCCTCTCAGCCTTGCCTGGGTACCACCTCATCACTGCGTCTCAAGATTCTGCATTTAATGTGCCCTTGACTAAGTGTAGGCAATACTGAGGATTATTAGAAGAAAAAGGAAAGTAAAAATACAGGTAGTGCTTTGCCTTCCTGATTATTTACAAAACACAAGCCTTGTTGGGCTATGCTTTAAAATGGTCAGCATTCCTTTCCCATGAAAGAAAATTGATATTGCTTTGCAAATGCTATGAGTACAAGCACAAACTCATGGAGAAGCCCTAAAGCACAAAACCACGAAGAGAACCTGATTAAAAGCAACAAGACTAACAATAAACAAATAAATGAGCAACCTTCTCTAACCTCAAATTTTCCATTTTATTTTCCACTTTATTAAATGAGATAGATTTTACTGATGGAAAGGTCTCATCTTTTTAATTCTCTCCCAGTTTGAAATGAATCACAGAATCATAGAATCCCTAGGCTGGAAAAGACCTTAGAGATCATCAGCTCCAACCGTACTTGTCTACTACTAAATCCTGTCCCCAAGCACCTCATCCATCCGCCTTTTAAACACCTCCAGGGATGGTGATTCAACCACCTCCCTGGGCAGCCTCTGCCAGTGCTTGATAACCCTTTCCATGAAGAAATTTTTCCTAATGTCCAATCTAAACTTCCCCTAATGCAGCTTGATGCCATTCCCTCTTGTCCTATCACCTATCGTTTGGAAGAAGTGAATCAAACAGCAACCTTGCCTGAAACTGGCCCACATGACCTTGCCCAGTCTCAAAAGACTGGAGCTGCACCTGTCTTCCCAGACCAGGGGTGCTCCTGGAATTGCTCCCCCTTGCTCTAAGGGTGCCAGGGACTGCTTAGTGTTTCTGCCAAAAGCAAAAAAAAACCCCAGAAATCCAAGGACATAATAATACAGCAGGCTTGTCAGCTTCTTGCTTCCTGACCTGCAGAACAAAGTGTGAAGTGCAAAAGAACCTGAATTGCCCACCCTCAAATCGCTCACAAAACCCCAATCTCCGCAGAAGCCAGCAGAGGTTTCCCTGCTGACTTGCACAGCTCCGGCATATTGCTTTCACAGCTCCCTGGACGCAGGTGCTCAGTCCCAAACCAGTTTCATAGACAGCTCTGAGGTAGGCTTGCAGCCACGTTCCCATGACTATTGCTAACGTAGCAAGAAGCTGAATTTTCCGTCTTTCATGGAACTGGAGGAATTCAGCAGCGTAGCTCTCGCACAATAGCGTGACTGTCCTTTTCTGAGGACAGGAAGTGCTTATCAGCTGTTTCAGCAAGCATTTTTATCAGGCCCTGTGCTGTGCCACCACGAGCTAAACTGCAGAAGGATAAAGTGTCTGCTGTTCTGCTGGCTGTGAATGCGGATAACAGAGGCCTCACTCTCCAGTATGAAGTGTGTGCCTTTCCCCAAATCCTCCTAATTTGTAAGGTATTTATACAGTTTCTACTGCTTAATCACATCACAAATCCAAGTTCAGTTTATCTGACTTTTAGTTAACTATAATGCTGGAAAAAACAGAAGGAACAATTTAACACTGGATCCCACAAAAATAAGTTTCCGAGCAAGCAATTCTTTATCCCAAAGCCCTTCTCATCCCCAAATGTAACAATTCTGGCTGTCTTCCCTTGATCTGTCAGTTTTATTCCCAGCCGTCTAATCACAGCCTTGCAATGAGCTTCCCTGGCTCATTCCATCCAATCTCAATGACACTTCTCAGTTTCAGGTCTATTGCCGACTGGGTTTCCCCTACACACAAAGTTTGTAATACCAGCAAAAAGTAAAAAAAAAAAAATCAGTCTCTCAGTTTTCAGTCTGGCCTAGAAGGACTTGACTTCTCACACATAGATGGGAAAGGTGACTTCTAAAATGAAGAAGGTAAAATACAAAAAGTTTATTTTGAGCACCAGTCTAAATGGCTCCCAAGAAAAGGAGTTTATATTTACTGACAAGAAACTGAAAAGCAGATTCGGTTCCAGAGGCAGGAGACGTCGGAGAAGCTAGAGAAGATTTTATGCATGTTTTTCAAAACTTTTGGCATCTCCCCTGCCTGTAGGAACATCTCCCACTGGAACTACAGTTCTAGGTACTAATTTATTTTTGTTTCCCCACAATGCTTCAGACCCTCTCCCTCATTTATAAACCTATTTGTTACCTAACAAAATAAGTGAGTAGCCAGACTTACCTAATGTCCATGCAAAGTAATACTTTGGTTTTGCTGCCTGTGTTACAACATACAGGTAACCAAGTCTTGACAAGAAGGGTGTTTTATCAAGAAATTCATTATCAATAATATATGCCATGGGAAAGTTCTTGGTAAGTGTCAAGAATAAAATGAGAGATACTAGTGTGATACACAGCTTGTACATCACTGCTCCCTAAAAAGCACAAACAATGAAATATTTGTTAGAAACATTTGCTTAAGGGAAAAAAAACAAAAGGCAGTACTCATGACATAAAACAATGCACTTCAAGAACCAATAAGGTTAGCAGTGACAAAGTTGATAGTAATTAATTTAGAAGAGGTGAAAAAGAATAGCCACGGTCAAAGCTTTGGTTTAATTTCATAGAATCATAGAATGGTTTGGGTTGAAAGGGACCTTAAAATCATCCAGTTCCAACCCCACTGCCACAGGCAGGGACACCTCCCACCAGATCAGGCTGCTCAAAGTCCCTAATTTGTTTTACTGAACTACCTACAGATAGGTACAAAGGATGACTAGAAGTCAAAATTGGTGATGAATTTCACAAAAGACTCCTATACCAGTTCGAGATGGTCCTATAATAAGAAAAGAAGCAAACACAGAACCACACCCTACAATGTAAAGGAGGAATATTCCCTGGAACTAAATTCTGGATTCCTCCAGGAGGCCAAAAGCATCAGTATTCAGTACAACAGTAGGTATCATTGCCCAGATAGCATCCAGAGGACTTGCTACAAATTACTTGTTTTAAAAGTGTTCATCTTGTACACCATGCATAACTTGCCATACATAGTGTGTCTGCTATCCCATACTGTTTTCTATCACCACTCCCTATCTTTCTATAAACTAATGTTATCAACAATCATGTCAGTAGCTAGAAGCTTGATTTCAAACACACATCAGGAGTAAACTCTCCTTGATAAAGTTATAATTAAAAAGGTAAATCTGGCAATGGGTACCATGTAAAAATTGACTTATGTTCCCAAAGACTAATAAAAGTACAACATATTACTGAAACAAAATGCACTTTTTGATCCCAAGTATTCTTTTTATATTTTTATCTTTTTATTCTTTTTATTTCACACAATACGGCCCTTATTCTGACCTTGATCAGACTACTGTAAGTCAGAAGCAACACTACTGAAGTCAGTAGAAATACAACCATGTGCAACAGCAATCAGGTATGTATAGGCCCATACTCAATTCCAGAGGAGACCATCCAGTGTCACCTTAGAGAGAGGACTCTGGTTCTCACACTATGCTATCCTGCTTTACAAGAAGGAAATTTTATAAGAAGGTGTTAAGTAATATTTTAAAATAAATAAAACTAGCGTAAATTGTACACGAAAAATGACCTCTAAGTAATCTTAAAGTGTGAGATTCCCTTGCAAAGCACATGGACAAGCTACAGTTTCTGATTAGCCATGACTCACGTACTCTAAAATCTCCTGCACTATGGGTGAGATTTGACTTTCTTTTTTCCTGACATTTCCTCTTCTGTTTGGAGATGAACTGCAACTCATCATTGCCCCAACCTGCAGACTGCTCCCATCTCTTCACAAAGGACACTCATTAATGAATGATTTGTTTTGCAAGCCAAATGCATTTGGGAATTCAAGAGGAAGACACCCTGTGATAAAAACAGCAGCCACTTCACAGAAGAAAAACCCCTCTGTAATGCTTACTGGAAAGACAGTCCAAAAATGGGTTTTCTTCTTCATTTTTAATTATAAGAATCATGCACAAAGCTGTACTGTCCTGCCCTTTGCAATAAGTCTTTGTCATTTTGAAACTTACAGTTGGAGAAGGATCAGGAAGTCTGTCATAACCCTTCTGCTTCCAGTTCACTTCTAACAGTTTCATGTGCACATGCCTCCCTTCAATGAAGGCTATATAATCTTTGTAATTGCTGCAAGGCCCAGCTATGATGCTCATAAAATTGAGGAGATAGCTTAAATACTCCAGTAAAGAAGGTCTTGTCCTGTGAAAATCATACACACACACACACAAATTAAAAAAAACCAAACCAACAAACAGAAAAAAAAAACCAAGGTAAAATACAGCAAAGGCTTTCACAAATGCTTTTTGTTGTATTGCCTGCCTCAGCCCGCAACTTTCTGCTACCACCCTCCTCCCAGGTGAAACATCACTAGGTCTGTTTTGGAATGAAGCACAGCCTCTATTATTTCCCAGTGATTTCTGGCAGATGGCAGTCACAACAAGGGTAACGTGGAAGTGCTTCAGCTACAGGTTAATGAGTGCTACTGATCTGAAAAGCCATCATCTTATTATTAGAAACATTTTAGTTAAAAACAGTCATAAATTTAAATACCTACTCTCAAAAAAATTGACTTGTGCATTTTGAACATGCTAACAGTATCAGGAGTGAGAAGTTTCTAACTGTTTTTGGACATCTCTCAGGTATGTCAGGGACCAGTTAAGGGCTGGCAGATGACAGGTTGAGTAACACTGTTCCCACCAAACTGTGCAATGCAATACCTTGCCTTGTTATGTAAGCCACCAGGCAGGAGGCATTTAAGACTAGGACTCTCAGGCCTGAGAGGAGCTCTCACCCACCCTTCAGTCCAGCCTTTTGAAAAACGCTAAGTGTGATGTGAGACGGGAAGAGAATGAAGAGGCACTCTGTTCTGCTGTGCAAATAAAGGAAGTAGTTGCCTGTATTGCATCATTAACAGGAAAAGGAACTACAGGGAAAAGACACATGAATCAAAAGACAGCTGAAGATGAAAGGCAAAGAAAGTCCATCATGTTAATTATTTCCATTCTGCAAATGTATCTCAGAAGTTCCTTCAGAGGTTTTACATTAGGTATAAAACAAAGAAGATCCACTCTCCTTGCTACAGATTAGTAGGATGGAAAAAAGATGAACAGGCCTCTCACTGCTAGTGTAATCTGTAAATTGTTGGACTTGCTTTATTTATGTGGCAAAATATACCACCAACAATATTCTGCACGGAGATACACAGTGCTGTCCATGAATGTACAATCCAAGTAAACGAGGAGTCCCCAGATGAGAACAGAAACTAGGGCATAGTACTACAGGGCTCTTCTGTCCAAGACACAGATCGACACGCATAAACCAAAACCCACTTAAAATTCCTTCAGACCAATACATGATTTTCTAGCAGGAAAACTAAGCAACAGTTAAACATTTGTTGTTGCCTACTGCTATTCTGAAGTGGAATTAGTTCTAATAAACAGTTAGCTTAGCCAGGATTTTCTGTATCCACCCTGCTGGTTATTGTAGACATTAGTGCCCGAATGCTATGTTTTCTGGTGAAAGCATTTCACAGAAAGATGCAGCAAACAATTTGGGGTAAGGTTCATCTTTCTGTTCTGCAAAATCAGGTCCATGATTAGGGCTTCTGAGCTCTACAGTAAGATTAAAAATAAAGACATTAGTTTCAATTTAGATTCTGCACATGGGTGGGTGGGGAGACATGAGCAATGCACAAAGGAATTTAGAGAGGATGAGTGAGAAACAAAACCAGACCAAGAACAGGAGGGAAGACAAAAGGCTCTATTAACAAGGGGGATTTAAACTCTTCAGTTATGACTTTTTTGCCACCAACACTTGAGCTATTGGCACGTACTTTTCTATTATGAGCTCATCTACAGTACAAGGGGGAAAAAAAGCCTGTTTGGTGGGAATTTGACTAGAGTTAATCATATGGTCACAAGGGCCCAGTACAGTTAAACATTATGCTGTGCGCTTTAAAAATAGACACAAAGCTCTAGGTCACAGCAAAAGTTATATGACTGTTCATACAGGATTTCTGCTTTTCAAGAAATTACTCCCTTCTTACTTTTAGAAACTTACAGACTTTCTGATGGCTGAATTTTTTTCCTTGAAAATGAAGGAAATAATCTCCTTGGCCTTCAACAAACACTTTATGGTGAAAAGTAATTATGGTTCCAAGACTAACTCTGTAACACTAATTCTTCAAAGGAAAAAAAAATCCACCTGCATTCTGCATTTATGTTGGGAGACAAAATAGAAAAAAAACCCAAAGGTGCTTACATGATTAACATACTGTCTCCCTCTGAAAAATGAGACTAGTTACATAACATGAAGGAGTAGGAGTATTAACATCATGGAGTGAGATAGGAAAAACACAATTTCAGCGCCCAAAAATTATGGCAAAAAAAAAAGTAGTACTTGAAACATCAGAATCAAACAAAAAATAGATTTTTACCATGCAGTGGTTTGCTGAGAGAGGAGTAGTTGTCTACTTGGAGAAATAACATATCACAGATAGGATGAAGACAACAACCATAAAGTCCATATAGTACAGTCTTAGCCTGAATATAAAAGAGTCGATTCAGCAAAGACTAGTTTTGTTGCATGTGGAGTATATATTTAAGACAATGAAGTGTTGCCAAGTACTTCAATGCTTTCCAGACCAGCACAGGGTGATAAGGCCAGATTCCTGGATTGAAGAAATAAGGAATATAGCAGAAAAGCTATTTTTGTGTAAGGAGGGCATTGACAGCAGCATTACAAAACAAAACTGCTCAAGCAAATAAAAACAGCAGGTAGGACTTTTGGCTTATCACAGACTGGGAAGAAGGAGGGAACATTTTCATAGCTGGTCCAATAAATTGGTGCTGACCTTGCAAAGGAACAAGAAATAAACAAACAAACTCAATCTCTAAACTTCTTTGGATGAAATTGAAGACAAATCACCAGGAGAATTAAATTCTTACTTTACAGCAAGCCGATTTTGCTCAGCAGTGAGTTCCTCAGCTTGTCGCCCTATTCCTAGTGAGAAAGAAAATTCACATTAAATCTTTCTGAAAGCCAAACAATAAAAGGCATCCCCAAAGCCTTATGTTTGCATCCATAGATAACTTTCTAAAGCCGTAAGCTCTAAGTTCTCTTTGTCAGAGGGAGTTGTAATATGGCTCAATTTCTAACTTTTAGGTTGAGTACAGTCATCTTCTATGCTACCTCTTTATCCAGTCCCTTATCTCATTCCCCCATGCTCACCCTTGCTACACTATAAGGAAGAGCAGTCAAAGTATTCCCACACACACAACGCAACTCGCAATGGCACTAACTGGCAGCGACCCCCAGCAGGCTCTGCTAACAGTCCTGGGCTGGAGAAACCTCTGTTCCCAGAAGCCGCTGTCTCATTTAAGCACAAGCCTCCTGCTGTCTTCTTGGTGAGAAATGGAGCATTTCACAGCAGGAGGAGCGGGCAATGGAAGAGAAATGGGCTCTCAGGAAACAGAAGCTCCACTGGTGTGAACAAACAGCCTGGCTGCCTGCTGCTGGAGCAAGCCTAAACACACACATCAGCAATAACCTGGAATTGTACATTGTCCAGACTGGAAGGGCAACCTCCTGTTGTGTGTACAAGACCTTTGGGGCCAGAAGTAGTGTACAGAGTTGCTCTCCAAGGAAAACAATGGAGAAATCTTGTACGATGGCCAGTGCATAAACAGATGTTGTTCATAGCAATACCTCAAAAACTTCACCCTGAAGCTTTAGCTTCACATACTGTGAGGATTCCCACTGTCTTCAGCAGAACAGCCCACTATGGGATAAGTCACAGGACTTGATGCTAAGTATGCATATATACATCTTCACAAGACCAGGGGCTTGGCATAATTAACACTACTGTTCTAAACCTACTAGCCATAATTACCGATACACACATGCAAGACCCATTACTGCTGGTAAGCCACTCATTTCCATTCTCTCTCTGCTATTTCATATAGCACATATAAATACTGAGAAGGCATGAGTTCCAGGGAAACAATTAAGCACTTAATTACTTAAGGGGCTGGGTATTTTGTTTGTCCATTTCCATTTACGGGCAGCTGCATTAAATTTTTACAGACAGAGATTTGTCACTAATGCTTGAACTACAAGCTGCCTCTATTTGATCAACTGCTCCATACATGGATGTTCACAATACGTATGAGTCTTTTCCACCATCACTAACCTGCTGGACTTCTGGTTTGCTTAAAACGTCTCTGTGGTTATCTTTTCCTTTCTGTTGGTTCATTTACCTTCAATATCCTAGGTGTGCATCACCATCATTGTGGCTTGCAGCAATACCTGAGCCAGCTAACTTCAATAACAGAAGCAGAGGAGGACCAGCAACATGAATGTCAATAACAGAGTCAATTAGCCGCACCCATTACAACCTGCTAAAAGCAGCAGACTCACTTGTGTAAACCTGGCTTGCAAACAATGCCAAGACCCTGCAGTCTGTGGTGTGGCCATCACCTAAATCCTAGATCATAACAACTCTATAGCAGGCCACTTAGTCACCCAGAGCTTATAGGTGCAGAGCAATGGGCTTCAGATCAACAGAAATTCAGGCTGCAAATTCAGTAGACATGAGCGATAACCGCACTGATGACAAATGACATTCCTAACCTTTGCACTGTATAAGACACAGGCATTTTACTGGGAAATAATAGTGCTCTTTGTCACAGCACAGCACAAGACTGAAGATAATGTTATTTTGCTTGCCACCATGCTTTTCCCTGCACTGGAAAAAGACTATCGAAACCAATTCCCTCACAACTCATGGAGTACATTATCACTGAGTATTAACTCATTAATGACTGAACCTATGTTTTAAACACAAGTTTTGATTTTTGAGAATCAAGAACAGCTTCAGAGAGCTTAATGGAGATGCACTGTAGCATCTAAACAGCAGACAGTGGTACTGGCTAAAATCTAAGTTCGGCCCCAAGGAAGTAGAGCACCCAAAGGGAAAAACAGTTGTCTTCATTACTACAAAGACAGTTTGATTCTGGAGAACTGACCAAAACTTAAAGTTTCTCATTTTCCTCCACAAAGCATTATTCTTCTCCATTTGGAACTAATTGCTGAACTACATTCATCCACTCTGTAACTCAACCACAGAATGTGCTGGAATAAAAAGCCTCCCTTCAGGACATGGGAAGAGATTCCTTTTCTTACCATCATGTAACTGGCATGCAAGCGTTGTGATCTTCTGTGTAATTATCATCAGCGGACTATAACAAAGACAGAAACAACAGTTATGTGTCTTGTAAGACAAACTATTCCCAGCATTTTCACTGAATGTCTCTATTCCTTTAAAAGGCATAACTGCATTAGCAACAAGTGGAAAACATCCAATTAAAACTGAAGGGGGAACTCGGGCATAGACAATTGCCTGGGTTCAAAACAACGCCACAGTAACTTGCACTGGAATTTTTAATTGCTAAGTGCACACAAAGCCTTATTTTATGTCTCCCCATCCTGCAGCACTGCAAATTGTAATTCAGAAGAAAACACACTAGTAGGAAATACCAGCTTCTGCAGTCCACTGGGCTTCCTTTCATTCAAAGGCCAAACACAAACTCCATATGATGGAACACTAGAATACGGCAATGCTGCTGGAACACAACTCCGGCTCTTCCTACTGTCACTCTCCTATTGTCTGACTTCTCAATGCCCTAAAAAATGTCAGTTCTGCAGATACACATGGTTATTTCCCAACATGAATAGCCCTATCAATTAGGACTGCACGCAAATACAAGAATAGCTGTTAGCACAACAGTTTCCCATTTGCTTCTTGGCCATGCAACTGCCTTGTGGACAGCTTTTCCAAGATGCACTATCCAACTGGGAGTGGCTGAGCATGTGGGATCTGGAGCCTCCCCAAAATACGAGCTAGCTGTACCTGAGCCACACTTAACAGTCTACAACCACCCAGCAGCTTTGGGGCCAACCAAATAAGCAGTTTAGGAATAACCACTACATTCAATAGGGCTGCTTACACTTCCCACCATCAGCTTTACAGACTTTTTAGCACTGTAGGCAAATCTGAGCTGCTACAGCTAAAGAATAGAAAAAAAATTGGCAAAACTCAGGTAGGTGGTGTCAGGAGCTGGTCCCCATGAGGGTAAAAGAATCGGCCAGGAGCATTCAGAGGAACATAAGATGGGGGGGGGGAAACATGGGTACGACTAGTCTGTCGAGGCAGAGGCTCCAGTGATAATTGTGGTCCAAATACAGCTTCTAAGGACTGGTGCTGAACATCTGTAATCAGGAAGCATCCATGGCAGGCAAAGTGAGGGGTAAGCATCTGTCTACACTGCCTCTCCCCATCCCTCTGCCACTGGCAACACCAGCACAGGGTGCCCCGATCTCACACTGCCCATGAGACCTACATAGACACAACAGCCAGAAGGTTGTAATGGGTGATGAAGATACATCATTGTTTTCAAAGCAATTGTGATAATTGTATGTAAAACACAGATGAGATTTGTCTTTGCCGAGAATTAATATAATAGATTGTTTATTTGGTGATAAATCATCAACATAAACTGTACAGAGGTTTCTGCTTGAATGAAAATGATGTCTTCAACATGGAGTTTATATACATGCTATTTACAGAGTTTGACCAGTATATGGAACTTTTAACAGAGATTTAGATGATTACTCCAAATTTTAAACATTTTAATATTTTTTTCTGGAATCCAATGAAAGAAAAAAAGCCGAACGCCTTTTTTAATTCAAGCCCTGCCTTTGCCTCACCAATTTCTTAAGGTAAGAAAAAAAGCAAAAGCTACATTCAATTACATCTGTCTAAAATAACAGTCAAATATTCATGTTTTGCAGAGATTTTCAAGAGATTCTGAATCATCTTCGATTACATTTGACCTGGTTACAATCAAATGTAAATCCAATAACTACGATAAACTGCAATCTGATGATAAATCAAACAGATTTTCAACATAAATAACATGCTGAGCATGGTAAACAGAATAATACTGGCAAAAGATATTCTTTCATCATAAGTTGTTTTGTTGGGGTTTTTTTAATTACTAAATATGTTTGTCTTCTTCAAGAATCGACATGCAATTCTGTGTGAGTAGAAAAATTTACATTTTTTACCCAAAATCAGAGAGCATGTAATATCAAGCCAATTCTTAATCAGAAGCTATTTTTATGGTTTCAGAAGTCTCTATTCGAAATGTCAGTAAAATAAATCCAGAACAAGCTCAAAAATACACAGATCTGGAAAACAACCGTAACAAAGAGTTTGTACAGCAGCTCTCCTTGTGTCACTTAGACCTAAGAAATGGATGAATTAATCAACTCTTCACGTTCCAGGCAACTCCAATATTGTGAAATAGTCATCCTAATTGGTATACCATCTTGCAAGAAAATTTATTTATAAGCTTGTTTTCACCATTATCTTCGACATCCTATTTCTCAAAGTAGATTTTCCCATTCAGACAAAACTTAGCTTTGCTTTCAAGGATACATAAATCCCAATCCTTTAAGCATATAAAAAAGCAGATTTTTTTAATCTTTAGAAGAGACAGAGGCTGCCAGTGAACCACCAGTTCTACTGCAATAAACACAGATCTTTACTTTGTCAGTGACCTTTTAGCTTTATGAGTGAACAGTAACATTTGTTTCAAATTAGTTCAATTTATTGCATATGTTTCTTACAGCAAGCACTTTATGTCAGTATTGGAGTAGGTAACTTTAAAACACAGGCTTTGAGCCAAAACTCAAACTCTGAGCCTTTAAGTGCCTAAATTTAGACACTTGTCTTAGAAAATCGGACCTCCCCCACTGTAAGATAGGGAGAGCCAAAATGCAAACAACCCTGATGTGTTGATTAACTAAGGGAAACAGAAATGCAGCCTGTAGTAAAGTCATGCAAAGTATAAACACAGAGAAGAGAGATGTTCTCTTCATACGTATTAGGAATTCATCACCTTATTGACGGAACACTGTAACCTGACAGAACACCGTAACCTGGCAGAACAAGTCAATCTCTTCTGCATTTTAATCAGAAAAGATGGACAGTCTGCCTCCCTCAAATTCCAACTGCAGAGAAGACAAGAGAGCACAAAAGTAATGCTGTTGACACCATGGGTGGGAGGGAGACCCATAAAGTGTATCTGACACATCTTCAGTTCTCTATCCTGCTATCGTTTTGTTACATATCTACATAGTCCTTGCATACCCTGCTCGGGAAGGTGGAAACTTGCTGTACAGTGGCAATGGGATGGCACCCTCTAAATCTTTCACAAGATCAGTATTACACGTCATTCATTTGACACAAAGCATAAGCAAGGTTTTGGATGAACAGGGAGCATCTTCCTCCTCTCTCATCCACCTGCCATTCCCCCACCGACTTGATCTCACTGGGAGATCAAACCTTTGCTGCAACACAGGGCAGAGCACAACAAAGCAATAGCAGTGCCGGAGCTCTCTTGTCTTCTGGCACCCCTTTGAGGTGGTGGGGTCTCACCTTCTTCACACCCACACCTGTCCCACTCCTCCCTGGGGGCTCAATTTCTCCTCATCATGCACACACACATAGAGCAACGGTAAGGCTGGTTTTGTTTCTCCTGAATGAAAAGTAGTCCTTTCCCTCATGTCTGCAAAGCAATGCATGAGGATGACTCAATATTAAAAATTAGATAAGAAAAAATACAATTAATTTAGGAGTAAAAATAAGTATCATTATTTCCTAAATACACACGTGAGTTTTATCATTAAAACTTAGCAATACCAGAGTATTGAACTGTCATTTCTGTTCAGCCTTTCAGGTAACCTCTAATTTTAAACAGCAATAAAACATTGAGCAAGTTAATATGTAAAATACAGCATTATATCACATATAATCAACTGTTTCCGTCACGCTAATATTTTAATCGTAAGACTCTAGTGGAAAAAGCCAGAAGTGCTACAAACAAGAAAAGCAGTTAACAAAGCTATAAAGCTTGCAATAATCTTTCTTTTTCCCAAATTTTCAGAGATGCACAGCTTATTTTGAGTGGGGAAAATTATTAGGCTGTATTAAAAATCTACCCACTATACTTGGACTTACAGACAAAGCATGAAGAAATGTCCTGACACACAGGACATTTAAAATAAAACACATACTTAAGAAGCCTAAATGATGTGAACTCTATCATATTTGAACACCTTCCAACTGCTTCGCAGCTATGTGCTAAGTGCTATGATTCTACATCCACCGCAGTCACAAACTATAACAGAAACACAGAATTAGATTTACCTGTGGTGTGATTTTTTTCCCCTTCTCCTATGTTTTATCTGTTGGTTAAAGAGTTTAATCTCAGGTTGTAGCTGCACTGTACCTCCTATACAAAATACGGTGGCCAACTTTTAATTAAAGCAAAGAAAAAAAAAAATCAAGAAATTTTCACTGAAGAGTTACTATGAAATATTAAATTTCAACAAATAAAAAATTCCCCAAACTGTCTTTATCTTACATTAGATGCCTTGAAAAATAACACAAGACAAAGATGCAATAGTTTAAAAGAATGCTCAACAGAGGGTTTTACCGCCCTAATTAAACCTTCAAAATGAAAAACACACCAGTTAACGTCATTTTTAAACATAGCTCGCCCCAATGTAATAAATTTGCCCAGAGGCACAGAGAAGTAGAAATAAAGATGTCAGCATCTGCTGTAGCCTGCCCTGGGGATCCTCCCCATATCACAGGCTCACTTCTGCACCGAGCAAGCTTCAATGCTTACGAGAGGAGAGTCTGCTTGACCTTAGGTAATCCCATGGAGGAGTCTGGCAAATGCTTGCTAGAAATAGTTTCCACTGACCTGATTTCACTAAGAGAGGAGGTGGAGTCAAAAGCCTCATTGCAGACAAGACTCCAAAACACCAAACATTTATTTCAGGTTTATCTCTTTAGCTCTGAAGCCATGATGAGAAGTTCACATTGTCATACTCTGCTACGACATTAAACATGCTGCTGAGGGGATCACCACGTCAGTGACACCACAAGAGCTTCATTGGCAGGGAACTCTTACTTCAGCTTTTGAAAGCAAAATGAAGAAGTCCTGAAGCACACAGAGGAAAAACTCCACTAAATACCCTCATGTCTTCAAAGTAACTTCTAAATTGCTTTGTGTGTTTTTCTTGGTGAAAGCTCCCAAAGATCATTTCTTATTCCTTCATGACAGAACCATTGCACTTAAAAGAATATTTACTTCTGGAGAAGCATGCTGGGATGCACTAGATGTGTGGAGGTTTCTAGTAGCGACTGCTTGAATTTTGGCTTATTCCCACATTGTGGCGCTTGTAACCAATGGTAAGTGATCTCAGTCCAGTTTCAAGTGGACAAACACTCAGCAGAGCAGCCAAGCAGCAAGCGGGCACAGAGAACAGACTGACCTCCCCTTCCTCGTCTTGCACATGCGCTGCCGCATTGACTCTGGGGACTTGCTGCACAACAGCTACCCAGAGCTGCTGGAACATACGCTACAGATAACATATTCCACTTCAGACATTTAAAAGACAAGAAAATAAAAATAGCCAACAAAACTCACAGGACCAGTTAATATTTCTGCACTGTGTTTTAACATGGTAACAGAGTAACATCTAAGTTCCTTTCCATCCCTTTGTGAAAAAGACATTTGTTCCTTTCTTTGGTGTTTGATACTAAAAGACATTGAGATGGGAAAAAATAGAAAGAAAGCACTAACCGCCTGACAAAAAAATCAGTGTCAGAAGCAATACTTTTTACTGAAGTATCTACTTTTATGGTTTTTGAGGGGCTCTTTCAATGACCACCCCCTTCTAAGCAGTTTGCTGAGAACGCTGCTGCTTTTCTGCATTTGTGATAGAGTGAATACGCAAAGATGTCCATTCTTTCTGGAGACTGACGTCCACCAAAATACGTAAAAGGTACAGGTTTGAGATCTGTAGGGAGGAATAATGCCCAAATCTCCCTCATAGTTCTGCTCTGGTCTCTCCAACAGACAATGGAAAGCAATTCCTCTGTGTGTGGTGATTTTCACAAACTGATTTTCTTTTCTGTAAGGAACAGCATCAAGGAAATTCATGTAATGCACAATCATTCCCTGACATTCACTTAGAAAATCAGTATTGTGAAATCTTGCTTAGACACTGCAAGAATTCGAAAAGAAAACAAAAAAGCTCTATGGTCTTACTCAAGCAAAGGGTTAAAGCAGAAACAACTTCATATGGATGAGGAGATCCTCTAAATTCCATCCAGATGATGATACGCATATAGCATTTGTTCATGTAGCTTGCTAGATTGAAGCTGTATCTATTACTAGTTTCCAAAAATCCCAATCAAGATCCCTGGACTTACTTTAAACTAAAGCCATAATATTACTATATTAGGTCTGAGCCTGTGATACAAAGAAAAAAAACCCCAACTGTATGTTAGTATTACCATTTTCATGAAGTTGTATAGAAACCAGGCAACTTACCAGCATAATCCTCTTAGCATAAAGAAGAAATAATAAGAGAGAAAAGGAGAAAGAGTTAGGATTTAGTTTTCCTAGGTAAAATATATATATGCCACAGCAAACCAAGTAAAATAAAATATGCATGTTTCTCTCAAAACCAGATTTGAATAAAGGGGGAAACATAGCATTCAGTTATCTTAAAATTAGTGTTCAAAAAAGAATAGTTTTCTTTGAGAAATCAGGCAAAAGGAAATTCCTAAACTATGTCAGCACATTTTTCTGAAAAAATATCAATGAAAGAACTTTGATAAAATACATATAAATTTGTTAAAAAGTACTTAAAGTGTAGCAAACTGGAACTGGTTTTCATTAAAACCTGACACATAGTTTAAAAAAAATGGCATTTTCACCAAAGTACTAAGCAATACACAGAAAAATAAATTGCTTCAAGCAGCTTGAGTACAGTTTGATTGTGAGAGTCAGTGACCAAACCCACCCTTGCATGAGTCAGAGGAATTAACTAGCCACCAATGAGGAACAAGTTTCCTTATTTCTTAACCTCAAAGTGATGAGTCAGTTTGATCTTCCATTTTCCGGTTTACTTTAGACATGACTCAAAAAATACTCAAAAGAAATATATTTAAAAGCACATATCAAAAGGGTTATGCATGCAAGCTGTTAAGTACACAAAGGTCAAAAGAGCCAATGAGGTATGCCAGCTTTCAGCACCGACACTGGGAAACACCCATTTAACATCTGGCTCACCACTTTAGGGAACCAACATTGTAAACCTGATGGCACTAGAACTGGCTATATGCCTATCTGAAGTAGCCAGTTCTGATGTAGAACTTCCTCCTTCCAATCAGATATCACCAGAAACTTACTTACAGGATAATGATACAGATTCCCCTAAATCCAGCATTTTGCCTTTTCAGTGTGTACTCCCAGCCACATTTAGCCAAAAAGGTGGGAGGGTGAAGGAAAAGAGGCATCACTCCACAGATTCTGTCTCTGTTGTTTGTGAACTCCTAAGGGAGAACTTTAGGACATCTTTCCAGCCAGAAGACTGTCTTAACGCTTCCCAATTACCACATGCAATAGATGTAGAACCATCAGACTTGGGAGAACAAGTAAGAGGAGTTCCAGTTGCTGGTCATACATGGTAAAACTGTGGTCAGGAAGTATATTTTCTCCCTCTGGGTCATCGCATCTGTTTACATATATGCATAAAGCCTCGGTGGGCACATATTATTTACAGCTGAGTAAAACACACTTTAAGACAGATTTATGAAGCTGACTTGGGTTTCAGCACTTTGAGTTGCAAGTTTTTATTAATATCACTATAATATTTTTATTTATTCTTAGCTTTTAAAATATACCATGAAGATAAAGTTCATAACTATATTACATTTTCCAGTCGTTTACAACTTGACAGTTTTATGTTTGACTGAAGTCTAGGAATTGATTTGTATCTTGAAGCATCAGGACAAAAAAATCAAACAACAGAGTGAGTTCATTTATTATTCTGTCAGTACCATTATTATCCTCAAGCTCATCATTAGACAAGAGTATCTCCTTTTTCCTCAAGAGAGCAAAAAATAGTACCTAGCCTATAATATCAACAGCCACCATTCCTCTTTTTTCTCCCCCGGTTTCATCTGTATCTTTATTAAATGTCTTCAGCGAGACAGCTAATACACTTTATGGAGCATTTCTGAACACTCTACTCAGAAAAGCATACTCTCTTTCCTTTCTTTCTCTCTCTGTATCGTACACAGAGAGCTATAGCATTCCAATTCCATTTATGGGCTTCTTGGTATGTCATGCTTTTTCAGAACATGCTTTTGTGTATTAAAAGAACCACAGAAAAAATTATAGAACTAAAATTTCTCTAAATGTATGGGTTCCTCTCCTCTAATTAAAAAAAAAACAAAACACAAAAGCCTCAGAGGAACTTCCCCCCATCATTTGAAGTTTAATTAAATGCTTAAACCCACCACCTCACACAGAGATGCATGCACACCTATGCAATAATCTTCAGTTGCCCATTCTATGCCTATAAGAAGACAGAGGCTTTGAAGCGGCATCTACAGCTTACTGTGCTACTTTATAGAATTTTTTTCTTAGTATGCCACTAATTATTCTGTATTTAGGCATTCAATTAAACAAGTGGAATACAGATCAGCACATTGTTTTTAAATCATGTAAAAGTATACCTTTCAAACAAAATACACAGGGGTAACTGTCTCATGTCTCTCTGCCCAGGTTACTCACTTACCTCCCAGTTCCCCAGTCACTCACCGCCCCCCCATCCCGCTCAAGTCCTCCCCTCCCACCCGCTGGAGTGCCTGGCGTGCAAAGCAACTTCTTAGTTGCAGCATCAAGATAAATTAGAATGGGAGAGAGGATGACCTGGAGCCAATGACTGTCCCTCCCAAAGGTGGGAGGAGAGAAACCCAGCCCAGCTCTACAAGCCGGCAATCGGGGACCACAGTATTAGCCATGCTGCCCACTAGGGCTATAAGTGCTCCTCCAGCACCCACGAGTGACAGTGAAGATTTAACCTCCCAAACTGCTCTAGGTGGAAGTGTAGCTAACCAAGCTCTACCTTCCTAACTAGATAGAGCCTAGCAAGAAAACAACAGAAACAATGAGTCAATGCAAAAAGAAGTACACAGCGTTTATTCCTTCTTAGAAAAAAAAGCAGAGCAGTCTTAGAAAAAGCTTTAGGGAAAGAAAATTGCAGGTAGTCTTGAGATAACAAAAATTATTCCTAAAATGTACTAAATTTAACTAGTACTGATTGACACAGGACACAGCCTGCAGACTCACTCACCCGGAAAAATCTGTAGTGAGAATACCATAATGAAATATGTATATTCGGCTTATGTGGCACAACGTGAGGTATCCCATAGCCACGACAAAGGAGTACCTAAAAACATAACGTACAGAACACATAGTTAGCAACACAAGAGCCAACAAGAACTAGAATCACTCAAATTCATTTTGATCTTGTTTAGAAGTGGAGTTTGACTTTTGCATATTAGGTTGCTAGGAAGTCTGAAGCTATGTTACAAGATGTAGCAGAAATTTTTGAAAAGGACTGATGGCTTTGTGTACCAAGCTGAACCATTACAGAGGTGTCTCCTCACACTAGGAGTGGGAAAAAAGAAAAGAAGAAATAGGATCACTTTAAGTTGGGCATTTTAACTTAAAAGTTCCCATTCTCATATATTATTTTGAAATTTCTGATTCGAGTATTTGAAACCAGATAATACTGTATAAGTGTTGCTCAAATTATCCATTGCCTTTTTTATCTGTAAGCGTTCTTTATTTATGTGTATAACTCTTTCTAAGATCAAATTTGAAACATTTTAGTTTCTGTTAAAGATATTTTCTCTCTTCTGACTTTGTACAAAGGCAAACAATGACAAGCAGCCTAATCTTTTCAGGTCTACATGCTGAAATACACCATATTCCAGAAAAATCAGAAAATCATAGAATTGGTTAGGTTGGAAAGGGTCTTTAAGATTATAGAGTCCAAGCAAAGAAATATTCCTTAAGTGGAGTGTGACAAATACACTCTCTGGTTTTCAAGATGATCACAAAATTATGTTAGGCAGGACAGTAGCATGGCTTTTTCTATTTTCAGAGCTGAAGAGTCTGAAGACTGGAAGGACTGCAATCCAGGGCAAGTGAAACCTTTCATACAACTAATTTCTTCCTGTATTTACCTGAGCAAGAAAGAGGATAGCAGTGAGGTAAGATGGATATTTGGAAACAGACTGACACATGAAGCAAGTTAGACAGTGCAGTGGAGAGCTGAGACACCAGAATGAGAGGCTTACAACACATGGACTGGCCAAGACCAGGTCTGCTGGTGTCCCCTGCATCAGGAGAAGTTAGCCACATTGGGGAGAAGAGGCAAATACCTACAGACTATGGAATGAGACTCCACATCCTAGACACTCAGCAGAGCTCAGCCACAGGAGGCCAGGAAGGTTGATATGCACACATTTCCAAGCAAAGTCCCCCCATATCCATGGGAGGATTGATCATAGTGGGGAACTAAAGATGAAATCAGACGAAGAACAGTCAGCAGACAATTGAAAATGAGCAAGGCCTTTGTCCAATCATGGCTGGCTTTAAAAGAAATGAGGTTTTCTTCCTTGGGGACTAATAAACTGCAGTGCAAGTGACAGTGACAGATTGCAAGACAACCTGCACGTCACATAGCCGACAGCAAACAGCTGGATGACAGGCAGACAGAGCAGACATGACAGCTTCTTCAGGAGATTCAGAGCAGAATTTATCTTATTTCATCTGGGTCAGGCATCCAGTCCAGCCTCAGCGAGGTCCTTGGGCTCCCTCTCATCAACGGGAACAGCAAGCATCCCTCCAAAGGCAAGACACCCAGCTCAGACGTGTAACAGTGATAGATGGGATGAAGCATCTAAAGTAAGCCTCAATGCTTAAGCGTAAAGTACCTAGATTGAAAGGAGGGTAAACGGGGAGAGATACACTGAATTGCTGCTGTAGCTTGGAGCTTTTCTGATTCTGAATTAGTCTGCACATTTAGAGGCCTTGACGGCTGGCACCCCAACCAGAGAAAACTAGCAGAAAACACCATGGAAAGGAGCATGCAGGTTAAACTACATAGCTTCTTTACTTCATTTGTTCACTTCTACTTGCATTTTGGAAGGAAAAAAGTCAATTCTTGGAACCCCACTACGGAGGATCCAGTGACCTTTATGAATAGGTCCAGCCCTTAAACTGGCATTTTTCAAGCTTACTCTCAAGCAGCTTGAATACACTGCTGTTTTGCCAAAATTAGTGACATGGATGTAATTTGAGTCACACTGCTATGGCTATTGGAATACAGTTGAAAAGTCTTAACCCAACCCTCCCATACCTCCGAAGGTTTTTCTGCATGTTGGATTACTATTTCACATTGACCCAAATCAACACCTGACTATCTTGCAGCGGTGGGGGACATTATATGAACCTGCTTAATTTGTGTTGCAGTATACAGCTACTTCTCCTATTGTGACTAATTGGTTAACAGTAAGAGTAAAGGGGTTTCCCCATTGCAAGTGTGCCCTTTTCCCTACTACCACTTCAGCTTGCCTAGGAAGATATACCCACTGTAGACTTGGTTCCTCCAACCTATAATCAGTAACTCCTGCCTTTCCCCCAAGTGGTGGGCAAGGACAATGACCAGGACATGGGTAAGATGCATTTTTAGTGCCTTTTACTTCTGGATGGCACTTCTTTCATAGACATTGTCCAATTACTTTTTAAAAAATTATCAGTTACCTCTGGACTTTGGACTTTGCCCTCCATAAGTAGGTGGAAAAAATCTTGACCAATACTTATCTTGCTGCTATAGTGACTGCTATAGACTGGTCTGTTGTTGACAGTTCATGTTTCTAAGCAATCGTAGAGAAATCATAAAGTGATGGTTCCTACTTGGGTATTTGAGAGGGGTCACCTCAGGAAATGATAAAGAAGAAGAGGAGATAACTATCTGAGCATCAGATTTTCAGACAGTCCTGGCCCTATAGACAAGCAAAGAAAGGGTTTCCATTCCCCAGCCCTGACTGATGTGGGTGTGAGCATTCAGCAGCAGCTACAACAACAGACACAGAGCACAGAGTCAAAAGTCACCTGTAACACACCCACGCCAAAGCGCAGTACTAAGCACATTTGGGGAGACCAAAACAAAAGTAAAGAAGAGGGAACAACTGCCAGCTCCTCCTTCTAGCCTGCTACAAAGTATTTTTATTTAGAAATAAAAACTCCTATTTGTGCAGACTGATGGGAAGCAAATTAATCCACCTATAGAATTTTAAGAACTCTCACATGTTGAACTCTAACAAAGAGTGTGGTACCCACAAGAGAAGGCTCAGTAACTGAGCAGAGTTCTTCCACTTTAATTTCCTCTTAGTCAGTGAAAGAAGCAGATATAACTACTACATAGTTTTCATTTTCATATGAAAGTGCTTTTTGTCCTTTGGCCAGGAAGGTACTTGTTTGATAAAGCACTGTAGGAGTCCTGGGTGTCTCCCTTCCTCTGAGATACCTGTGTAGTGAAAAGAAAAATCCCATGGTCGAGAACTTCTCCTGATGATGCTGTAAGCTTCTATGTCAAAGCAATGACATTTCTGGTATTTTCTACTTTTTCAAGCTCAAAGCCCAGTACCAAATGCAAGACTTAATTTTGTAGATCATTAAGCTAAGCTAATACAGTGAACTTATTTGAACTACATAACTTAAGAATAAGTGGAAAATATCTAAAGGCCAAACAGCCACAGGGAAAACACATTAAAAAGGACTATCAAAAGTCACCGTCAAGGACACAAGGCCAAGGAGAATATGACTTCACTACATCTAAGAAACCAGGGGTTTGGGCATGAACTACTAAGCCAGCAAAAGCCAACTTTTGAGGCCAGCAATTTTGTAAGGAAATACAGTATATTAATGCAAAAACCACAAATTGAGATTACAGCTGTAACTGAATGAACAAAGTTCCTGCAAGTAACTGGGAAAGAAACAGAAGCTGGCCCTAAAAAGCCCTCATGCTTCTCCATGAAAGGAGAGAAGTTGTTAGAGGGGCAGCTCTAGACTTGCAGGACTTCAGCTCACCTGTGGATGTTGGGAATACTTGCCATATTCATAATGCCATAGTTCATCATCACCAGGACAAAAAGATGAATGGAATACCTTGAAGACAACAAAGTGAGTATTTAGATAAGTTCTCCATGATCTGGAAGGGCTGGCAGTTCAGACAAGAGGGAATATTTTTCCATACAAATGACATAAATGCGATGTCAGAACAGGGTATCAGTAAACATGGATTATAACAATGACAACTTTCATAGCTTGGATATCCAGTACAGATTAATACTTATTGACAAGATACTGTCCATGTGTTTCATTGAGAGAAAGCAGTCTGGCTCAAAGTGCACATTCAAATTGGGCACAGCTTTTCCAAAAGAGGTATCTTCACCAAATACTAGCGTGTCTTTCACTTCCACAAACACCACAGATTAAATACTTTACTTATAAATACCTCCATAGCTCATTTGAGGTTTGGGACGGTTATGCAGGTTAGGAATGTTTTTGGTTTTGGTTTTTGTTTTTTTTTTAGGATAACATAGGAAGTGGCTTAAGACTAAAAAAATGTAATCCAGAAAAGCTGATACAAAGTTAAAAGTGTTTTTACCCAAGTTTTATCTATATGGTGACTAAATACTCACCACCCAAAGCAGAAGACAGCAAAGTATATTCCAAAGAGAGTGGCAAATGCATGGCGAACGGCAGAGCTGGCATGACTGGGACCCAAGTAAATCCGAAACCAAAACGCAGCCAAAAGTGCAAACAGTTGACAGGCTACAAAATTGATCTGTAAAAAACAAACAAAACAAAAATATGGTTGTGATTGTTGGAGGAGGGGGGTAAGAGTCCCTCCATTCTCAAAACAATAAAGGGTGGAGCTGGGAAAAGTGGGGACAGAGGGGAGGAGGTGTTTGGGAGCAACGAATGTTTTGTTTCTAAGCATTCTCACTAGTAAATCCAAGCAGTAACTTGCGTTGGTAAACAACAGAAGGGATTAAATAAGCATGCAGCCACCCAAAGACCCAGACACGAAGAGCAGGCTCCAGCTTCCTGAGGTGTGTGCAGGTTCTGAGAGGTTTTTACTCTCCCCAGTGCAGTGTTGACACACCAGCCCAAATGAAGCATAGGGGACCTCACCCCATTCCCTGTCCTCTTGGTGGGAGACAGGCTAGGAAGAAGACTGGGACACTGAAGCACTGCTCCAGTGCCTGACTTTCTCCATGTACTCCGAAACAAAGGCAAAATCAATAATCCTTATGCAAAACTGTTTCCACAAGCAATAACTGGACAGCCTTCTCAGCTGAGCACTCCCGCAGTATGTCATCCTAGACCAAGCACAACTAAAGAGGATGCAACATTCAAGCAATCACTTGGATTAGAGGATTATCCACAGCTATCAGTCCAGGACAGAATGACATATTTCACTCGGAAATTGTCTGACACGTGGCTATGCAGAGGTGGTTGGATTCAATCAGGCTTCTTTGTCAAAAACATTTACAATATGCTTAACAACACACTATAGCCCCAAACTGCTTTTATTCTAGTGGACTATATCCAACACAGCGCTGTTAAAGCAAATGCTTTTATTAAAGGTTTATTGGATACATTGCCGCAGTTCCTTTATTTCAGTGATGCAGGCAGCCATACAATAGAATAATGCAATAATTTAAACACTTTGACATGCTGAATTTTAGTTCTTTGGAGTAGAGACAATATTGGTTTATTTCTTGTTCATGTAAGCAACTAGCATTTATAACAGACGGTATCATAAAGTGAGACCCAAAACCAAGTCATTAGCAATGCCTTATTAATACAGTACCTTGCACTTTATTCAAGTAAGATAATCCTTATATTCCATGCAAGATTTAAAAAGTAAGAAAATAAAATTGCACTGGTCTCACAAAACCCATATGGTGTAGTACAAATCCCCAAACTCTCATCCAGTCTATTACCATGCAGTTACACTAAAAATGCTAACTCCTTTCTCCCCTCCTTCAACAGCCAGAGGTACCACAGAAATAGCTGAAGAGAAGACATCCCCTACAGGGCTGCTCTGATTGCATACTTTCTAACCAAGTTTCCAAGAGCAATGGATACCAATTTATAAATGACAACCCAGTGAACCTTAATCCCACCCCGGTCTGTCCCCACTTCTGATCATACTAGTACATCCAGCGGAGCTCAACTCTGTGGCATGCAGAGCCCCTCTGACTCAGTATAATAAAGGAAAGTCCAGAGACTCCAAGAAAACCTGATGTGTCAGATTGTTTAAAAGACAATAGCCCCTTCTGTGCAGCGTTACTCATGGAAGCTTTACACCAGTAAAAAGCATCAAGATAAGCAAGCATTTGCTTTTGACTTTCATCCAGTTCTTTTATGTTAAGTTCAAGATGTTAAAGCTGTTAAACAACATGACTGGTTTTAAAGGATTCATCAGCAGAGGGATTGGGAGAGCGATACCAATGACCGAGAAAGCCAGGTAAATATAACAATTACTTATAAAACCTTTCCAACATCCATCAGGAATTTGGTATCTATTGAACAAAAACGTTGATAAGTAATATTGGAGAATACTCCTATGTCCATCTATAAAACTGCATTCAGAATCTGAATGCACCAAGATGACCTCTAATTTCTGATGATCAAACATAGCTACACAGAACCCACTGCAAGTCTAGCACACAGTTTACTACAAGATTGACTTTTAGAGGTGCTGAATAATTTGCAGAATACTTCTCCAGATTAATCCCTTCTGGTTTATCCAAGCTGAAAGCATGGATAAAACAGGCCAAAAGTTTAACTGTAACTAGTCACAGAGGGAAGTTACTTGAAACAGATGCAGCATTTACACCTGCACATACAAAAATTGCCAGTTAATCTGACAGTGGCTTTACTGCACTCCATTTAACATGAATTTTATTCTTCATGCTACATATTTAAGGTGCCCAAGTAAACAGTTCCTTAAGATTTTAAGAAACATTGCATTGCATCACAAATGACATAAAGTGACACCTTCCTTCTTCTCCCTTCCCAAGGAGGAAAGGGTTCACATTATTCCCACTGTTGCTAAAAACACTTTGTAAACACTAAATTGAGGGCTTCTGAGCACAGACCAATGGTGTCCACACAGAAATAACATAGAGGTAGAAAAGAAATTATGGAAGAATTAACTAGTCTTGTTCCATCCCACCATGACAAGTCATTTTACCCATGCTTTAGGCTAATCACATCTCAGTGTTCCCATCAAATTTTTTTAACTTCTAGTTTCAACTTTGCTAGCAGAAAAGAAACACCTTTGCTTTTTACAGTAATTTTCTTCCACAGTTTAGCCAGTAAGATGTAATAAAATTAGGAATCAGTGCACATGATATGTTGCCAGAACAAGATACAATCTTTCTTTCATTTCCATGATTAACCATTAGAAAAGGGAAAGGCAGTCTCACCACCCTATCCTGCACTGGCATATAGAATACATGTATCTGAGCCACAGCCAGCTGAAGACAGCCTTGCAATGCTGAAACAAGACATCTGCACTTTCTGAGAGAGAGAGAATCTGGAACAGCTCCAGCCCAGCAGGGCTGATTGTTATTGTTGTCTGATTAAGGAATTCTTTAATATCTAATAGTTTCAACTTTAAAAGGCCGGAGGGATCCAAAACACGTAAACACCAGGTACGAAGAATGAGAAAAAAAATAAACCATGGTTCCTTCCTTTATCCATTCAAACTCTGTAGTAGAAATAACTAAAAGTGATGTTTAGACTGCAAATCTGAGCTTTATACAAAGACAGCAATCAGGTCAAACCAACCAACCTATGATGTTGACAGAAGAAAAAGCATACATAATAGTTTCAAGATCCCCCTGTGCTATTATGCTAAAATCAAAGTACATGAAAGGTTAGTTCCATCTGCCAAAACTCTTTGCACCTTCTCCCAATTTTAATAGGGTGAAAGTAACTTGGCAAGTGCTGGACTGGTACTGCAGGAAGGGAAAGCAGTATTATCTAGGGATCTGAAGTCACCTTTTCAGTCATCTCTATCAACAGGCAGTGCAATTCTACATGGGAAAGTCATCACTTCAACTTGCTAACCATTCTCAGAGGAAAACCATAGTGTTTTGCTCTATTTTTTATTTTGTCCTACTAATCATCTGGGGGTGAGCACTTTTAAGGGCAATAGTCAGTTGGCAAGTCACAAAATAAAAGTTCCAAATACCTGGCATTAAATACGTGGGTCTCAAAGTCTCAGCATTTGGAAGACATTGTCAATAACAGTGAGTGATAACAATTATCACCTTTAGTTTTGCAGTTAAACTGTAAAAAGAAAAAAGTAACAAAGGGTAGCAATTTGTCAAATTCCTCTCACAGGAAAGTCATGGAGCCATAGCGCACTTCCAAAATAATAAAAAAAAAAATCTTACACAGAGAAAATGGAAAGTGCTTTTCCTAGCTAAAAGTTCTTGAGGTGGTAAATGGAAAAACAAGAGGAGACAAAACCTGGCTTTACACCCTTCCACCAAATTATCACAAATAGTCTTGGCCACTGCTCACCATGGTTCAGGGTAGAGTACTAAGAACCCACTTCAGGAAGTTTCAATTCCCCTCATCCCACAAGCCCTGCATCAGCAAATCTCCCTATTTAAAGATAGTAGTAATAGCCGCTTGAGGGTTACTAGATCACACTCTAGGAAAAGAAAATAAGATTAATCACCTAGTCTGCTATTTCAGTGCTTTTAACATTTTCCTTGTAGTTAAGTATCGGGAAGAAAAATCCCGCATTCTGTTTTGACCAGAAAAATACCTTGCTTTTCCTTTACTACTTTTTTTCCCCCTCCCTTATGCTAGCAGAAAAACTGATCTCACTTTCCAGAAATCTAGGAGGGTATAATAAATTGACCACGCAGTTTCCTCCAAAGTCCAAATGGCAATTAAAGTCATTACTTAAACTGGACAGTCCTTTGTAAGCAAAATTCCTATCAATGCTGTAACTCATTCACTGTGAAAAATCACTGAGAAATTACACTGCTAATTTGCCACTTTTTTGATGACAAGGTGCTGGTGTATCTCCCGCAGCACCCAGTCTCTGGACAAAAAGCAGGCATGTTGCACATTCATAGAGTTTCACAGACAGAAGTACAAGTGTGCAACAGCACAGCCAGACTCCTGCAGTATTCCCAGCTGACATTCAGATCCATGCCCACTTCAACATGCAGCAGATGATGCAGACTGACCTCAGATTATAGATATTGCAGAAGACACCTCTATTTTTACTCCAGGCTTTGCACTGACCAGCCAAATGAGAGAATAAGGCTTTACACTTGCATTTCGTCTGAAAAAAAAGGAAGTGAACTAATAGAGTTGCTCGGTATAAAAACAAAGTCACAGACCATTGAGATATTCTGTATTTGCTGCTATCTACTAATGAGCTACTGAGCATTAGTTTAGGAGGCCGCTATGAGGTTTTTATCTGGTAAACTAGAGTTTCTCCTCTATTCACTAACTTACCACAGATCACCGAACAGCTGTTTTCTGCATTTGGAAAAGCACATGGAACCATGTTAACAGAAACTACTGACAGCAACAGCAACCCCTGCTCAAGTCAAACCACTGTCTCTGGAGTCCAACAGTGCCTGGGTAGTATTTTGGAAAGGTGATGCTATAATAAAGCATTCTGTTTTGGCAGAGACCAGCCCCATCTTCCAGGATGGTGTCATTGTTGCAAAGAACAGAGCAAGAACTACAGAACTGCAGTAACTTGTTTTCTCTGTTTAAAAGGTTATTTTGCACATATAACCAAAGACACCTGGCAAACAACATATTTAAGTTCACTTTGCTGGAGCCATTTCTACCCTGATGTTGAAAAACAGACCTGCTGTTATGATAGCATTTCACAATTCAAATTGTGATATTTAAAATGGGTGTGTTAAGAATGAGAGATGGAATATCCTTTAATCAGATCATCTCAAACATATCTGATGCTTACTGACATTTTTCAAAATATTTTTATCTTCCAGGCTATTTTTATGAACCATAGAGACAAATATTCTCTGCAGAGGTCACTTAACTCTACACAGGCAGGGCAGAAGCACCCCCAAAAAGGAGGGCAGCATCAAAGAAACCACACTGAGTTTCCTGCTGCTAGAATTTTGGCTTAGGCTTCCACAAAAGAAAAGGATTTGTGTAACATCATCTGTGCAGCTCCCCTTATTGCCCATAGCGGTATCTCTTTACACAGAACTCAGTGCACTGAGAGCCATTACAAGCAGGCATTTGTGCAGAAATCTGAACTGACTGTCACTTGCAAGATGCTGTATTTTACGCCTACAGCCAGGCACTGTGCATTGCAAACATCATGGATCAGAGAGGTGACAAGCTCAGTTACACTGGGGAAATACCAATATGACTACTGAAAAGTCACATCTCCAGTATTATACTGAAACAATTAATTTCTCTGGCTTTGGATTGTACGAGTCCTGTGGAATATTTTGAGGGGGAAGAAGCAAAGGTCTGAAAATAGAATTTCTCTCATGGGAAAGAGAAAGGGAAGAGTATATGCATGACTAATTAAAGATTATTGCCCTCTTCAGAAGCAGCACTAGGGTCTCATAGCACTGGCTATTTTGTTGCTGTTGCATGCAGAATCTGGAGTTGCTAAAGTAGAAAATGCCAAATTGACAGTACTTTGGCTTGTTGTTGCTGTTTTCCTGGGTAAATTCTGCTGTTTCCCTGCTTACAGGGTCAAATATCCTTCCATGATTTAGACTATAAACTTGAAACAGATGTTCTTTCTGGATTACTTCTATGAAGCCACTAGCAGAATAATCACTAGCAGGACACGCAAATATAGCTACAGAACATATTAAATGCTGAGTCATCAGAAATTTCAAAAGAATAACATTTAAGTCAAAAGGAAGCTTGAGAAGTCAAATCCACATCATAATGCTGTCACACACCCATATATTTACCTGTGATGGGTGAATTTGTGTGGACCTGATGCAAATACAGCTTTAGTTTGCTATCAACAGCCCTTACATGGAACTGTAATGACTCTGAACAGATGCTTAAGTAGTGATCATTTATGTGCAGCAATGTTCTGCCACAACCTGTAACTCAGTAATTACTGTTCTCTCAGTAATGCCAAAACAAGCCATGATGACCTTGTACCTGAGATAGACAGCATTCATTCCTACCTGTAATAGAAGCAGCAGTAAAATCAAACAACCTGGAGCCTTTAGTCATTCAGGTGCTTTTTTTAAACCAAAATGCCTTCAGGTTGTTAGGAGAGCTGCCTCATTTCCTTCAGACTACTCAGCAGTGAAGTAGCACACTAATACAGTCCCTTTAACCCTTTGCACTTTTCACAGAAAAGATGGCATCTTGTACCACCCACCCTTTTTGCTTATGCATAGATTCATACTGATGAACAGTCAGACTGACTTTATCACATTACTCTCTCACTTTGGCTTTTCTCATGGAGTTCACTCAGAAGACATGATTTAAGCCTATGTGAAGTTAGGAGACAGATTCTGAAGTGCAAATGAACAGAAACATGGAAAACAACAACTCCACAAGACTATAATACAACAAAGGAGAGACTTGAGTGCCTGCAAAGCCTCCTCTGGAGGTCCCTGGAGCTCTAGGAACCTCCTGTGGCCTGGACACCACAGCACTGTTGCCCCTCCTTGTCACCTGTAGGGCTCAGGCAACTAACTGCAGCCTAGATCCTTTGTTTTCATAATCATTAATTAAATACACCAGTTACCCACCTTTTTTTCAGAAATTAATTCTTGGATAATAGCTATCTTTTCCAGCTGGTCTTTCAGACCTCCAAATCCCAAACACATTTTCACACAACCTCTCAAGAACATTGTCTAGATCCTGCTCTCCAACACTACCACCTCATCCATCACAGGCAGTGGGTCAGCAGCAAAGGAGAAACAGGACCGAGACAGGCTTTGTCAGGCACCAGCCTCAATCACTAACTGCCCTGGAGAATTCACTTGGGTTTCTACTTCTGTATTCTTCAGTAAATAACTTCAAAGTAGCCGTACTAAGAGCAGCATCAACACACACCTGCATTTTTCCCCCAGACATAAAGGTTTAGTTTTAAAACTTAGAACACAGCACAGCAAGTCAAGCACCTTTTTGACTCGCAGAAGGCAGTCATTACAGACATATGTGTACATGCACAGCCACCCTGCTGGCATATTTTCCTATGGATTCAATATAAATTATATTCCTCAAATACCAACAGGAGTTGCATGAATGTAGGAATGGCAGGATCCTTACAGCAATGTTTCTAAAGTCCCAATTCAGAAACATGCTTAACTTTCAGGCCAGATGAAAACCTTGCGCCTGCATATATTCACGAATTTAAAAATAAAACAGTAGGCTAAAGTGCAATCCTTCACTAGAATGGGAACTGGCACATCTAAAATAACTTGCCCCGTTATTGCTGTTGCAATGTCTGTGCAATTCTATTTTCAGTTCCTTTTCTATAGAAGAAAAATGTGTCAGTGGTCTTGAAAAACACACATCAATACAAACGGAGCAGCTTTGTGCACATTCTCCCAGTGATATCCTAGTAAGTGCACAAAACAGAAAGGAAAAAACAACAGCAAGAGGAAAAAAGTGCCAACTTCATATTTCATTCTAAATCAAAAGCAAGTTTTGCTTTCCCCCCCCCAATGAAACTGTCAGCACTGTGTTAAATTTAGGCACATTATCCTTGGAATTACGTGGCTTGATCAAAGACCAAACCTTCCAGACATCACAATGTTATTACACAAGAATTTATTGGGCCCTTACACATTGAAAATCCGGAACACACTGTCTTTAAGTGCTCAGTCATACTCACAGTAACTTAAAACAAGGGCACTGTAAAAATTCAAGAGTACTAGGACATGCTTTAAAAATTTATGCAAGAACTTTGCTAGAGGTAGGGGTAGAATTTATCTGTTCTAACACTGATAATACCTGAGCTAGTCCATCTAAATTTCTTTTATTGTCAATGGGGGAAAAAAGGTTATTATTGTTTTTAATTCATCTAATCCTAACACACAAGCCTAAAACATGCACTTCTATAAAAGTAATCCAGATGAGTAAATTTAGATGTAGTAATGTACACTGCTGACTTACAAAGATGAAAAGTAGCCATACCACATGCATTAACGTTAACAAAGTAAAAAGAAATATCTGGACTGTGAAACTGGACTTCCCTTTGGTTGTAAGGGATTAAAGTTTCATAAATGACCCACAGTTCCTGGTGCTCCACTTTTTGGTTTGCAACTTAAAGACATCATAAAATGGTATCCTATTCCAAAAGCTGGTGTTCTGTAACAAACTAAGCCCACTTCAAGTGCCTGAAACAGAGGTGACGGAGAAAAAAAAAAGCGTCAATCAGGAGGCACTTATTAAAAAAAAAATACTAGTATATCTACTGCTCGATAAATGTGGAAGAGTTTTAGGGTAATGATGCTTCTATGTGATGGGTGTAGTCAACCCAGTCAGGCCTGGGTGTAGCACCCAGTTTCCTGCTTATACAAGCAGGTGCTGTGCACCTCAGTTCTTCCTGCCCTCTTCCTTGTCTAAGTAGTTTTGCAACTCCGAAACACCCAGTAACACTTAAAGAAGGGAAGGAAAACCCCTGTGAATGGCAAAGAAAATGCTTTCCGTTGAGCTTAAAAAGATCACTTCAAGGTACATATACACAAAGAGGTGGCGATCTGTGTTCTTCCCATGCTCCAACCTAGCAAAATGTGTGGCATAGATCTCAGGACGCCACCATGCCCTTTGCAACACTGTAGTGCCACACAATTTGCAAGAAGTGGTACAGAAAATATTTCCAGCTACCCCTCAACGTGGAACTCCCTTGCAGGCCAAAGAGGACACACAAAGATTTTGGGAAGACATCATCTAAGGGCCAGGGGAAATCTGCAGTAAATTTGCCTAACTCTGGATCCCCAAGAATGAATGAGTTTTCCACCTACCACCAGTGCCACTGCCTAGGGGTTCTTCTCTCCCCCATCTTCACCCTACGCCAGGCTGTACAGAGCTAAACCAAATGCAAAACAATCTTTTATTGTAGAGATAATTCTCAGTTCAACCTGTACAGATGTACAATTGAGAGTTTTTTCATAAGAGAAGAAAGAGACTGTGGCACAAGGGGAGGGAGTATACAAACCACCATTTTTATTAGTAAACTCTAGTCAGAGACTGGGATTTGGCTGGGAAATCACATTTTCAGTTTATATTTTCACAAGTTTCCTTGCAAATATAACAGTTAGCAAATCACTCCCTTTGTTTCTATAAACAATGAAAACTTTTGACTCTTCAATTGCTTGCGGAATCCCCCATTTGCTGGCAAGCAAATTTTCTAGGTAGATTTTTTTCTTCATTTTTTAGCCAATTTCCAAGGAGATGTGCATAGTTGAGTTGTTTGGTTTTTTTCAAATCAAGCACAATTATCTTTCTTTCATTCCTTTGCTATAACAGTGACTGTGTAGAATTAGCAAGCCTCTGTAACTGCCAACTCCAGATACTCGTTTTCACAATCATGAGATTTCACAGTCATAACATACTGCTCTTCCCTATTGTTCTATAGATTAAAAGAAAAAAAGTTATTGCTTTATGCTGTTAAATATAAAATATGTTTTTCTAACTTTCATTCATGTGGGCTGCAGATTTATTTTTAGTCCCTTCAGAACTGTGGCAGGAAGAGACACCACCAATAAAACATGCACAGTGACAACATCCTGTTGTGGCTGATTTTTCCTTCCTTATTATGCTCAGAATTTGCAGCATGCTCACTTCATGCTCATTTATTTTGGATTTTGAACGATGCAAGAAGACAAGGACACAGCCCCAGCTGTTTAGTTATGCCTGTGTTACAAGTACTTTACATCTACAGCAAATATCTCTGGAAGCTGAACTTCAGACCATGTCTAATTTTAGGCACTTAACTTCAGACACTTGAAAACAAATAACTTGGAGATGGCAAGCACTCAGGACACAGTGCAAGTCAAATTTCTCAACTGTCACGAAACTAAAATATCTGGAAATTATTAACACCTTTCCAAAAAGTCATGCCCTGAATGAATCCCATGGGTTACCCTCTCAAAAAAAACCTCCAAGCTTCTTAGTTTTCAAACTTAGCAACCAAATCAAAACAAAAAATAACAGGAAGACACAGCAAGAAAAAGTGAATAAGCATAAAGCATTAGTGAATAAGCATAAAGATTTATAAAGTAAACAATAAGAAAAATTAGAAATAGTTAGATTTCACCATAAATTAATTTAATTTGCACTATACTACATTTGAGGAAAAAAGATTTCATTTCCTTGCCTGCTTTCTTTATATATCCCCCACTGGAGTTCCATATTTCTATTTGCATACAGTACAGCAGGACTTTGGGTCATAACACTGATATTTTCCAAAGCGAACCGCCATATCACAAGGAAAAAAAAATTACCTACATTTGTATTACTTAGCCATAGCATTATATTTTTTCCCCAGACATATTCTTGCCATGTTTATGAGTCAACAATAGCAGAAACTTAACTTGCTTTCCTTTACAAAGGACAGCAATCATCAAGCAATAGGAATAAGTCTCTTTCTTCCCCCTTTAACAGTTTGGAAAAAAAGAAAAGAATGCCCTTATACTTTAGAATTACTAAAGTGATGCTCATACTATGCAGTGACAGACAACTTACTATCCGAGAAACAAAGCAACAAAATTCCAGAAACTCCAAGCGAGCCCTTCTTGAAATACTCTATGAACTTGAACATAGCCAGGGAACAGAAATTCAACAATCATTTACGTTGCATAAATAATTATAACCTCCCTTTCAAACAAGCCCTTTACACATAAAGCCTAAAAAAAACCATGCTCTAAAAGAACTAGGACATTGTATGATCTGCACAGCTGGCTTGCAAAATTTATTTCCACTTCTCTTTCTATCGCAAGTTCTTATACCATCAACATTTGGCTATCTCGGAAGCACACTGAGAAAGCATTTCAGGTTTGATTTTTAGCAAAGCTAAGATATCTCAAATGCAGATGGAGTTGTTCTCACTGTTCTTTGGTAGCATATCAGCTTTCCTGATGCTAGAAGGCACCTGAGCAACAAGCAGCACATACTTCATACAGGATGAGGGAGAGGGTTTTCTAAACTTGTCTGGTATGTTCCCCTTATTAGTGACTATGCTCAAAATCTGAAGTGTCAGAGGAAAAGGAAAAAGAGGAGGCAGATATGGAATTAATTTTCTCCTAATAATCATTTAAACCCTGGCTCAACTCTATCCAGGCCAAAAAAACAGGAAGCCTGACCAAGATAGTTAGGCAACTGAGGTAGTGGCGCACATAAAAATCTATGATTGATAAACAGTTAGGTAACAGACGACTGATCAGGATGCCAGAATCCAATCACAGGATAAAGGCAGACTACGCCAGTCACCTGCTCGTGTAGTCTCTTGAAAGAGAACACGAAGATCATGAACCCCTGCAAATAAAGCATTAAAGATATGCAGCATAAACTGAACAGAGAGGAAGTGCTCAGCATGTAGACAAAAATCCCCCAACAGTTGAAAATCAGAACAGACAAGTAAGATAACCAAGAGAGGAAATACACCACAAAACATATAAGGTGCCAGTTAATTTCTCTATAAACTAAGAGAACAATTGTAGCTTGGGCTTCTTGGAATTGGGATGCTGGAGAAGTAACCTCTTCTGGGCATCTGCTGCTCTTCCCTACAGAGCTCTGCTGCTTCCAGCCATATCACCATGTGAAGAAACGCAAGTGATAAATGCAGTGTCAAGTCAAGCCCTCTGGCAGACCCAATCACTCATAACGGGAGCAGCTATGCTTGGGACTGCCAGCAGTGGTTTGGGATCCCAAAACCACCGGCAACACAAGAGGCAGAGCTGCCAGAGACCAGTGCCTGTAGAGGAGATGAGTATTGAAAGGAGCAGGCAAACGAATATCTATTTCCGAAAGCTTTCCCTTGTAAGGTATTCAGTATCTTACTCTGGATACTCATGTTTTTCATTTAAACATCCAAGTCCACACTGGCTCTGGTGAAGTTCTTGGCCTTAGCAGCCTCCTGTTGAAATAGGTTTCGCAGTCCAGTTCTGGTCTGCATGAAAAAGGCCTGCTTTTAACCACTGTTGAATCTGCAGCCTTCCAATGTTATCCTATTTTTCTCTTCACATGGAAAAATACTGTGAGACAGAAGGGAAGAAGTCCTAGACCTCTCTCATTTATGCTGGCTCCTATGTATTTTCACCACAATCCCTCTTAACAGTCACATTTCTAAAGCAAGCAACTCAATTCTTTCACTCTGCTTTTGCATGTTTAAGAAGCCCACCCTGTATTTTTTTTTCTCTTTATCTTGTTCATATCTTCATTCTGCTTTCCTGGCAAAGAACAGTTACAGTCACCTTTCATTGACAAGAGTAACTACAATGGGACAGAAACATCATTACATCACCCTTGTCCCTCTGCCCTGGACTCATTGTTCTAATCCTCATTTTATTTGCTGGTTAACATCGACAGAACACCTGTAAAACTTTATTTTTGGAAACTGCTGAGCCCATTTTCCTATCTGCAACATCACACTTGCAATTGTGAAGTATCACCTTAGCAAAGAAGTAGCAATTGAATTAACATAAAATTACATTTTCTGAATAAAAAACAAACGTTTCCTCTCTCAAGGGTCTATCATATTGCACAATGCACTACAGTAATAAGTCTACATTTTCAACATACTTGTACAAAATAGGCAAAAAATATCCATACACTGAATGCAGTGTTATTGTTACTGTGGCAACTACAGACCACAATTTTTTACCTCAAGAGAATTAGTATGAACACAAATTTACACACTAAGCTGTGGGTGCTAACAGTGCCTACACCTCACTGCAGATGCACAATGCTGCCATCAAAAACTGAATCAAATTCAAAGATTAAGTCCTTTAACTTCCCAGTCACTGTCTCCAAAACATTTGTCTACACTTCTTTTTCCTCACCTTCAATGGGGTATATCTGACAAAGCATCCTGAGAAACCCCGCATCATAAGAAGTACAAATATAAGGCAACTTAAACTCTGCTTGTGAGTGAACAAAGTAATTCTAAAAATCTCTCCTATGCATAGATAAATCATTGATCTATCAGCTGGAATTTGCTGGTATACTTACTGCAGAACTTAGGAGTCAGTGATTTGAACCTGCCCTCTGCGTGCACACACATGAGATAAACAAAGTCAATACAGCACTACTCTTTAACACTTCCTTGCACTGATAACAGGAAAAAAAACCTACTTTCACCAGTTTATAATGTTATTTAACTTGTGTGATAGTTAATAATTAACTCTTTTCTAGTCAGTAGCCCTGAAAAAAAAAGTTTAAAATAAGACTAACACACATAAGCATGAAAACAAGCATGGAAGTTATTTGAGAAACCTTGAGAGCTGGTGGGGGTGTCCTCAAATGTCTTGGGTTTTTGCTTTGTCATTTTGCCTTCCCCATTCCTGTCCTATCTGCATACCAGTGCCGAACTGCACTTGAACAAGAAACCACAAACGAAAAATTGCTCAAGTCCAATTTGAGTTGTTGTCACAAGACCAGGACCGGTAGAAGAAGCAAATGTACACCCTGTGCATGACAGCCAGCAGCTGAAATTTCTTTCTTGGCCTGAAATTTTTATTTAGCTTTTCTAGGATTCTACATGCAATCCAAAAGACTGATCTAAGGAATATTTTGCCTCCCTAACATTCCCAGCCTGACTCACTGGCTGAACTGGAAGACTGCAGAATATAATCTGATACTGATCAATATGTTTTAATGGTGCCATTCTGCAGGACTGCCAGACTTTTGATTGGGACTTACCAGGTAGAAACACACACTCAGGTGCATCTGCCTTTTGCATAAGTCATCTAGGTAGGCAGCTCACTTGCTTTCAGAGAGCATCCCACCCACTATGCTGCTGAGTTTATTACACAGGCAAAATACCCATTATCCAGCCACCTATGAACGCCAGGTAAATGTTTAGAATCCTTAAATCCCACCTGGACAAAGCATCCAGAAAGAGGGGAACCAAGAGTGAGGAACTGTTCTACTATGTTGTATTTGTTTTGTCTAAGGCCCGTTAGCATGGCAACAGTCATGCTATAGACTGACTTCTTTACTAGTTTTCAGAGTAAGGACTACCATTTCCTGTTCAAGGCTGGCAAAGTTGTCAAGTTCATATTTTGAATTTTGGTTTAAAAACTAGGTTTCATTTGGGTATCTTACTAAAACTTAGAGGAATAACTGAGAAACTCTTTCAGAATCTGTAAATGTATCAATTTATATGAGTCAAGAACACATTTAGAAGGGTTTTTTTCACATTATTGAGATTTCTTTTTTTTAAGCTTGAAATTTTCTTATCATAAGGGAAGCCCAAAACACAGTAAAAAGATTATTTCCAACCCAATTCCATTAAGGATGCAAAATACTATAAGTAGACCCCCTGAAACTAAAGTTCTAAAAAATCATTTATGTCCGAAATTATTGCTTGTGGTTTTGTTCTTGCTTTGGCGCTCATCTACAATTCTACAAAAGCTGTTTAAAATGCCTTAAGCCAGAGAAAAAAAAGGACTAGTGAAAACGAACATTTCTAATCAAGATCATAAGAAGGGAAAAGGATCAAATCCCACACTTCGTTCTGGAAAGGGACCACCCAAAGGGTTTCCACTTGATTGTTTTTCTCCACATGTTGTTTTCCTCACTGGCAGAGGCAAGACAGGCTGACCCAGCTGTGCCTCGTGCAGAACAGACTGGATTCCATGTTATGAGAAGTGATCAAACAAGCCTGACCAGTGCTATGCTCTGAAGAAACCATCAAATGAAGGTCAGAGATCTCCACTATGCCTACCTGACCAAGTAGTAGGGCGCAGAAGAAGTGGGTCCAAAGAGCAAAACAGCTGAGGATGAGGATTGGAGGATCTTACGTCAGAGGAGTTGAACTCTGACACCGTGACCTGCATACTTTCTAACAAGTGAAGCACTGAAAGTTCCTAGGGTGCATCCTTCAGCTCCGTATTTGCAGAAAGCAACCCTGTGCAGATGCTCTGGGGCCAATTCATGCACACAGTATGTTAAGTGGGAAGAGATTAATTTCCAAAGCGCACTTCTGATCCAAACTGCATGTTAATATAAATACCCCCACTATTAGTAAAGGACAGTAGAACTATACGCATCAGGCTGTTATTTTAAGAGCACGCCTGAATTTCTGGAAACCCTCCCTAAATACCCTCCCTAGACCACCCAAGCATTCAGGCGATGAGGTCCTCAAGGTTACCTGTGCCTGCTAGGTCACATATAGAGGAATGTTTTCACTCTAAATAGCAACATGGCCCATTAACACCAGCCTTTTTACTTGGTTTTGGACAAGTTCAGAAGGCCGGATTCACCTCTGCACTGATGCTAAGCTGAGCACTGCAGCCTCCCCTGCCCAGGGGTTACCAGCACTGCTCACAGTTTGGCAAGTCTACCTCAAGCAGTGCTGTAACATGAGCCAAGGAGCAGCCAGGGTGCTGAATGCCGTGCCAGGCTGGCCAACGCACAGCAAATCCCAAGCATCAGGGGCTCCCCTGAAAGCACAGAGCCAGCTCTGTGCTTGGTGCTTAGCCCCCTAGCCTGGAACCCAAAAGTCTTCGTCAGTACTTTATATTGTCTCAAAATAGCTGCAGAGCACCACTAAATCAATGCTGGTGTGATTAATGTGCGGAGAACGTTTCAGGAAACTTTAAGCAGCACTTCAATGTTTATTTTGCCAGATCTCATTTAACACAAACGAGAAGGAAGGTGCCTAAAAGGAGGAAAATAGTAAGCAGCTGATTCCAGTCGCCCTTTTGTCCCTTGCCAAATGAAAAACTTAATAGGACAGACTGTTTTCAAGGCATGAAGGGATGTGGAAATATTTACACTCGTAGTATCAAGACATCAGCCATGAGGTTCATGACTGCAGTGCCAAATGGAGTGAGAACATGCTGAAAAAGGCAGCATGTGTTTCCAAAGCAGAAGAAAATGTGTATTATTGCAATTGTTAGCAATAGCTGGGCTGAACAGAAAGGAATGCTTAGGAGATGACCTTTGTCTCTGGAAAGTACTACACCACATCCGAGGAACACAGAGAATCTTGGGCCCTGCATCAGCAGAAGCAACAAGTCAGAGAGTAGGCTTGCTCTAAACACAGTGAAGCCGTGCAGCCCATGAGCACTATGAACTACCCTGCTTGCAGACACCCATTTAACTGGGGACCACTGTTCAAGCAAGTACTATGTCCTTCATGGCATTATAGTAACAGCTAAAGATTACCTTTAACGACCAGTAGTTTTACAAAATCCAGGTACTTGAAAGCCAGAAAATATAAAAATTAAAGTTGGTTTTGGCAACCTAAATAGTATGTCTCTGTAAACATGTTTTAAGATGTTGATTTCAAATTCCATTTTTGCTTACTGTTTCTCAAGTAACTAAGAGATACACAGCTTTATTTTTTGCAGCTGAGAGAGTGTCAGGCAGACAGATGTTAAATCTGACAAATACCACTGCAATTCAAATGGAAAACACTGAATTTTCAATTGCAGAATGACTGGCATTAGGGAATTAAACTGCAGCCTTGTTCATACCAAAAATGGTCAGCTATTTCTGTTGCCTTATAGTTGCTTTTTTCAGGTAAAAATAAGATATTAATGCCTTCACTGAACTTCCATCTTCTCTCTAACAATTCTTTTCTTCAGCATTGCAGCTTCTAATGCCCCTACTGGCAATCATCGAAGGAACCCAAAGTTACCGAGTCTGTTGAGTTCCTAGAAAGCTAATTTTTTCTTTGGCTTTTCTAATCTACTTTTCAAGCAGTGAAAAGTCTAACAAATCTGCTTGACTAGCTAAACCAGAAAGCGTAGAAGCAAAACTGAAGTCAATCAGCAAAAGAGTTGAAAAATGTGAAATTTAACAAAATAACCCCTGACTAGGGGAATTAATGTTGACTTTTGTAAAAGAAAAAAATATATATTCATATACTTTTCTCCTCTTTCTCCTTCATCTGCATGCTCTGGGAGAAGAGCTATTCAAGCTCAAGAAATGGTGAGAATCTTGAGGTATCTCTACCTTGAGTGAGGTATCTCTAATACCTCAACTATCCCAAGAGTCAGATACACGTGCCACAGTCCTCTCCTTCTCCCTCCCAAGTTAGTGTTTGTTTTAAACTGCTGCGAAAACATAAAAATGCAGAACAGCTCCAATGAAAGGGTTAAAATTAAAAAGAAGGTGTACAACCAGCAGCCAAAGCATCCAAAATTAAGTCTGAATGCACATTTTCCCCTTTGGGGAAACGCGGTTGGCCTCATCAATGAAAACACCAAACTTATAAGCTCTCCAATGTAAACATGAAAAGATGCTCATACACCTTTCGAGAGTCTCCTCGAACAGAGAACTTTCCATGAAAGTCAAACTCGGTACTGTCTGACACAGGTCAAGGTAGGGCCTGTTAAAACGTAAGGTTTACTGTAAGGCAGTTGATTATTTGCATTTGGACTGCTACTTCCAAGGCAATGGGTAACTTGGAGTATCAAGGATACTGCAAAATATAAACTTGAGAAGTGAAACTCTCTTTAATCAAATGTCTTGACTCTCTGAATCTGAATTACTTCTAGAGATGCCTAGAGCTTAGGAAGCTCTAAAACTCAAAAAAAATATAAATAAAAAGTTTTGGTAAAAACTCCAAAAGTATAAATAATACCATTAAACTTACTTTTAATACACATCTAAATGGCATATTTATTTCTTCACTGTATTTATACACACGCGTACTTTGTTTACAGAAAGAAAATATTAGAAACTTGATCTTTAATTTCCCATATCTCACTGATCTACGCTGGAGGAGAATGCCCCCAAACTGGTAATTTAGGGCATATACGACAAGGGTCATATGTGACAAGGAAAAAGAAGAATCCCAAAACTCTTTTCCTAAGGCTGCTGGAGGTGTGTCATTGACCTAGCCAGATATTTTTAGAACACAAGTCAGCTAAATTTCAAAGTCTGCTTTCCTGGTATAGGAGGATGCATTGAACACAGAGTCTTTTCATCGTGCTTCAAGCTCATTAATGTTGTTACTGAACATAGCACTTCTTAAAAAAATAATATTTCAATGCTCAATTCAAAGATCAATCATCCATTAAAGAGAAATGCAAATACACACAGACATCCAAGATTATTTTAGCATCTAAAGCAGAAAACGTTGCTATGCCCTCATGCAGCACACTGTCTACTAAATAAAATCTGAACAGCATGCCAGGTCCACAGCGCAGCAAGGAATCGCACACCGTAATTCTGTGCTGGTTTGTAAACCTATGTTGTAATTTTTCACAATGAAGAAAACAACCAATGTGAAAAATGACAGTCTTTCATACTTATCTGTGCTTTTCATAGTGAGTGAAACAATAGCTACTTATTAGCTAAGAAAACACTTTCCACCTACCATTGCTACAGCTTTTCTATCCCTGCTATGAAAGGGTAATGATTACAACTCGCTTTTTCAGACCTTCAGTTCAACTTTTTTTCTGGTGTCTCATTGACTGAACTCAATGGAAAACCACCTATTTAATGGAGAGACAAGTCCTCTGTGCACTCAACATAGAGGTAGGCACACACAGCTATCACACACCACAGTGATTACAAGGGTCTGAACTCCACCTTCACGCCATTGTCTCTCACTCTCTGGGCACTTCTTGGCATTTTTGAAGGCTCATGGCCAGGCATGGGGAACCGCCAGCCACACAGATCAAAGGGAGATCCAGGCTGTCACCATCCAACAGGCTGAGCATGATGACGCTAATACACAGTGACAAACCAAAGATTGTCACTGTTGCAGCCTAGTCACCAAGTGGAAAGCACAAAGAGCCTGTTGGCATTGCAATAAGGGACTCCTATAATACCCATCTCTGCTACACATGGGATTCATCTCTAGCAAAACAGTCTTTCATATGCAGAGCTTCGTTCTCCACAGAAGAGCAAGTGAACTATTTTTATCCCTCTTGGCAAAAGCCTGCTCTCATTCCAGTGAGACATCTAACCAACTCAGCTGGCAGAAGAGTTCTGTGAAAGTACTACAAGTGTTTTTATTTTGTTTCTGAGGGTATTAGTACCGTACCTTGGAGTTGAAACTCACATAATTTGAGGGGACAGTGGTGACACAATGCTTGCACACAGCGAGCGATCTGGCTATTTTCTGCTTTAGGGCAGCAGAAATTTGTGATGCCTGGTAGACTCAAACACACTGCAGTGGGGCAACAGGGATGGGGGAAATGTTTTAAACTTAATGATAGCATAATCTCACAAGGACAATTAGTGATGACCCTAGGGTGGGCAGTGATTTTCAGGTGAGGTAGAGCTGTTCTGCACTTGTGTGAGGAACCCCAACAAGGCGGGTTCCTCCTGGCCCATCACTGCTCCATGCTGCTAGAACCAGCAGGACAATTTGCAGGGATGAAACCCATACCTATATGCCCACTCACACAGCCCTGCCACGCCATCAGCCCTGGAGCATTCTTTTCCCCCCTGCTGTGAGCTCAAGATGCAAACCACCAAGCACACAGGTGCCCACTATCACCACCCCATGGGGCCAGAGCCCTGGGACAAACACAGCACATAACCAGATGCAGCAAAGCATCCTCAGGACTGGAAGAGCACTGGGAGAGTTTTATCCACAGACAACATGGTCCTTGTATCACCTTGGCTGATTGGAAGGACAAGTTTTGGAAAGCTTAGAAAGAAAAACTGCAATCTGACAAGTCTCTGTTGTTCAGTGACCCAGTCAGCTCAACACTGTTCACATGCCACACTGTCCCAAACAAGCTGAAACAGTAAATGTTTGCTATTCCTACTTCTTTCGGTGTTCCCACATTCATAAATTCTGGCATGGAATACCTAAAAGAGAAGCTATTACTATTCATCCACCTTCTTCTAAACTAATAGTTTATAATTATACGCCTTTATTGTCTGACTGTTCTAATGTTGAGCAACAGTTCCTTTTTTTGCATCAAAACCTGTTTTCTGTTAAAAAAAAAGGAAAACTGGCATAGCTGGATATGGAAGTTTACTGTATAAAATGATATATTTCTGCTCAATTTTAAAAACAAACAGTAGTAAAAAAACTGACACACAGCACCAGCCACTCTGCAAACAGAAGAAAGCAAATAAATCTCACCCTTCTGTTAGTTTTCACCAGAGTGTCTCTGCCACCCTGGTTTCTTAGGGCATAGCTCAATCCCTTAGAGAGTTTGGTGGAGACTTTTTCTGGTCAGCGCAAACTTCCAGCTCCGACTTCCTCGTTGCTGAAAGAATGCAGGGAGGCAGCAGGTGCGCACAAAGCTTGAGACAATAAAAGGTGGGACACACACAATGTTTTTCTGACGTTTTGGGGTCAGTTTAGCCAGGTGACTACAACCAGCCAGGCTCCTATAACCAACCAGGCAACACCACAGCCAAAGAAAACATTACGCCGCCGAGCGTTTCACCCAAACTCGTTTGCCCATAAAGCCTCTTTCTGCCAGGTGTGCCTGGGCGTCCCACGTTATCTCCATGCATGCGCCCTGCGATGCCGCGCTAGGCTGCGAGAGGCTTCTGCGCCTTCCTTCTTGCATCTCCGCGGCCACAAAAGCGGTGCCTCCGTGCAAGGATTCCTCGCGAAAGGCACCGCATCCGCCCCTCCCTCCCGAGCAGCTAAACCCCAGCTATGCCGCATTTCAAACTTTGCCGCAGTTAGCTCAGAGCCGTCCCTTACAGCAGCGGCGGCTTCTTGCCAGAGCACAAAAAGCAGGGAGCCTTCCCGTGGGCTTCGGCTGTCAAAGGGCAAAGCCCCGCGGCTTAAGCTCCCCGCTTCCCCTCGCCCAAAACCCCCTTCCACCCCGAGATTTCCCGCGGGGAACGAGCCCCCTGGAGAGATGAGAGGGATGCTGGCGAGCACGGCTGCCGCCCGGGCGCCTCACCTGGTCCAGCGGGATGCCCAGCAGGGCGCTCAGCGGGTGCAGCAGGGTGGAGCCGGTGGTGCGGTGCGGGGAGCCGGGCGGCGGGGCCATGCTGCATCGCCCCCGCGCTCCCACCCTGCCCGCCCGCACCTGTGCCCGCGCCGCCCGCTCCGCTCCGCCCGCCGGACTGCAGGGGGCGCGCTGGGGCGGGCGGCAGCAGCGGGGCGGGGCGGAGGGACCGGAGCCCTCCCTAACCCTAGCCACTTCCCCGTTCTCATCCTCTGCCCCTTTTCCTTACCCATCCCTATCCCCTTCCCCGTTCCCATCCTCTTCCTCTTTTCCTTCCCCATCTCCATCCCGTTTCTCATCCCCATCCCCATGCCCCTCCCCATCCTATTCCCCATTCCCTCCCGGACCCCATTCCTCACTCCATTGCCCATCCCCATTCCCTTGCCCATCCCATTCCCCATCTTCATCGGCTTTCCCTTCTCCTTGCTCTTCCCCATCTCCCTTCCTTTTTCCCTTTCCCATCGCCATCTCCATGCCCGACCCCAGCCCCGTTCCCCTTTTCCCTTCCCCTTCTTCTTCCTCTTCCCATTTCCCCTCCCCATCCCCTTGCCTTTTCCCGTGCCCCTCCTCTTCCCCTTCCCCATCCCCCTTCCCCTTCCCCCTTTTCCTCCCCCTTCCCATCCCCATCTCCATCCCTCTTCCCATTCTCATCTCCACCCCATCTCCCTGCCCTTCTCCTTCCCTATCCCCTTTACCCTCCCCCTTCCCAGTCCTCTTCTCCCTTCCCATCCCCATCCTCATCTTCATCTCTCTCCCCCATCCTTTCTCCCGTCCCCGAGGTCTCACCTGCCGCCTCCCGAGCCCCCCGTGGGAGAAGCGAGGGGGACAGGCAGCCGATCCCCCGTGGGGACAGTCCCTTCTAACAGCCGGCTGCCCCGGCTGGATTCGAATTGGGAAGGCGATTTGAAATGCCTCCCCGCCGCTGCGACGCGTTTGCTACGGGAAGTGACCGACATCCTGCGCGTCCCTTCCCGGGGCTCCCCGGGCAGGGAGAGGGGCGCAGCGGTCCAAGCGATGGCGGCGGGTGTGGATGGAGGGAGGACGGGGCCCAGGTTGGGACGTGCAGTACCCGCTCGCCGGGTGCCAGGGGAGCTCGGTGCAGCCGGGTACGTGCCAGCGGTCACAAGCTGAGCGATGGCAGTGTCCCTAACACAGCTTCTTTCCCCAGTCCCACCCTCTCTTACCCTCAGTAAGTTCGCAGGGGACACTGAGCCGGGAGGTGGGGAGGCTGGGCTCTGCTGGAGGGTAGGGAGGCTCTACAGAGGGACCTGGACATGCCTGGTCAATGGGCTGAGGCTAACACGGTGAGGTTCAACAAGGCCAAGTGCTGCGATCTGCCCTTGGGACACAACAACCCCATGCAGGGCTACAAGCATGGGGAAGAGTGGCTGGAAAGCTGCCTGGAGGAGAAGGACCTAGAGGTGTTGGTCAACAGCAGCTGAAAATGAGCCAGCAGTGTGCCCAGGTGGCCAACAAGGCCAGTGGTATCCTGGCTTGTGTCAGAAACAGTGTGGCCCGCAGGACCAGGGCAGTCATCCTTCCTCTGCACTCAGCACTGGTGAGGCCATACCTCAAATCTTGTGTTCAGTTTTGGGCCCCTCAGTACAAGAAAGACATTGCTGTCCTGGAGCGTGTCCAGAGAAGAGCAACAAAGCTGGTGAAGGGGCTGGAGAACAAGTCTTATGAGGAGCAGCTGAGAGAACTGAGGGGCTGTTCAGGCTGGAGAAAAGGAGGCTGAGGGGAGACTTTATCACTGCCTACAACTACCTGAAAGGAGGTTGTGGCAAGGTGGGTGTCAGTCTCTTCTCCCAAGTAACAAGTGATAGGACAAGAGGGAATGGCCTCAAGTTGCACCAGAGGAGGTTCAGATTAGATATCATGAAAATTTTCTTCAGTGAGGGGGTTATCGGGCACTGGCTGCCCAAGGAGGTGGTTAAGTCACCATCCCTGGAGGTGTTTAAAATATGAGTAGATGAGGTGATATGGTTTAGTAGTGGACATGTACAGTTGGACTTGATAATTTCAGAGGTGTTTTCCAAGACCTCTTTTCCAATTTATCTTTAATAAAGATTCCCTTTTTTAAAATGGAATTTTATCTTCTTTTCTTGTCTTTCTTTTTTTTTTTTTTTCCCAACACAGATACTTTGTTTTCAGTTGTTGCTCTTAGAATTACCAAGCATTTAGCCTGCAGTTCACATTGCTGGAAACTTAGGATGCATGTGATGCAAATAAAGAAATAGTGACTTTTTCTTGATAGGGGAAAAAATGAAAAAGGAGTAGGAGTTTTAAGTGATATGTTTATCTCGTAAATGAAACATGGCCATTAAAAAGGTACTTCTGCCAAGATCATCTATCTCAGAAGGAGTGTTCTTACACTTGCCCCAGACAATGTGGTATTGTGTTGCAAGGGGAGCTTGGGCAACACTGCAAAGCTTTCTGTTCAGCTCTGCTGCTGACGTGCTTAGAACCTGAAATACCCCAAAGGTTCTTTGTGGGCTCAGTTTCAGGCTCTTTAACAGGCCCATCATTTTCTCTTTTTCAAATAATTGCCAACTATGATAGCTGAAACCGTAGCAGTGGCTTAAAACAGTAGCATGACGTGTTTGAGGTATCCTGCAAGTGAACACTGTGCTGAAAAACTCAGGCAAAAATTGTTCAGTAGGGAAGGATTTTTAGAGCAACAACGTTCTCTTAGTAGTATTGTTTTACTGGTGCTAGTTTTAATATATATGTAAAAGTATGTACATACATATATGCATATTCATACTTTAAGTAGGGGCAGCAAGCAGTTTGGAAGGACTGAGTAGCCATTCATAAGTGTTCCTAACATTTTCCATTAGATGTCCTTCTTTCCAGTTATTTAAAATTTGCCAGGTATCTGGATGGAACTTTCCATGGGCTGTGCCTGCCGCAAGCAGGCTGTTTGTTCTACTTCAGCTAAAACCATTTATCTCTTTTAGGAATAGAATAAAAGTGATTCCTTACAGGCACGCTACAGCTATTCTGAAAGATTTTTCACTGTGAAAATCTTGTACTGCTGCGATGGTGACTTCAAATTCAGACATGGTAGTTTTCCTGGAATCAAGAAAATGCCTTTCACTGTATTTGTGAGACTACTCATGAGTGACCAACTGCCAGAGTCCTGGGGAAAAAAGTCTCCATGTGGAGACTCGGGAGGTCAATATATAACATTCTGAGGGCCATAAGCATTATTCATCCCTTCACATTTCCTTCATGTGACTACAATCCCAGAAGTGTACAAGTGTACTACAAGAAGCCTGGTAAAAGGAACTAGAGTGAAGCTGGTTGCAGAAACAAAGGCAAATAAGCAGAGGGAGCTATGGTTAGGCAAACAGAATTGGTGAGGGAAGATTGTCATCCAGAAGGGAGTGGGACAGAATTTTGAGAAGAAAAGCAGGATAGTATTAGGTTAAAAGCACTGTGGAGAGAGTCAAGAGAAGCTGAGAGTGGCAACAGGGGATGAAAGAAAATTGGTAGTGTTATTGGAAGTATTATTACTCTTGGAAACAACTATTCCTGAATTGCAGCGCTCCTTTTCTTGTTCAGCTTGTAGCTGAACAAACACTTAAGGAAAATACTGTCAGGTCTACAGCTCACAGTCACGGAAGGCTGGTACAATCCCTAAAGAAGGAGAAGGTAGAATCTACCTCCAAACCTGACCTGCCAGCAGGAGAGCTTGGTTTGATATTTCCCTGACACAGTCTTTGTTGTACCTCCTTCTAGGGGAGCTTTACTATCTTGGTTACAGGGTAGTACAAATGTATGGAGCCAGTGGTACAATGTGTTATGCAGAGCCTGTGCTTTTGGAAAGGGAAGACCTGCTATAGGAGACACGTGAACTGACACTGCATGGAACGAAGGAATGTTTGGTAGAGCTAAATCCAACTGAGAGAACACTACCGGACCCAGACTGGCTCAGCAAAGATACATTTGTGATACACTGCACTTAGGTTTAAAAGCCTACTATGCCTGAATGGACCCATCTTGACTATCTTTGTGTCACTGCTGTATCTGATTTATAAGCTCAAAAATATGGAAACTGTACATACGTGGAAATTGTACATCACCATCTATTGCCTCCTTCTTCAAAAGCAGGACCACATGCAAAGTGTAAAAGTAGTCAGTATGTCAGACCAAAATGTTATTTAGGTCTCTTGTCTCTGACAGTGATAATTGTGGATACTTAGACAAGGTATACAAGAAACATGGCAAATACAGATTTGTAATCTCCCAGCTTCTAGCCATCAGGAATTCCCAAGACGAAAATTTCATCTAGAATATCATGTTTAATAGCCAGTGATGGGCCTATGTTGCGTGTTTAATATTTTTTGAATTCACTTATATTTTTGACTTCCACAATGTCCTGTGGGTTCTGCTATTTAATTATGTGCCATATGAAAAAGTACTTCCTTTGGTTTGTTTTAAAGCAGCTGTCTTGTAATTTAATTGGGTGCCGTCTTGTTCTTGTGCTGAGAAATAAGTGAGTAATCATCACTTGATCACCTCCCCCATGCTATTCGTAACGTATATACCCTGAGTTGCCCAGTTATATGGAAGTCATTGGCATATTTGCTCTTTGTTTTCACCCCTTTCTGTGTCTATTTTTGAAAGGGAGAGATTATGCATTTATGTGGTAACGTAATGTTTTGTTCTATATTCTTCTATCAGGTGTTCCTAACATCATCCCCAGTGATTTCAAAGTCTGTTTTCTCAAAGGTAATAGGTAATTTACAGCATAATATGTATGTATAATCAAAAGTTGCTTTTTCCTGCTTATATTTATCAATATTAATTTTTCACAGTCTTTAAATTGCCAAAAAATTACAGTATTATGAAATCTGTTGCATGTCTTTAATGAAGCTTTGATTATCCCAGATTATTTCATATCCTTGCTAACTTTGTCTTCTCATCTCCTTTTCCAAAAACTTAATGCATTCAACAGGACAGATTCCTTTGTACTAATTTCCAACTCTACATTCATTCTCATCCTCTATTTATTTCCTTTTAAAGAGCTATCACTCCAGGAGGGAGTAGTCCTTACTATTCTGTGATTATTTTATTTCTGTGGGTGAGAAGCCTTGCCCCCAACAGTCTGGAAATACAAATATACTTTCTTGACAGGGTCACCCTTAGTGTTCAGAGAACACTAATGGATTTGTGTGCGACTTCTGTACAATGGCTATAGTTTCCCCATTATATATCATAATGGCCTGGTGTCAATTTATTTCATTGTTTGCTGTAGAGCTTCTACCAGTTTGTATATGGAAGTGAGTGCTGCTCTGTGATTCTCTGACCCTGCTTGACTGATACGGTTCCATACAGTAAGTGTGACTCTTCAGTGGAAATTTTTTGTTTTATGATTTAAGCAGAAGACAATTCACTGCAAAATGCAGAAAAGTTGCAAAGACAGTCGTTTAATAGTTAGAAAATGCAGGAATTAAGGTTGCTGGTGCAGCACGCAAGCCCAGTATAGCATCACTGTAAAACACTTAGGATGATCTCATGAATAGAAATGTTGGTCTGCCCCTAAACAAATCCCTTTTGTCTTTGCACAGGTGTTTTAAACTCTGGCCTTGCAAACACTAATTTTAGAAGAATCCAGAAAAGGTTGGAAAAAGTGATGATGGGGGAAAACCCAAGAATTTGATTCCACGGTTAAGGAAATAATGATGTGAAAGTGCCCATAAGGTATCTTATGTGCGTAAATGAAACTCACTAGAGATGAGCTAGAAATTACTCCTGGGCTCCTTTTGCTCCTGAATGAAGGGGAATGGGTTTATTTTCAAATCCTAACTCTCCTTGACATCGGAAATTCAGGCATGGGGACCATAGTGGCCTGTGAATGAACTGCAGGTCTAGAAGATACACGATATCACAAGAAAGAAAGTTGAGCAACAGAGAAGGTGGTTAGGTATTCTTTTTCTAAGTAACATCTGTACATCCACATGGCTGTAAAGTTGTAGCACTGATGACCTTCACCATCATCAAAAGAAAAGGGGAAGGGCATTTTTGTACTTTACAAAATGAGAAATTGTAAAGTTGAAGTTTAATGAGAATTACTCATAACTAATATAGAAAAAGTAAGGGTTCATTGAAATAGTTCAGGATCCTGGTAATAACTATTAGACATGTGGATGTTTCAGTTCAACTACATGTAAGGAAATAAAGAGAAGGACTTTGTAAAGAAAACAGAAGATGTCCAAAAGTATTGAAATAATGTTTTATATTAGAAATATATATTTTTATACATATATTAGTGATTACTGTATTCTTAAGAAAGGATTTTCAGTCACATGAAGGGAAATCGTAGTGCATGGAAGTTTTCGATTGTAACACTCATTCAAAATTGCAGGTTTAAGTTTACTAGGAACTATCAGTGTAACCAGTGTAACTCTTCTTAACTATGTCAAATGAAAACATGACACAAAGATAATGTAATTTAGCATGACTTTTCAGCTTCGTTGCATTGTACTTCACTGGTAATATTGTTTTGCATTAGTATCATCTCAGTCTGCATAGTGCAAGTACCTTAGAGTTTGTTCTCTTCTACCATCTAGAGGGAAAACTGCAAAACGCAGAGAAAAGTAATTTTAACTTTGCCAGAAAGTTAGAGAAATAATTCAATTCTTTATATCATAATTGTTTCCCAGAAATCCTTTTTACAGTAAATATAATAGGTGGGAAAAAATGAGGTTGAAATCAGGTAAAGCTTACAGTTAGCAGAAAGCTATTCTAGTGTTTTTAAAGCTGTAGGTGTAATACTATGATTTTATATAAAGAAAAATTAAACTTGCATAGGCAAAGGAGCCCTTTCACTTGTATTTAGAAGTCTCATTGAAAAGATAAAATAATGTTGCAGGAATCATTCAGTACTGGTGCATGGATTTGGAGGGCCAACATCTATGAAGTTTTTTTCTAATGCTATCAAATAACACTGTTAGAAATAGCCACTGCTTTGCAACATGGTTAGCCTAAATAACATATCTAGTAACCATCTAATGTTAACTGAACAGTTTGTCCTACAGTACACTGTTCAAGATGTTTGTGTGTAGTACTGCCCTAGTTGTTGATGGTCATGATTTTTCAAATAATGTCCAAAGGACAAAAATAAATTAGAAGTAAATATGATCTGAAGCTGATGAGTGTTATTCAAGATGATCAAGATATTAATTATATAACTAGAAGAAATTCTGCATTGTAAAGATTTTCTAATCTATTTTTTTCTAATCTATTTTTTCATAGAAATTGCCTTTTTCTATTTTAAACTGGTACTTCCTCACTCTGTTTGAGTGAATACCTGTAGAAATCTAAGTCAATGCATGCTCAGCTAAAATCTCATCTGGGCTCTCAATTGTCTCTTGTTTTGATTACAGAAACATTTGTTTCTACAGCATTAGTAAATTTACCCTTGTCTGATCAGAATGCTACTGCAAAGTGTATTTCCTGAACTGTTTGAGCATGTCACTCCGATTTTTGCATATTCTTTTTTACTCTGCCTTGTGTCATTCTTCCTTTTCTAGGTTCCCCATTGTCTATCTGTCCACTCTAAGACAAGCATTAGTTTGTATGCTAGATTTTCAAGCAAGAACTCCTGGGCTTTCTTCTGAGCTTACTGGTTTTGCAGTTAGGAATTGACCCCAATAAGCATGCAAGATTGATATACCATCCTCTTTTTAGTTACTTCTTAAAACTTTTCTTTTCTTATTGTTTCAAGGGGTACAAAACACTTTTTCTACTGAAAGCTTGTCAACAGAGAGTTGTTATGCTGAGATTACAGCGTATTCCCTGATTAGTGCTGTCTTATTGTTTTCTCGGTCTCCTACACCAGCTGGTCTATATCCAGCTTTGAATCCTGCCTCCTACTTAGATCATTACCCCGTTCAGCTGGGGCCGCCTGCTTTATTCTGTGCTTGTGTAACATCCAGCAAAATAGGGTGTTCGCCCATGAATACAGCTGCTTGGTGCAGTGACAATAAACATAGTAAATGTATTACTGCTGTGATTATTATTATGATTATAATATTTATATGCATGGTGGAATGTACTGAATTCAACACCCAGTAAGCTCCACCAGAAAGAACATGACCCAATTAACAATGAGACCTTTAAATGTATTTTCATCACTGGCAAAGGCAGGACCCCTGCTGGCTGATCTGTAAAACATTGATGGTGTTTGTTTTAAAGGCAGACACTGAACAGACCCTCTTGGGTGGATCAGTTCACGTCACTGACTCAAGCCACGATCATCAAAGAAAGATTGTGGAGAGTACAAGGAAAAGAAACTGAGACTTTCACCTTCAAAATCTCCTGTTGATCACATCTGTCAACACATATTTTATAAACATACTGTGGATGTTGGAACTCTTTCTGCTTGTCCCATAAATGTGAGGCTACTTCTGTAGGAAAAAGGAGATCTGGTTATGGAAAATAATCTACAAGAAGTTAAGCATTGTCTGCTTTAGCAGCTGCTCAGAGAGACTATCATGCCTACAGTATTAAGAGACTACATGTGAACAAATTCCACATTTCTCAGCAGCACAGGAAAGTAAAAAAAAAACACAAAAAACCCAAAACCCCATTCATCTGCCCTACTATAAAGCTGGGCATCCAATAAGTGTTTAGTTTTATTAGTGGTCCAACTAGCCTAACCTCATAATACCACATAATACCAGTATGTGTTTCCCACAAGGCTAAGATGGTGCGGATGCCTAGAAAATTGGGCCCCCCAAGTGCCATTGGAACTGTGCCACAGAAGACTACACAAATATTATTTGCACTCAGGAGCTTGATGTTACATGGATAATATGATCCCATGTATTGAAAAGATGTCTGCCTCAGCCCTACCATTCAGCGCCTCTTTCAGAAGTCAGCTCACTCATCGCTAGCAACAAAGGACCCCTCTTTTCCCCAGGCTAGCAGAAATGTGCTGGACATTGTTCATAGCATGTTTTATGGGCTCATATAAGAAATGGATTGATCAGCAGTGATGTACTCCGCTAGATTAAGTCAAACTAATGATTTTCAGCAACTGTTGTCTTGTTCAAATGAGAAGTCTGTTAATTACTTAAGGGAATTTTGAAGTCCAGTGTGAAAGAAATGATGGAAATGGCTGATGTAGAAGAAAATTCCACTCATACATCTCTGGCAGTGGAGATCCACTGGCTATAAGGCCAGAAGTGACCCTGGTGGTCACAAACTCTGAACTAGTGGGAGAGTTTGGGGAAGTTTAATTTTAGAAGTATTCAACTTTCCTACTTTGGCTTTCTTTCCATTAAATCAGTTTTGGACTTCATTCAGAGAATAAGCATATATTTTTGTTGCTTAATCTCAAACTAAGATATAAGGTGCTTTCCTTAAATCTGAGGGGAAGTTTGTCAGTTTGTTTTACATATTTTCTGTATATCTGTCAATGATAAACTGTTGAGTTTCACTACAAAAAGCTCTTACCTGACTTTGTATTGCAGAGGCATCTGAACTCTCAGAAACTGATTCTGTACACCTAGTAAAGGTTTGTCTTAGAAGAGAAAATCAAAAGGTTCAAGGGTTGAAGAGTGGAAAAAGCATCTACTCTGATTATGTAACATAAGCTTTTTGTTACAATTACTTCTCACTCAAACTAGAGCCTTAACTCTAAGAAAGGCAGTACACTAGCTCTTAAAATTCTTAGGGACAGAGAAGAGTTATAATCCTAGCAAAGTTATTCTAGTGATAGTTGCTCTGAGAGATGGAGAAAGAAGAGAAGATGAATAGTTAATGTACAAGAAGTCCTGATTCTCCCATAAACAGGTAAAATGGGCGTTATAACTTTGTAATTTTTGTAACTAAACTCCTGATGATCTTGAAATCAGAAATCACCTCTGTTATTGCCTCACCTTAGAAAGGAAAATCCAAATAAAAACTGCCACTCTAAAAATTTGAAATACACCAATACCTTCATTGTATCTTTTTTTCACCTGGGCAGTACCTGGTGTTAACTGAAGTGTGCTGAAGCTCGTGAGCTGTAGCACTGGACAAGAAGATAGCTAGTCCTGGCAACCTTCTGTTTAGGTAGGCCAAAGTCCCCTCCGTAATGATAACTTCCAGAACCTTTTTGACTGTTTTTCTTCACCATCATTTTGGAGGTGCAATTGGACCTGCTCTAGAGCCTCAGGTGAACACATGCCTGCCTCATGGAGGACTGCTGTTTCCAGGTGATTCCATAGGAATATTTTCTTTCCTCTACCCTGCTGTTAGAAGCCCTGGTTCTAAATACAGGCTTTCTTCACATGAGGTCATTGTTTCTGTCATTACATGGGCAAACCAACTTCTTCTGAATTGGATGACCCACTTTCTGTGGTAACAGATGGGCCAGTGTACAATGTGCTTGCAAGCTGACTGCTTGCAAACATGCTTTTAAATGGATATCATAATTTGCTACACAGGAACTGACAAATTGCATTCTACTTGACAGAGTATGATATGGACCTGCTGTAGTAACAGCTTCCTTTGCAGGTAATGAAAGATCTCCTTCTCCACCCCATGCGTAGCCAAGGTTGACAATAATGGTGATTGCCATTATGTAGTTATTGAACTCCTATAGTTTCCATTGAAGTCTGCTGCTTGCCTGAGTTATCCCTATAAGAAAGCATTTAGGCTTCTGATCTAACCTGAATGTATTTTTTCTAGCTAGGCTGCAGATATGCCTTGAACATTTCTACGCCAACTCACCGCAAAGCATCACTACGGGCAACATGGATTTAAGCTATGTGGGTTTTTTCAAACATGGCTAGTAATTTTAGGGGCCTAGCCTGAGATTTTTAGGGAAAGCTCCCTGATGTTTTAAAACCAAGCAGTGTTGTGATTTTGGTTTAAAATCAAACTGTAGAGGACTGCAGTTTATGTCTACCATGTAAACAGAGGGATGTAGCCTAGTGTGGTTTGTCTTGAAAAAGACGAGCGTGGTTTCAGCTCTGCTGCTCCACTGTGTCTACCAATGGGAAGCATCATCTCCACACCCAGTCTGTGGCACCAGTGAAACGAAGAGGTAGCAGGACAGTATCTGAAAAAGAGCAATACTCAGGACTCCAGTCTCAAACTGCCCTCTAGGGAGGCAATGCTCCCTCCTCAGCCACTGCAGAGGTGCTTATTCAGTGACTGTGCTGTTGTGGTCTGACTCTCCCTATAAAGCACGTGAGCTCCTGCGATATGCAGAAGAAAACAATAGGATGCAATGGAGAATGAATAGTACTGAAAGTATACTAACTCTGAGTGTCCCTGCTTAGCAGTTCCTGCTTCCCCTTGTCTTTGGATTTGCCAGCTTTTCCACGTGGCCCTACACTGTAAATTTGACACTGAGGGAGGGAAGGAAAGCAAGGCTATTTGTCCTGTCTGCATTGGCAAACCATGGCTTTGCACAGCAATTTTTCCTCCTGCAAGGCTTTTCTGGGCATGGAAGTGGAAGGGCAAGTTGGTAACAGCACCACAGAGCTTTACATAGGACTTTTGGAAAGGTAAAACTAGCCTGTGCTGTACAGGATGGTAAAACATAACCTGATATTGCAACTCCCATTTTAACTTGCCCCTGCTTAATTCAATTCAAGTTGGGTGTGCAGATTATTAAGACCTGACAGCTTACTTAGATTGTTCCTATGGTTTCTCATGCACAGTGGAATCGTGAAATAAAAAAATTCTATCACAAAGTCCAGATTTATTGTTTTAAGACCCTTTCAGATATAGCACTTATGTTGATTTTTTCATATGGCAAAGAGTATAAAACACAGATAATCCTATTACTCCCAAGGGATGCAATGGAAAGAAAACAAGAAAATGGAAATCACTAAATGATTCAAAGATTCATTGTGATGTACAGTCATTCCATCTCACTAAGGATTCTGAACAAGTTATGGATCTAAAAATCAGTGTTCCTAAAAGCAGGGTCAGTTCACTGGGTACTAACTCTCTATTGCATAACATACTCATTGCCATCTGCAAATTGCAATAGTTTTTTACTGTCAGGAATATCCCTTGTAGAGAAACAGGCCACCCTTTACCTCTGCAGGAGATGCCTGAGGCTGTCCTGTGCATCAATGAATAGTTTTCCAAGGTTTTGACACCATCTTTGGGGTTCCTCAGCCTGAGACAGCTGAGCACAAGAGAAAAACAGCTACTGTTTCATAGATACATGGAAATGTCAGGAATTATTTCTTAAGTATGTGACTATACTTGAAGATTGTGTTTGGCTTACATTTTATACAGCGCAAAGTTCTGAAACTTATGAGGTAGCCTATGTTATTTATTGCTGAAAAGTAAAACTGAATGGCTTTTAGCAATTGATGTTCATTTCTGAATTCAAGGCTGAACAGGAAAAGCAAGAAACTCCATACTTGAGTACTTATTACAAATATTTCAAGAGCCTATTTAACAGCTAAAGTGTAAAGAGGAAAGTCTGTTGTAAGTAGAATTCTATGTTATACATGGTCAGGGGTATAACAGTATAAACTTCTAGACAGTTAGCAGGTATGCTGAGAAGCAAATAATTGACTAGCTAGGCTAATAACAAATAGAAATAGATTACTGATTTTTTAAGAAGCTGTGCTAAGTGCTTATTATAAAGTGCTCTATATAAAGTATGCGTATGCTTTTGGCCTAAGGCAACTTGAGAACCTTGAACTTCATGGAGGACTCTACTCTGTGTTTGATATATTAGAACAGAAGAGGATAAAAGTCTCAACTTCTGCTTTACTCCAGACTTACAATCAGATTTTACTCTAGACTTACAATCAGACTTTACTCCAGATCTACAACCAGTCACACTCATCAACTGCTACTTAAGTTAAATTATTTAGGGTTTTTTTTTCCTCTCTAATGCATTGCTTTTTAAAATTAGATGCATACTTTATATGACTTTGATGAGAATACAGAATTGGCCAGGCAAAAGCTTCTCCACGATACACTCTGCATTTTCAAATACTTTTTTCAGTACCAGATAGCTCCTTTTTGACATTATCCCCTTGTACTTTACAGTGAAACTGGCTCCGGGCATTCTGTTATAAAGGCTTTTCTAGTCTTGAGAAACCACTCTATACTCACAGAAATCTGTCCGAAAGAATATGATGCTGAAGCCTGAATGTTATTACTGAAGATCTGATTTTAGCAGCTCCTTAAGTACATGCTGAATCCTTTTTTTAAAGAAAAATTCCCACATTAGCAACAAAATGGATGGTATTCAAAGAAATGTTTAATAAATGGAAAACGCATGACAAGATAGTGACCTGATGCAGAATAATAAATAAAAAAACAAATAAACAAGCAAACAGATAAATAAGAATTAGGAAATAAAGGTCAATGAATTGCTGTTGACAAAAAGATAGGCCTTGTTAGTTTGACATCTTTATTATATTTGTGGTTATTATTAAATGAAGATAGTAAAATAATTTCAAGGCTGCAAGTATCACTTCCCATAACATTCGTGGACAACACAGATTTGCCTGATTAGAGTTACCTGAGCAGACAGGGCATTTGTACAGAGTGATCTGAATCATCCTGGGATGACCTGGACCTTTTCAAACAAATTGTAGCCAAGCATAAAATTGCAGAAGAAACAGAGGCTCTGCCTGCGGCATAGGAGGCAGTGGGCTGGACAGCAATGACTCTGGGAAGAATTGCATGAGACAAAGGCTGAACAAAGTCTCCAAGTGCAATGCTTAGAACTGGCAAAGCTTGAAAAACAATGAAGAGAGAAATGGTAGGAAGGAGGGAGTTGAGAACTAAGACTGGACTAGAAGTCTGCGTAAGTCTTGTTTCAAAGGATGTTGATTGATGTTGATACAGAAGAGAGCAGCAGTATTTATTAAAGAGCTGTAGAAAATTCCTTATGAACAGAGACATGAAAAACACAATCTGTTATAAAAATCAGGTCTGATTACAATGTATAAATATCTTCTGAAGATAGAAGTACTGGATGACCATAGGTTAAGAGAAAAATAAAATAATGAAGTAACAATCAGGGACTGGAAATCAGTCGTGTACTTTGAAACAGACAGTAAGCTCAAATGATTAAGAGGAATAAATTCTCGAAAAAAAAAAAGTGGAGAATTTTCCATCTCTTTTGATATTAAAATCAAGTTTTAACTTCTTTCATGGAACTGCAGTTTAGTATTCTAATAAAACACAAGTCATTGGGACTACTAGTAGAATGAAATGTAGGAGTCTATAATATCTTTCAAAACAGGGTGGCCATATTCAAGTGGTTTACAAGGAAGGGTCCTGGGCCCGCATGACTCCTCAACCATGCCCAGAACTGTTTCAAGAGAATGGTAGATAGTCTGACTAAAATAATAATTTAAGTTTTTTTAAAAATGAAAGAGAACCCATGAGCAGAAGTGTTCCCTGATGCTCTTTAATTTCTCCATAACACACAATTCTCTGGAAAGATAACCCCACTTGAGATTTCTGCTTCTAGGTTTCTTTGTTCATTTCTCTCTTTCTTACAGGAAAAGGCACAAATTAGACCATTTTTTAAATTCAGACCTAGAGGAATTAACATGCAACTCCACATAATTCATAGGGAAGGGAAGGGAAGGGAAGGGAAGGGAAGGGAAGGGAAGGGAAGGGAAGGGAAGGGAAGGGAAGGGAAGGGAAGGGAAGGGAAGGGAAGGGAAGGGAAGGGAAGGGAAGGGAAGGGAAGGGAAGGGAAGGGAAGGGAAGGGAAGGGAAGGGAAGGGAAGGGAAGGGAAGGGAAGGGAAGGGAAGGGAAGGGAAGGGAAGGGAAGGGAAGGGAAGGGAAGGGAAGGGAAGGGAAGGGAAGGGAAGGGAAGGGAAGGGAAGGGAAGGGAAGGGAAGGGAAGGGAAGGGAAGGGAAGGGAAGGGAAGGGAAGGGGAAACACCTCCCTTCCAACACCTTCCAACCCTCACCTTCCAAATGCACCCTGTACAGATGGCGAATGTTGCAAAAAGATGTCCAGATACACATCAGCTGAACCTGAATGATTCTTCTTGAAATAAAAGATGAAGAAATACTGAAACTCAGAAATGGAGAACAATTTTTGTTCCTTACCCTGCACCCCATTATACACCTTATAACAGCAGGTTTACTTCTGCTATTTGTTTCATTTACATCCCTATTTAAACTGTTAGTGCTTGTACCTCAGTTTGATGTAACCAGTTAACTGTAGGAAGTGTAACTTTATTTTAACACTATTGGAGACTATCTTCAGATGCCTGGGAGTGAGCAGGTGCAATAACAGCTTTAAGTCCTTGTTATAATTTCAATGAGCATGAGAAGATGCTCTTTAAACAGACAGGCCTGCTTTAGGTGGAGAGCCTCAATGGCAGGCAGAAGCAAGCAATATTGCTCAGCACTGACTTCAGTAACATACTCTGCTAGTGTTCCTGTTAAATCAGTGTTCACCAGACTACTCACTGACCTCACACTTATGCTAGTACAGCGATTTTTTTAAACCTTAAATCATAATCAGCCTAAATAGGCACCACCAAGGAAACATAGCTATTTAAAAAAGCTTCATTGCACTTCCTGAATAGGTTTTTAAGTATTTTCTCAGTAGCAATCCTTGTTTTCCTAAGTACACAATAATTTAGAAGGATTGTAAAGTCATGGTGGGTGGAAAGGAATTCTGAGCAACAGCTGATAAGACTTGGATATGTATCTTTTTGTTTGTTTGTTATTATTTTGCATGTAGGTTTTTTGGGAGGTGAACAGGGCTTTATTACTTGGGAGAGAACAGAGAACTTTCTCGTCAGTGAACTGAGAAAGTGTGTGTGGGTAAGGTTATGACCAGTGCATCTGGAAGAAAAATAAAATCTACAATTTGTTATTTGGGAACTGATAATCAGGGACTTGTTCTTGCTGTCTGTCTTGACACTTCCATTTCAAGATCACATCTGACTTGATTTAATTAGGCAACAGTTCAGCTTCAAGCAGGAGACTGACCTGCATAACCACCACATGTCCTGGCAGCCTTCTCTACTTTTACAACTCTGCTATGTTAAAGCCAGTATCCTCCATCAGCAGTATGTGAACCTGTCAAGTACATGCACATGACGTTCGGCTCTTTGTTCTGCAGCATGGCACCCTTACAGAGGCTCCAGGCAGCCCTTAGATCAAGAAAGCAATCTTAGGCAGCCCATTTTATAATGCTTCTGAGGCTTTTTGTGTATTTCAGTAGTGCTGCTCCACTGGGTAAATCAGGAGTATGCAATTATCCTCTTGTCTTTGCTGCCTTTTACCTCAAAAATGAGATTCCTTGTATCACTGAAAGATTGCGTATTTACCCATGTTGTTTCCTGGAACACAGAGAGACTTAAAATTTGATACAACATTGATGAAGTTGTTGACTAGTTCATGAAGATTTCACTAATCTCAGTACAACAGCTTCCAAAGTTTCCAAGCTCCTAAGGTTTCCCATCTGTCTCACAAGCTTAGAAATGGCATACTGCAAAATCAAATGAATGTGAGATCTGAAGAGTTCTGCTGTTTCCCAACTGATTTGCTGCCATCTCTTTCCCAGAAAGACAAGATCTTCCCAGATGAGTCAGACATAAAAGTGAATTAAGGACCAAAACAAGAATGCTTTTATACCCCAGCACAGCTAACTCAGCTTGAATCATACATTTTCTGAAATTTAAATGCTAAATTGTTTCTGAAAAGAGAGCACAAGCCTCTATTTTATATTCTGCTAGTTTTATAATTTAAATCTGAGACATGAATTATCTTTGTTCTGATTATAGTAAGAAAAATATTTCCCACATTTTTTAAGAGCTAGAATCAGAGAGGCATTTCCCTTCTGCACACTTTGATAAATAATAACATACTTCGCAAGTTCGGGCTTCTTTCAACAGCTATTCAGTTTAGTCTCAGAATATTGATGTCTGGCTAATGAAGATTTTCATGGACTTGAAAACTTTTTGATTTTGTTAAAGATGCATAGCAGGACTGATAATTTTGAGAACTGAATTCTAAAATCTCTATTCATGACCAGGTTGTGCTCAAACCTGGGTATACATAGGGACCATAAAACGTGACAAGAGTTTTTCCCTGTGGGCAAGACTGAACCACGACAAATACTATTCCCTACTACAAGTACAGAGTAATTTACATTAGTGTCTTCTCTCACAACTGTCCATTCCACAATCTTCATAATTTTCTAAGACTTTAACAGCATCATCATAGCACCCCAAATTTTGCAGATGGAAGTCCTCTGGAGGAAGGGAGAAAGATTTGCTCATCTTTTTGACATTACTCAGAGTTCCTCCCATCTCATCACTATCACTCACAACCTCAACAGCCAACTATTCTAATATTTATAAGACTTGTTTTCGCAATGATACTCACGGAGTGCAATGACAATTATGAAGAGATTATTTCTGTTTTAAAGAGACAAAGACTAATGATATCAAAGCAAAGACAGCTGTAATGAAGCAGTGGCAGGCAATAGCACGGTTTGATGGGAGGAAGTTCTGAGAAAGGCCAGCCTAGGTAAATAACTAGAAAAGTAGGCGAGTGGGACCTTGCCAAGGATAAGTGTCTTCCCTCGAGTTTGGGGGTAGACAGTATCATCCTTACACTCATTTTACACAGAGGAGTCCTGAACAGTGGGATTATGCCAGCTGGTCTCTACTATATCAGCTTTTGCTGCCAGGTTTGAGGAAACTTGGATCTGCAGCTGCACTCCAACAAACCAAACACAGTCTAGATCAACAGAAAGAACCACCCCTGTTAAGGTCCCTTCTACAATCAACACAGTACAGAGAGTGCTGTTAGGAACACGCAGTTGTTAAGCAGTTTGTCCAGCCATGGTTCAGCCAAGAGGAAGCCCATGTAGGGCTGGCGTGCAGATGGAGCAGAAGCTGAGAGACCAAAACTGCTTGCTGAAGATCTCAATGGTGGAAGGTGATCCCGTTGGCTGCAATTTTCTCTTTGACCAGCAGACTCCACTGTCTTGCCTGGGATGTAGGCAGCTATGAGAGCCATATCTTAACTGAACTCAGTGCTCCCAGCGTCCTACCTTGGAAAGCAGGAGTAAGGAGAAAAACCTAGAGGAATGGGAAGCAGTGTAGATCACCTATTATGCAGAGCTGGATGAGGAATAATTGAAACATGGCAAAACAGCAAAAATTCAACTGACCACATTAATTGAACTGCAAAGAACAGTCAAGAAAAAGGCTGGAGTTTCATGAATTGTTTGAGCTGATGACATCTCACTCCCCTTTATTCCAGGGACCTGGATCATCCCTGCCTCCATGTTGTCCTCTTTCTTGGCTTGGCACAAAAAAAAACCTCCTTGCAGCCCTGTAGTGAAAGAGATCAGGAACCAAGAGAAGCTAGGACTAACCCAGACCAAATAATAGTTGGCTCTAACTCAGCTCAGTTCTCTAGCCACTAGCAAAGGGAGGAGTAGCACAGGGACAGGAATAAATGATAAGTAAAAGGACTGCTTCTTCTGGTGTCAGTGACAGCTTCTGCCTGCTCAAGTTGAGCATGGAACTACAGCCTAAGAGCAGAGACTGTTGGGGTCAATGCTCAAGCCTGAATCAGCTAGTTATGATGTTGGAGCAATGTTGGGTTACTCTTCCTGCGCCCCATGTTCATATGTCTCCAATGGGTACCTAATTTAAACAGCTCTGACAAAACAGAAGGCCAGAAGTCATAGAACAGGAATTCTCCAAATGTCTTCCTTAACATCATGCTCTGTTTTCAGCTAGCTTTTGACAGGGAAGGAAGAAGATAGTCCTACATGGATGGTGCTGACTATGTGTGGAAAACCTGGGCTCTTTCTAACTTGTTTTCCATAGTGGTCTAGATAGAATGGGTTTCTGAAGCCTTTGTATACTGAAATAATACTCAAGGATTATTTCACAGCTTTATTATTTGTTGTAAACATTTCTGATGCCTCTGAAAGGCATGTCTTGCAGTTACCCTCCTGTAATGATGAAATACAAGCTCTTGGACAAGCTGCCAGGTATTGGAGAAGTAAGGCCATATCCCTGAAAAGCTGTGTGGACAACACAATGAAACCAAGCAAAAATTCTAATTGACGTTATATCCAGGCATATTAAAGAGGAAGATAAGAATGAATCAAACTCTGCTTACAGAAATGCACTGTGGAGCAGAAGGTGGATTTATTTAAGACAAATTTTAAAATCATGGTAAAGAAATGCCTCTTCCCAAGGCATAGAAAAATCTAAATAAGATCTCAAAGCAAACTGTACAAAAATTCTTGATGCAACAAGAATTTATGAAATGTTAGGGAAGTTTGAAAGTGAAAGAGAAGGAAGAAAAGGATTTTCATCTCCAAAAATCGTAATGGCTATACCTGTCAAACCATAGATAATAGAAATAATGAAAAAATCCAGAACAAAACTTGTAAATTTGGTAGCACAGCATAATTTGTGCAACTCTGCACCTTTCTAAAAGAAAGAGCTGTTGGTTTTCTGGTTAATAAATAATAAATCTAACCATTTTGCCAAAGCCTGTAAATAAAGAGCTGGTTCCAAAAGTCAGCAGATTATGAGAAACAGCCTCAGTGCATAGACTCTTTAGGCAAGCATTCAAAGAAGTAAATACAGCATGCAATTTATCTGATCTGGATGAATATGAAAAGGAATCCTAACAAACCTGGATTGAATTAAGACATTCCATTAGTGTAACTTTCCTACAACAAGCCCACTATAGTAAAAGAAGGATAAAGGAGATCTTGTGTACATAGAGATTGAAAATCTTTTAGTTACAGAAGAGACAGTGCCCTAATGAAGTAGTCCTGCTCCTCTCTCCTCTAATAGGACATAATTTGGAGCTGGATTGATGGAGGGGATATAAGTTGAGTATTGTGGTGCCTATCTTGTAGGTCTTGACCCAGGGAAGGAAACAGTCCCCCAGCCACTCAGGCATCGATGCTCTTCCTTGCTCTCTGCCACTCCCCTAACCTCATCCCCAGCTCAGGCTCCTGCAATGGAGCTTTGTGCTCAGCAGCTCTTAATGTGCCGCCTAGGGAAACCTATGGGTCTGAACCAAACACCACAGCTCTTCCTATCCAGTGCATGGAGAGAAACAGACACCCGTGATTAAGAGCTCACCTTCCACCCTCAGAAAACCACAAACGAACCTCAAAATGAGCAAGAAGATTCAGAGGGGTCCTTTATCCAGCTCTTCACAGCAAGTTTCTGACTGAGCAGAAGTTGAAATTTTCTCTCCTTGTTTGGATCTTAGAGGCCTGGGCTCAAATTTGTCCCTGGAAAATGGGTTTGAACATATGATATACCTCTGCCCTAGGAGAGTGTGCAGGCTGTGGGCACCCTCCAAGAGAGCTGTTCCACTGCCTGCCAGACCACTGTCAGAGCAGCTCTTCGGTGAGTAGTGCCAGGTGATCATTTGAGAGACCTGGACTGCCATCCTTGCTCTGGTGAAGAAAACTGGAGAGAATATCAGGGGATAAAACTGGAACAGATTCCTATCAGAATGTCCTGGGACTGTCTCTCATCCAAAAAGTCCCCGAATAACTTGTTCTTTAAAAAAGAAAGCCTTGAAGATAAAAATACACAAAAATAAACAAAATATATATTATCAATATTATATACCTGATCTTAAGAACCATCTGAAGCCAACTCTTCTGGAGTTAATAGCATGAGAGATTCAGGCTCTGTATGGGTGACCATCCCACGGACTTTTGCAAGCTTCACAGTCCAGGAACCGCGGTGAAACAACCCTCTCTGGATGCAGAGTCTCTTCACAAACAGTTGTTCGGGCTTGATTATTGGAAGGGGATTGTTTGGTCTTTTGGAAGGCAACAGGTTCAGTTATGAAAAGGCTGAAAGAACTTAAAGATTGAAAGTCTGAGTAGTAGACTTAAGAGGGTAAAATGGCTTGTGAGTAGCTTTATTTTAGCTTGACTATTTTTAGATAGTGCTTGATCAAGATGAACAAGGTTTCAATTGACTGCTGTGTGAGGACATGGTGCAGGAAGCTACTATGGACATTGACTCTGCATGTAAAGTTGGACTGAGCCAACTTCTCGCTTCTGGTGAAACCCCTTGCACTGGGTCTTGTGCTCAGTGAGTGAGAACTGCAAGGCATGCCGTCATCTCACAAAAGTAAAGGCAGAAATTTGCAACAAAAGGGCCAACAGTCCAGCAAGCAGCTGATCCCCTAATCCTGCAAAACACAGGCGCTTTAAGTCAGCCTGTGATAACTAGCCAGCGAAAGGTCAAGTATATGTTTCTGTCTTTCCATGATAGGGGCGTAGCACCCTTCCATCTCCTCAAGCAGACAGTCAGACTTGACCTTCCTCACTGAAATCATCCTTACAGCAGAACTGTGCTGACATAGAGAATTTATAATGCATGCATGACTTTTGTTGTATTTTCAAAAGTATCATTGCCTGCAAATTAAAATGTTTACCACTGTAGTGGTAAGTAGTGTGGAAATGGAAGACATTAACTAGTTTATAGATATTTGCACAAGTTTTTCTAGCATATTTTTTTTGGCAGGCTGAGATACTTGGGCTTGTTTAGCTTAGAGATGAGAAGGCTTCAGGAAGACATCCTTCCAGTGCTCAAAGGGGGCTACAGGAAAGCTGGGGAGTGGCTCTTTATCAGGGAGTGCAGGGACAGAGTGAGGGGTAATGGTTTTAAGCTGAAAGAGGGGAGATTTAGATTCAATATTAGGAAGAATTATTTTTTTTACTGTGAGGGTGGTGAGGCTCTGGAACACACTGCCCAGAGAAGTAGTGGATGCCCCATCCCTGGAGATGTTCAAGACAGGTTGGATGGGCCTTTGAGCAACCTGATCTAGTGGGAGGTGTCCCTGCCCATAGCAAGGGGGTTGGAACTAGATGATCTTTAAGGTTCCTTCCAACCTGCCATGGTTTAGACCGGCCCAGACAATTCCGGCAGCTAAAACTGAGCAGTCGCTCTCCCAATTCCCTCACCCCCCCAACCCCAGGAAAAGGGAAGAGGGAAATGAGAGGAAAAGGACTTGCAGGTTGGAAACTAAAACTACAGCTTTAATGAAATAACAATAACAACAACAACAACAACAACAATAATAATAATAATAATAACAATAATAAATATACAGCTATATTAAATCATGCTCACCCCCACCTCGACATCTCCACAGGGGCAAATAAACAGACAAGGTCCTCACTCAACGTCAGCCATCAAAGAAAAGAGAGCAAGAACCTTGAGATCTCTCAGTTTTATACCGAGTATGACGTATATGGGACGGAATACTCTGTTGGTCAGTTAGGGGTCACCTCTCCTGTCTGCCCCTCCCTGCAGGTGCAACCTCTTTCGCCTCCTTGACTTATGGCACTTGACCAGCTCGAGGATGGCCTTGGTTACTACAGGAATAAGTATAAGCATTGGCCTTTATGCATACCAATACCCAGGTTATCACTTCTAACGTGAAACACTGTTTAAAAAACATGCAGTTAACTTTGAGAAAATGAAGTCACTTAGATGAGGTTTAGCTAAAATCAGAAAACTGATTCTAATTTAGTTCAAACCAGAACTCAACCTAAACCATTCTATGATTCTATGACAAATACATGACTACATGCAAAAAGTTGAGATCCTTATGGACCATCAATAGTCTGATGGACTTGCTAACCGTTTTTTCAAAAAAAAAAATTAACTCTGAAAAATTAATTTATATGAACCAAGCATTTTTTCACCACAAAGTTCTTTTGATGACTGAGATTAATGGGTGTTACACAGGTATAATGGTGACATGTAACCAAATGATGCTGTGTTACTTTATACCCTTGCTCTAGTTAGGTAGCCTGCTGCTTTCCATGAAACAGGTGAAATAGGAGGGATGGCTTACTGGCAAAAAAGATTGTGCCCACATCTAATTCATTTTTTATGACAAAGTGACATTTCAAGATTGATGCTTTGAGATGATAGCCCTGTAAATGTTTCCGGAAACTGTTAAGTAAATATACCTAGTAACTAGATCACATACTGCTTATAGGAGTAATTTCACTCCTAAATTCTCAGATCACCTTATTAGTGGAAATTACAGAATATGGAAGTCAGTTTAGTTTATTTGGTATAATTTATCTGTTTCTTTTAAATTTGGTCTCTATCTTTGAAAATATCATTAGAATCCCTGTACATTTTACGCATGTAAGTGAATGGATTCACTCAGGTTTTAGGCATTTACTTCACAAGGGTTCATATTTTTCAGTTGGTTAGTTGGATGTTTGTTTTTAATTCTGAGTTTCAGCTAAGAGGAAAAAGGGTCTAATGAAATAAACTGCGCTCAAAGGTTGTGGAATCATATTCGATGACTTCCAGTAATGTCCCAAATATCTATCTGCACAAAAGCAGAATCTGTGAGTACTTTACTGCAGCTCAAACATGTTTATTCTTACATTGCTCTCCAGAAGGGGTGCCTGCATATTATTCTCAGAGAGGGTGGGCATGTGCATCCTTGAGGTTATCCAGTATTTCGATTATCTGTTCCCTTATAAAAGCTAAACGATTTGGTCTGAAATTTCATAAACATGGTGGTCTCAGCCTGATATTTTTTGGCCAGAACTATTAAGCCACTTGAGAAAGGCAAAGGAACACAAGCTGTCTTTAAAATTTGGGGCAGAGTTTTCTTTGAAGCAAAGCCTTGAAATCTGGTCAAGGATAGCTCTAATACATTTTTTCTGAAAATTGTTTTCTTCTGAAAAGTGAAACATACTAAACATCAGAGCTTGCAGTTGTTTAGCAGAGATTCACTAATGCTTAGTAGCTGCTTCAGAAGATGTCATCCCAAGATGGCAATCATGAGTGAAGGGAGAAAAGCAACAAGTAGGATCACAACTGAAATGTAGTACCACAACCCATGCTGGAAAAGAGCAGACTTTTCCAGGCAATCACCCTGGAAGAATCCCGTGGGAGATTGTTCCGGAGAGAAGACCAGAAGATCAGTTGTTTTTCAAGGATGACCTCCTCTATGCTAAGGACTGGTCTATCCCAATGAGCTAGAAATCATGCAAATGTAGCAAAAGACTTGCATAGCTAAACAAAGACCTCCTGACAAAGCTCAAACAGAAGGAAGCATGTAAGAGGTAGAAGCAGGGACAAGTAACTCAGCAATAATATGGAGATGCTGTTCAAGCATGCATGGATGGGGTTAGGAAAGCCAAAGTCCACCTGAAGTTGAATCTGGAGAGGAATGTGAAAGGCAAGAAGAAAAGCTTCTGTAGGTACATCAACAGCAGATGGGAGATGAGTGAAAATATGGGCCTGCTGCTGAATGGGGAAAGGGACTTGGTGACAAAGGACATGGAAGAGGCTGAGGTACTGCCCTCCCTGCCTCAGTCTTCACTGGTAAGATTTGCCTTCAGGAATCTCATGTTCCTAAGAAACTGGTGGGAAGGTCTAAAGAAGAGGCGGGAAGGTCTAAGAGAAAGGGTTTACCCTAGGTAGGGAAAGATCGAGTTGGAGAACATTTAAACAAACTAGATGTACACAAGTTCTTGGGACCCAACAGGATGTAGCCATGAGTACTGAGGGAGGTGGTCAGTGTCACTGTGAGGCCACGCTTGTAAATCTGTGAAAGGTCATGGTAACTGGGAGAGGTTCCTGACAACTAGAAGAAAGCAAATGTCAGCTGTCTTCAGGATGGGCAAGAAGGATGATTGGGGAACTACAGATCTGTTAGCCTCATATCAGTTCCTAAGAAGGTTATGGAACAAATCATCCTGGAAACCTTTCCAAGCACATGAAGGCCAGGAAGGTAATCGGGAGTAGTCAGCTTGAATTTATGACAACAAAGATATGCTTGACCAACCTAACAGCCATCTACAGTGAGATTGACCTGTTCAGTGGGTGAAGGGAGAGCAATGGATGACATTTATCTTGATTTCAGTAAAGCTTTTGACAGTTTCCTGTAGCATCCTCATACACAAATGGATGAAATGTGGACTATGGTATGTGGACAGCAAAGTGGATTGAAAACTGCCTGAACTGTGAGGCCCAGAGGGTTCTCATTGACAGTACAAAGTCCAGCTGCAGGCTAGTCATTAGGGGTGTCTGGTAGGGGTCAATACCAGTGCCCACAGTGTTTGACATCTATAATGACCTGGATGATGAGATGTTACACTATCAGTGACAGCAGGAAGCATGTATACCATCCCTTTCAGTGTTCCCTCCAGGTGTCCATTTGCTCTCATGCAAGTTCTGTTCCACATGTGAAATCTTGAGAACATGATTGCATCCCTCCCTTCTCAATTGTTCCTTAGATACTTGTGAAGTCAAGCTCCAAAGTTTAAGAAATTGAGTTTTTAAAGGCTAATAATTAGGAAAGTGGGTTTAGGTACAATCTCACTTCTGCCCCTTGCATGTATACATAATGATGCAGTATTTTGTTACGTCAACATTATTCCTGCACAATTCTTCATTCAGTATTAAGGATGGGTAGGTCTCATGTAGTAAGCAGCTGTCCAGTATTTGCTGTCCTCATAATTATTTCATATGCAGAGCTATACATTTATGCACTGTCTATTAGTATTCAAACCTCTTAGAGGCATTCTTTTTACCTTAGGAACATTTTTGTAGTCATCTTTTTCACATTTCCCAAAAATCTTCTTCATGAGAGCAGTCACATTGTTTCATAAATGCCTTTTTAGCTCTTCTCTCTTTCCTGAAGTCTACATTACTCCTTTGACAGGTGCCCATGGCTACCATTTTTCCCTGTTATTTCCATTCCCTTCCCTCTGGGATAAGCAAAAGCAATGTAGTGTGTACTGTTTCCATACACGGGAAAGGAATCTTTATTGTGAACTGTAAGCAAGCTTACTGCCCGCCTGCCCACACATTTCTCTATATCCAGACTTCCCCCCCACCTTACCTGCTGTACTCACTCCTTAGCTTCTGCCCAACTTTTGTCCCTGGATGTGACCCAGCAACCTTCTCCTGCTAAGAGGTGGCAAGTCTTGGCATAGGACACCCTCGCATGGCGGGTGGTTAGCTGAAGATGGCAGAGACCATGAAGGAGGATATCATAAAAGACACTCTAGAAGACTGAAGGTAAACTCTGCAGTGGGGAGAGATTTGTGTTTCTCCCCACTTCCTCACCTGGCCAGCAAGGTGCTACTCTATCTGCCTTGGCCAAGACATGCTGAGCACAGCTCTCAGCTGTTTCACACTGTGCACAGGCACAAAGCTGGACATTACTGGCTGATTTCTTCAAGAGTCATCCACAGTAGCAGAATGGCAAATATAGATAAAGTTTTAAACAATGCTAAGGTTCTGCTGAAGAACATGACATTTCTTAGCCAAGCTCTTCTCTGCCTGGTCTGGAAGTACCATAATGAAGACTTAGAAAGCTCCTGGATGCCCAGGCCAAACTCGCATCACCCCTAAAAGAAGGCTTCCTCATCTATTATACTCAGCCTGGAGAAGTGAAGGCTTTGTGGAGACCTTATAGTGGCCTTCCAGTATCTGAAGTGGGCTACATGAAAACCGGGGAGGAAATTTTTACAAGGGCACTTAGTGACAGGGTGAGGGGGAATGGCTTCAAATTGGAAGGGGGAAGATTTAGATTAGATATTAGGGAGAATTTCTTCACGATGAGGGTGGTGAGGCACGGGGAAATGTTGCCCAGGGAAGTTGTGGATGCCTCCTCCCCGGAAGTGTTTCAAGCCAGGTTGGATGGGGCCTCGAGCAGCCTGATCTGGTGGGAGGTGTCCCTGCCCATGGCAGGGGGGTGGAAATGGATGATCTTTAAGGTCCCTTCCAACCTCAACCATTCTACAATTCTATGAAAAAAACCTCCAGTGTCTCTAGGTAGGCTGCAGTAGGGTTTCCTCATTTCAACATATACTGAACCCCAATGATCTAGATTAAAGCTAATATTGCTTTAAAAGTCCATTACCATCCCTACAAAGGAAGAGCAATCTCTTTGTGACCTTTTGCATATCAGATTACCACTGCCATGTCCTCTTTCCCTACTTCTCACACCGAGAAAACAAAAGCCAGCCTTCATAGTAGGACACATTTTCTGACCACGTTTTATTGTTCTTCCTTTTCCCTCTGGATTGTCTCTAGGTTGTATCTTCCTTAATGTGCCGTGCCCAAAATCATATACAGTAGCTTAACCAAGGCCTCTCCAGTACCAAATGGAACAGAATTTACTCCTTTGATGTAAAATATGCCCAGGATGGAAGACGCCCTCATTTTGTGTGCAATAGCATCACATCGTGGGCATCCATCTGCTCACATCAGGGGAAACTATAGGCAGGGTTGTAGACTTGATGAAGTAACTTGTTCATACACCTATCAGTGATGAAAATCGGGAATGTTACCAAGGGAAAGGGTCTTTGCCTGATTCAACAGGCAGGCTGCAGGCTAGTGGCAGGGTGTGACGAGAGGAAGCAAAGCATAGGAAAACTGGACATGGCTAGCGGGCCCTAGGGGGGATTTAAGTTAAGGGAGCATATAAGTTCAAGGAGTAATTAAAAAGTGAAGACACTACCAGGAAGTGGAAACAGCTGTTGGACATACTTCCACTGTTTTACTTCTTGGAGGTAACATAGACCATCAAGGAATATTTTGATGGGCATGTAGAATCATAGAATAGTTTGGGTTGAAAGGGACCTTAAAGACCATCTAGTTCTAAACCCCCTGCCATGGTCAGGGACACGTCTACTAGATCAGGCTGCCCAAGGCCCCATCCATCCTGGCCTTGAACACCTCCAGGGATGGGGCACCCACAACTTCCCTGGGCAACCTATTCCAGTGCCTCACCACCCTCATCATGAAAAAATTCCTCCTTATGTGTAGCCTAAATCTGCCCCTCTCCAGTTTATACCCATTGTCCCTAGTCCTATCACTAGAAGCCTTTGTGAACAGTTCCCCCCCAGTTTTCTTGTAGCTTCTTCAGGTTCTGGAAGGTCACTTTAAGGTCTCTTCAGAGACTTCTTTTCTCCAGGTTGAACAACCCCAACTCTCTCAGCCTGTCCTCGTACGGTAAGTGCTCCAGCCCTGTGATCGTCTTTGTAGCCCTCTTCTAGACTCATTCCAACAGTTCCATATCCTTCCTGAGGATTCCAGAACTGGACACAACACTCCAGATGAGGACTCGGTACTACAGATGAGGTTTCATGTAGTGATAGGATGAGGGGGAATGGCTATAAATTGGAGAGGGGCAGATTTAGACTAGACATTAGGAAGAAATTCTTCATGCTGAGGGTGGTGAGGCAGTGGCACAGGTTGCTCAGGGAAGCTGTGGATGCCCCATCCCTGGAGGTGTTCAAGGCCACGTTGGATGGGGCCTTGGGCAGCCTGATCCAGTGGGAGGTGTTCCTGCCCATCGCAGGGGGGTTGGAGCTGGATGGTCTTTAAGGTCTATCATTCTACAATGAGTGCTTTCTTTTCGTGGAAGAAAAACCAAAGTAAATGTCTCACACAGGCTGGTTGGAAGATCTATAGGTGCAGAAGGGCGAAGACGAGGGAAAGTGCTTCTTCAACCACTGGAGCGTGGAATTCCGCGCAGGGACGCCCTTAAGCGCCCCCCTAGGTGCTCCACCGGTGCCCTTCGGAGCGAGCCAGGGCGAGAACTCAGGTGACCCCTTCCCAGCAGCCGAGGCACTTGGCGGGAACGCGGCTCGGCGGAGCGGGGGGCGCCAGCCCCTCCCAGGCTCCCCAGAGCGCGTCGGGGCGGGGCGGTGCCGGGGTGGCCCCTGCGGCAGGTCGCGCCGGCGCCACCGCAGCTGTCACTGTCACGGAGCCGGCGAACCGGGATCCCGGCTCCGCGGAGGGGGGAATCCCCCCGCCTCCCCCGCCTCGCTCCCCCGCAGCCAGTCCGCGGGCCGTATGCAAATCGAGGCCGGGGCGGACCAATGGGAAAGGAGAGCGGCGCTGGGGCCGTCCCTCATTGGACGGCGGGGAGGGCGGTGGAGGCCAATGGGAGGGCAAGGCAGGCGGGGCGCGGGGCGGGGGTGGGGCCATGCAAATTTGGTTTGAAAAGAGGGCGGGAAATCCGAGTTTCGCGGGAGGCCCTTGGCGCGTAACCCGTCTCCTTTCCCTTCATTCATTGTCAGCAGCCGCCGCTTCCTGGAGCCATTTTCCAGCCGGCCCCACACAGCGGGAGCGGCCCCGCTCCATCCGCCGCATCTGCCCGCCCCGCCGCCTCCATCCCCCCCCGGCGCCCCGCATCCTGCAGTCGGGGCTCCCCCGGCACCCGCATCCCCCAGTATTTTGCGCGGGGCCTCGGCATCGAGGCGGAAAGGAGCTGGGAAGGCCGGGGGGGGGGAGGGAGGGAGGGAGGGAGGAGGGACGGGGGGGAGGAGGAGACGCGGCTGCGGGGACAGACCCGGAGGGAAGGATGAGAAGGGGACTCCAGCCGCCGGCAGCTCCGCCGCCCGCTCCGTCCACGGACACCACCTCAGCCCCCGCCGCCTTCCCGGCCCGCTTTGCCGCCGGCACCTTCATCCAGATCCGCAGCGGCGGCGCGGCGGCGGGGGCGCCTTGCGTTGTCTCCTCCTCCGTTTCCCAGGCTGCCGGTGCCTTTGCCCCGGCGGCGGAGGGCGGCCAGCCCGGCGGCGGCTCGCTGTGCTGCACCCCGCACGGACCCGCCGGCAGGACGGCGCTGCTGCAGCCCGCTTTCGGCGGAGGCCGCCCTCCGGTAATGCTGCTTCTTCCCCGTCCCCGCGGGAGGGTGAAGGGGACGGTGTCGGGGCGGGGTGTGGGAGTGTGGGGGGGTCAGCGCCTCTCGCAGCCCCGGGGAGGGATGGGGGGCAGGAAAGGCAGCGCTTTGTTGCAATAAAACTTTCCTGCCTCCTCCAGCTGCCGGGTCTGATTTAAAAGGAGAGAGAGAAAAAGGGGGAGGGGGAGTCCCCTGCAGCGAGAAGAACGAGGAGCCGTCGATGGGGAAGGGGGGGGATGGGGGGGGCAGGCCGTGCCGTGCCCCGCCGGTGTCTCCGCTTCACCCCCGGAGCCGCCGGTGACGTCTGGCACACGTGCGCCGAGGCCGCGGCTGTGACTGGGAGCCGGGGCGGGCGGGGAGGGGGACGCCGCTTCCTCCTCCTCCTCCTCCTCCCTCCCTCCCTCCCTCCCTCTGGCCTGGGACAGCCCGGCCGCCCCCGGCCCCCGCCGCTCTCGGAGATGCCCCTGCAGCAGGTCAGTGCCTCGTGGGACGCTGGCGCGCACCCGCACCCCCTCCCGACAAACCGGACCCCCCCACCCCCCCTATAATTTCCATCACCCCCCAAAAAAATTAATTATATCTTCCCCCCCCACTCGTGGGATTTTCTTTGTCCTCGTGTTCGGGTGCGCGCTTGGCTCGCTGAGTTGGGGAGCGGGGGAGGGCGGGGGGTCGTGGGCGCTGTGTGTATGTCACCTGCCTCCAGGTGACACCCCCGGCCTCCAGGTGACACCCCCGACGTCCACGACCCCCAGCCCGGCAGCGTGGAATCGCTCAACTCCTTCCCTCCTCTTGCTCGCCCCGGTGCGCCCCTGCCTGGGCAAGAGGGGTTCCAACACCTCCTCCCCCCACCTCTCTCCCCGCATCCACTCGTGGATGGTCCAGGTATTGGATACTGACAATTCCCAAGTATTCCCAAGTATTCCCAAATACTTTTGCAAGAGCATTTGCGTCTTCATGTGGCTGGGAGACCGCGAGGATGGCAGTTCACGTGGGTTTTTGCAGGTGGTGGTTGCTGAGGTAGTGATGGAATTTTCAAGGTTTGACAAATCCCATCCAAAGCTTTTTTTTTTTTTTTTAAAAAAGTGAGAATTTTGCTATAAAGTATAAGTTATTTTTCAGTGCCCCTGGTCTTCAGCATCTCCGAATGGTGATGAGTGTCAAGCAAGCTGGTCCAAGCCACTTTGTAAATATTTTGCTGTCCTATGCAAAGGTTTGATTCCTAGAAGATGGTGCTGAGCAAATACAAAGAGGAGTATGTGTTATGGGATGATTTTGGGAAGAATAATTCTACAACTTTTATCAGCTTTGTGGGAGGGATGTTGGTGACATAGGGGACTCCTAAAATTTCTCCTTGCTAGAAGACCTTTAAATGTGAATTTAGTTCTTTATGTTGGTATAGCATTCACCTTTCTAGGTGGAGCCTAGGAAGACTTCTTTCCTTCTTAAAGCTTTGGAAGCAGGGAAGCAGTTTTTGGACTCCACCTGCAAAAAAGTCCTCGTGCCAGTTGTAAGTGAGTTTGTATACCCTCAGCCCCCATGTATACTTTGAGGAGAGATGTGGGATTGGGGAGGAAGAGAGAGGTCAGGCCAGCTGTATCTATAGGCTGGGCTGGCACCCTCCCAGGGCGATAAGCCATCCATGGCACATACCAGGAAAGGCGCTGCACATCCTGCTTTGCCCTGACAGCCATGCTCACAGAGTACCCATGGAGTGGTGCTGGTTTGCTGCTTACTTTTGGGAAGCAAGGCTGAAGCACCCTATTGTTCTGCTTTGTCTTCCTGCTCTGCAAACACTTCGGCAGGGAGATGACCCAGCCCTTTACAGTTCTTTAAAACCCACCTGTTTTTCCCCAAAATTTGCAGAGGATTTTCTGGAACTGCAAGGTGAGGGTATTTGCCGCTCCTTGGCTCCTACTTTTTGATATCAAAGCTTGGTAAGAAAAAGGAGAAAATGCTGGGCAGTTAAGGCAGTGAGTACAGATGAGCGGCACCAATATTAATATAATGCTTGATTAGTTGAGTTGCAAGTAGTTTGTGGAGACTGAGACCCTCAGCTGAAAACAAGGCCCTTCTATGCAAAAGACTGTAGGAACAAGCCTGAAATTTGGCCGGCGCCCTTGCACCGGTTAGGGTTATGGAAATACTCTATATTTGCAGATGTAACTGCATTAGCAACCCACCCATTACTTCCAGATATAAACTATGGTATAAGTGGAAAAGAGTCAGTATGGGAGTACAGTTTAGGCTGTTCAGGGAGGTGCCATACTGTACCAGCAAAACAAAAAGGTTTTTTTTTCCCCAAGTAAGCTGCTTCCCCCCTGAGAATTAGTTACTTTATCTGTGATTGTGTAAGTGTAATGGTGGTGGGAAAGGCTTGAAAGGTGGCCTAGTCCATAACAACAGGTAGCTCCAGCCCCAGAAAGATGAGAGTTTGCGCACTTCTGTCTCCGGGCAAGTGTCTCGATAGTGTCCAAAACCTTTCTTTCCCTTGCTCTGTCACCGCTTGTCACAGTGGTTCCTGTGGCTGAGGGTTGCTAACCTGGCTTTTGTAGCCTGGTCAGCCCAGGCTCTGGGAGGCTGTCACACAGGCTGCCCACCCTTTCAACCTGAGGAACTTTTTCAGGATTCCTGTGGAGTTAATAGAAAGTGTTACCAGGCAGATCTGAACCCCTGCCATGCTTAAACATGAGCAGTAATGAAGAATTAACCCTTGCAAAGCAACCATCAACTCGTGCTGCTGCAGAAAGCCTGAGTGTCTGGAGACAAGGTCAGTGGTGCTGCAAGGGGTAGGTGGTCCTGTGTCCTCTGCCCTCCTGTACCCAGCTGGGACCTGGTGCCATTTTTTATCTTCTGCTTTGGAACCTCAGGCTTCCCAGTATGGAAAACTAACCCTGACCAAAATAAATAAATAGAGATTTTCTGCTGAGCAGCAAGCAGGGTGAACTAACTAATGGAAGGCTTGGTAAGTGCCAGGCAACATCAGAAGCAGGCTGTGGTCCTGGAGAGGGCACGGGGTGGTGACACTGTGCCATTTTGGTGGCAGTGAGGTTGTGAATCCACTCAGCTTCTCGTGAAAATGTGTGAGAAATTAATGTCTGGTGAGGTACCTCAAAAGCGTTCTTGCTGCTGTTAGCTTCTTGCTTGGTGTGAGAAAGTCACTACCATTTGCAAATCCTAGTGCTTAAAAATGGGGCTGCTATGAAAGCAAGCTGCTCAAAATGTTTCTAATTCAAATAGTGGAGAATTTCTTACTGTCTTTGGGTTATAAAGATAAGCCTTTAAGAAGAGGGCCATTTTCTTAGCCATGAGAAAATGCTTAAATGGAGACACCACCCACATGTTAAGTCCTTTTTAAAAGGGGCTAAATCCTCTTAACAAGAATATCTTTAGAGAACTCCTGTGGCCTTTAGATGACATGAGCAGTGGAGAGGCTGGTTCGGCATACTTCAGAAAGGGGCAGGAGGATTTACAATTCCAAACTGAATACTTACCACCTCTCTAATTTTTCTGGTGGTTTAGAAAGCACCTCTTCCTCCCTCCCCTTCTCAGCAAGTCACAGCTGGAAGGGGAGAAGAATGGGTAACTTGCTGTCTTTCTCCTAGATCTTAGGTAATGGAGCAGGCCGAATAGGGTATAAATACTGAGGAAGGATTTAAGGTACAGGAGAAAAACTTGAAAGTTTCATAAAGGAAGTGAGTAGCTAACTAGGAGCTCTTCTTATTTTGCAGGAATAAAAAGTTTTTTTTCCTGTGGAGACAGGTGTTCTCATATTCAGACTCATTTTTCTATTTATTTGCACGATAGTTTGTACTACTAGGAATGATTGCTAGCATAAGTCTGGGGCCTTTGCTTTTTTGAATAGCTTTTAAGGGAGTTTCTTTAGTTTAAATCCATCTCCTTGAGCAACAGATGGGTTCTGAGCCCAAGGAGGTACTGCATGGTCTTTTGGCACAGCTGTCTGAGGAGAGTTCAAAGACGTATAAATCCTAACTGCCCTAACCATGCCAACAAGCATCTAGTGGGAAGCTGGCATCCTAATAAAACCGTACAAGAATAGCCTGTAGCTTGTTGTGAGTGCTGATGGTGGCTTTGCTATCCTCACGCAGAGTCCAGCTGTGCTGGTGTGGCTCCCTTTGCACCAGAACCACTGAAGTAGGGTAGATTTCTTTCCCTGTGATAAGGGTTTCTGGCAAGTTTCCATGAGCAGCTGAGCAACTCAAAGACTTTACTGTTGCTACAAGGGGTAGGCTTGCTTATGTCTTACCATCTACTCTGTAGCACCCTACTCCTGTCCTGGCTATGCTCCTCCCTCCCCTTTGGAGCATCCAGCTCCGTTGGTGGGTTGATTTTTTTCCGCTGCTTTAACAAGGTAAAATAGCTGTGTATGAGCATTGGGTCTGGCACATGGGTAAGTATTGAACGTATGTGGCCCAAGACGGAGGGAGACAGTTCTCCCATATGTTGAGGTCTTCGATTGGCTTACAGAGCCTCAGTTTGCAGGAGTTGGTCTTGCCTGTTTTTACTATGAAGGTATCTTCCTTATGCCATCGGCCTGCTTGCCAAAGGCTGGATATGGGTCACTTTAGGGCCAGTTTACTCTTCTGTATGGGCTGCTTCAACTGATTGAGCAATTAAAAGCATTTTTCCTTCATCTCATTTTATCCCAGGTATGTTGCTGCTGCTCTGTTAATTTTCACAGCGAGCTCGTTTGTGAGTATGTGCGAGCATTTAAAAAAAAAAAATCTTTAAAATTAGAAATAGTTTTATTTTGCAAGATGAAAGTTTCTCTTGCTACTTCTTTGACTATGGCTGTGGCACGCCTTTGAGGAAGAAACACAAGAAGAGGGCTTGCATGAGAGAGCTCTTCTCCTGGCTTTGAGAGAGCACTTCCTTGGTCAGGGGTTACAATGAGTTTTATAGCTACCAGTGGCCAGTAATTTTTGTCTAATCCCTGTTTAAATCTAGCTGTAGTAGCAACAAGTTCTAGCTGAGATTTAGTTGTTGTGTATGGAAGAAAAAAATTTGTTTCTGCTCTTTTTTTTTTCTTTTTGAATTTGCTGTCTGTACTGTCATTGGGTGATCCTGTTGTGGTAGGGGAAAATTATTTCCTCATGTGTATTTCTCAACACGGTTCATGATATATTATGTCCTCAGTTGCCTTCTCCAAGCTGAAGAATGATAGAGCATTCAATGTCTCCTGAAATGAAAGCAGTTAATGTTAAAATAGAAGTGTCATTTTACAAGAGAATCACATGTTTCTTGAAAACAAACAAGTCTATTAGTTGTGATTATTTTTTTTTTTTTTTACTTGGCATGCTTTTGGGAACTGGTGGCTTCAGAAGACATTTGAAGACATGGTGGACCCACTTTGTAGGCCTGGCAGGAGCAAGAGACCTTTTCATAGCCACCTTGTCTCACAAGGTCTTAACCTAGCCTTGGGTGGCAGATGGAAGGTGTGGAGTAGAAGGGCCGAATGTGTCTGACTACTGTGGAAACAGCTCATTATGAAATGTAGGTTGCAAAATGGAACATGAAGTATCACCATTGATACTATGTCCTATGCAAGGCTGTAGGAGGGAAATCCAGCTCGCCCTGTCCAGAGCACCAAGAATGGAACTGGGTAAGAAATGAAGATGTGAACTTTTCTTAGTAGCTTCAAGTATGACACCTTTCAAACCTTCAGGCTTCACTGCTGAATGTGTGTGCTAGGCTGATGGCTGTGGTGGTGGCGGCAAGATTGGTCCTGGTGCTACTGTGGAGGGGTGGGAGTGTTGCTTGGGCTTTAATCCTGGCTTGTGGAGTAGCTGCCCATCAAGTACGGTTTGGAGACCATTGACTTCAGTTCAGGCAGTCTTCTTACACGTAGATCCAGCTGTGCCCAGAGCAAGGCTTCAGCAGATAGAAAGCTCTTCTTAGTGTAACTGAGTCTCTGGGTTTTACAATCTCTGCAAATAATCTCATCTACAGCTGGCAGCACCGAGTTTGTGTATATGGTGGCAACTCTCCTCCATACAAGTGACTAAGTTGGATGTCAGGCTCTTGTTTTGGCTGGCAGAATTAATTGCTTCCTGCATTACTTTTTGAGAGCAGAGTTGTTTGCTGCTGTGGGGAGGAGAAACCCCATCGCATGCCCTGGACCAGGGGTGTGTGGTGGGAAGGAGGCTGCCATGCCTCCAAGATGTGGATCTTGCAGTGCTTGGGGTGGGGCTGCTGCTGAAATATTTGGACTCAGTTTCAATTTCATTTCCGTCTTCTGTTTTAAGATGGACTTGGCAAAATTGCCCAATTTATCACATCTTTAAAAGGGAGCTGTTTCACTTGTGTTTTCCTCAAGTAAGTTGGTCCAAAACCACACTTGGAAGTGCTATGCCTGGCATGGGTGTCTCCTGAAGTACTATACTGTCTGCTTGGATGGCACTGCTGTTTACTGGATCTTGTGGTATTCATGGCGCTCTTAAAGCCTTGTGGGCTCAAGGTGAGCTGCAGTAAATATTCCTGTCTGTGAGCCCTGTAAAGAGAGAGGAAAAGAATTTGACTAGCTGTTGGTGAAGCTGGGACATACTGAAAATGGCGTCTGCTACATGGTAGGAACTTACTACTTTGTTTTAGCTTTTGTTTTGTACATATATAAATACAGATGTAGTGTATTTGTAGTAGTTTGCAAACCGAGCTTGCCTAAGTTTAATGGCACGTGTTGTCTATCCTGCCCTGCTTATGAATGTGAACAGTTGTCATGTGTTATAGCGTGAAAACTAACACATCAGCTCTGTCACCACTGCATCTGTGTGCCCTGCAGCTTCCAGATGTTTGTGCCAACGTTTTTTTTTGTCTAGGACTAAGCTAGGAAGAAAAGGTGGACCAAGGATCACCTTTTCAGAATCAGCTGTCATCTTTTCTGTGACTGTACTGAGGTATGTGGGCAAATATGGCTTTTGTTTATTCCATCTCTACAGTAAAAACAGTACCCAGTTTTGTCACTCTGTTTAAATAAGAGACTTAATCTGGTCACCTTCATCTACTTTCAAGATTTCATCTGAGTTGCATTTGGCTGCATCTATGCCCAAAAGTGACCACTGTCTAATGATAGTGGTGTTTAGAGGTGCCCTACTTCAAGGGTCTAGAACCTGCTTTTCAGGAAGATATTGGGTGCTTCTTGTGATATTTGTGTGCAGTATTTCAGATGCTGGCTCCTTGGTATCTTGAGGTTTATATGAACAAGCCACTATTAAAAGCAGAGGCTGCCTTTATTTTGTCTTTCATTTTTATATCTCTGCAATGGGGTTTTAGATCCTCATCATGCAGGCATTGCAAACCACTAGTTGTTTTGTAAAGATCTGTGAAAACACACAGAAAATAGGTAAAGAAGTATTTTTGGTAAAAAGAAATTGTATTGAGAAACTGAGTAACAAGAGGTGTCTACTTAGCCTTGGCTGCTTCAGCTCCAGCATTTCCACTCTCAGTTCCAGCATGTGTGCATTAGTTAATGTATGCATAGATTCTAGAAGTAATTTTCATTAATAAACTTGAAAGACTTTTTTCCTCTTTACAATGTTATTTTGGTGTTGGGTGGGGGTTTTTTTGGTTGTTGTACAGCTGTGGTTCAAAGGTTGTTGCACGTTGCATAACTTCATGCTAGAAAGCAAAGTCAGAGAAGAAACTCATTGGCAGACTTCCTTCCTTGTTAATTAGGGTGACATTAAAAGTCTCTGGTTTTAGGACTCAGTGGTGCATGTCACCGTGCCAGCACAGGGTAGAGTTCTTATAAGCTGTGTCAGGCTTATTGATCCACTGTACTAGTTCTCTTAGTATGACCTAACTAATGGGTAGAAACAAAATTAAAATCTTACTAAAATTGGATTGCGTTAACAGATATAACTTCTTTTTTCTTTGAGCCTGTACAGATTTTAAAGTACAGATGTAATTTTAGAGTGAGTCAGCTCTCTGTAGAGCAAGTGTACTATGCTCTCTAAGACATAGCTTTCAAATTTGCCTTGCATGTTGTTGAGAATCAAACTGTCATGTAGACTGGATTGCATCCCTCCTACCTAGACTCCCATTTAAGAGGTGTCTGCTCGCAAATTTCAGGTCTGGAAGTAGAAAAGTAACCTCTTGGCTGAGCATTTATGTTGGTACAGTCCATTTATATTGGCAGTAGGCTTCTGGCTTCTTGGGTGCTACCACAGTGTAAGTAGGTAAGTATAAAATGATCTGTACAAAGGATCTCATCTTGTATCAAATGTGGAATGACGGTTCCTGTGTATCAGGTTATCTATGGTGTACTGGAAAATAGATGCTTTAAGGAGCAGGTCTGAAGGGTTTGCTGCACTCTTGCTGCTTCTGTAATGGAAACTGGGCTTTCCTTCACCTTCTGCTTGGGCTCTTTTAACATCTGCATCTTTTAAGATTGTTTTTCCAACTAGAGATGCTAGAAATGGGATTATATGGAATTAAAATGTCTTGAGTGATGCTAGTAACCCAATAGTGGCTTTAGTACTTGGGGTTGTTTTTGGGTTTTTTGTTCTCTTAACTCTGGAACTGCAATTACCGTGTATACATGCTGGTGTTATTTTGCCTTGCCAGTGTCGTGTTCTTAAGCAGCGTTGGTCTCGCACATTGACAGTCATTTTTTTGTCCCTGCACAGTAAGCTAGTTCACACTTTGTCTCATGTCTTTGCATAGCGGGAATTGATGTTGGTTACAGCTCGCACAGAAGGCTTTTGTGTGGCGATATCTGAAAGCTGTCTTGTTGGAGCTTTTATCAAGGCTATTGCAATGAGGCCATTATCCCCACTCATGGCAAACATAGATATTCACAGAAAATTTTATAATAATGCTTAGTAAGTGGCATGCTGGTAAAGAGCGACAATGCTGGAGTGGCACAGAAATAATACAAGAGGTGGCAGCCGTGCAGTGGCGGGGCGTTATCTGTCCTTGCAGACCCAGGATAGGGCGGGAAGGGAACCCCACGTAGGGCAGACGGAGGGTGGTGATCAGGGCTATCGCAAGCGCGAATAATCCTGGCTGTCGGCTCAGCAGAATAAAGTTTTACTTTTCATGGTAAGACTTTTATCGAGTGGCTCCAAGTAACCTAGATCCAAATTGCTGTATAATAGCTCTGCGCCATGTTCTTATTTTTCAGCTGCATGGTATCTGTAGCCTGAAACCATCTCTTGGGAGTTATGTAAAACTGCGAGTCGTGTGAGAGGAAGCTGAAACTTCACAACTCTGCTGTAGTATTCTTTTCAAGCACAAAGCTCTTTAGCCAGTAGAAAAGACAACTTACTACTTGAGGTGGGGGCAGGGAGGGCTTTAAAAATAATAATAGCATTTTCACCGGCTGCTTTGTCTTGACAGTGGGTATTTCATTGGATTTATTCTCTTTTTCCTCTTCGGAACTGGGGGTTAGGAAAAGCTCTTTCTGTAGAAGACAATGTCCTGAAAGCATAAGCAAGTTGCTCATATTTGTTCTCTGGCTCTTAATTATAAGAGCTGCCTTGATGATTTTTCCCACCTCAAACTAGCAGTTTATTTATAACATGCTAATGTTCTGCATGCCTGTTGGTAATACTGTTCCATCGTGCTGAGCTGAGAATTGTTCTCCTGAAAACTGACACTGCGAAGATGACATAAATGAACTTGGGAAATTGTATATGATAGTCAGAAAAAATTCAGGTGGCTTTTGGTATGACTTTGGTTCACACTTCTTTCCCTAAAATTACTTCAATTTCCTTTCTGGTTTCCATTGCTAGTCACACTTGTTGTTTGTTTTTATTTGTTACTTAAAAAATGCAGACCTTTTGGTATCCTTGCTACCCTTTCATTCCTGTTGGCAAACTTCTCTGTGGTAGTCTTCTGTGCGTTGCCACCAGCTGCTTTCTTGGATTGCAGGCAGGGCAGTGAGGAACTTAAGGGGGTATTTCGTCCTTCTCAGGGCGCTCGCAACATTCACTTTGCAACCGAAGCCTGCAAGGCCCCTGCAGGAAGGCATTTTTAGGTCTGTGGGTTAGCAGCATCCCTCCCAGTGATCCTCTACATCAGCTGCTCTACAGAAAGACCAGGGAGCATTTGAAGTCCATACCATGCAACACAGGGATTCTTGTGCACAGAGAAGGAAATGGCAAAATAAAACCACATCCCATGAGTTGCTGTACTTGGAGCTGTGTGCTTTGTGGGTGTTTATGAGAAGGGGGGGTCAAGAAAGGTGCAAGATCATTTGGAGGCCTCCAGCATTGTTTGACCCATTCTCTAAAAATCTCTTCATGTTGTTGCTAGGTTTGGGGTACAGGTTGCATGCTAATTGGCTATATATTAAGCTTAGGCACAGCCTTCTGTGGACAGTAATATGTTAATACTTATAAAGCACTTTTTTTGTTGGTTTCGGGGGGGCAGAAACCCAATTTGCCATGAAGGGGAATGTGTAGGGAATTCCAGAGACTGACATGTTTAATAAGAAAAAAAAAAAAAAAAAAAGGAAAGAAAAGCAAGCTTCTAGGCAAGCAAATTCCCCTTATTCAGAGAGAGCCATATGTTCAGGGTACTATCCTTAGTGTGATTTACTTCCTTCAGAATTAGGAAAGAGGGTTGCTAGGAAAAGTAAGGTGCATCCAATTCTTTCACCTTAAAGAATTTTAAAAGGTGATTATGATCTCCCTCTTTTTTCCCTCCTTCCCAGTCCTGGAGAATAATCAATTTAGCAATAAGTCAGAGCAAGCAAAAATGTGATTGTTCTCTGCAGTGCAGAGATTAAGATGGACTCTCTCTTTGAGGCTGAAATTGGGTATTTCTGCCTCAAAGAGTCAGGAGTTATCAAATCTTTCAGTGTTCAGTAAGAAAGGATCAGAATTTCAGCTGTTATATTTTGCCCTTGGAGTCTGTGTAGTTCTTGTTTCCTTGACTGTGCTTTAGCTCTTTTGATAGACTCAGTGCCATTTTGAATGCATTTCCTGACTTCCTCCCAGGAAGGGAAGCAGGGCCAGTTGTACCAGACAGGCTTTTTCTGTGGCTAGTGATGCAAGAAGTAGATTTTCGGTATCACCAAGTACTTCATTTGAAGTGGAGAAATGTGAGTTTCCCAGCTGTTTGAAGAGCTTGGTTGCCTCGGTGTATGAAGAGCAGCCTCTAAATTTTGCTCAGCTGGCAGCTGAGAAGGGAGGAATATCCTTGAGACCTTGCAGGGAGAAAACTCTAGGCATCTGTGAGATGCTATAGTACATCTAGCTAAAAGTATCAGATACTTGGGCTTGCATGTTGACTCGTTCAATGATGATACCTTGTTGAAATGGAAAAAGCCAACATATCTGGCAAAATTCAAGAAGTTTAAAACTGTTCATAGTAGTGCATTAAAAGATCCCAGCAAATGTACTTGCCCAGCAGGGCAGCCTCGGCTTTTTCACTGGTCCTGCAAGCGTGGTATGCCTAGAAGATTAGGGACAGCCTGCCTGACAGTGGCTGTAATGGTCCTGGAAGATTTGCTTTCCTCCTGGAAAGCCGGTGTCGGATACTTTGCCTGGATTCAGATCAAGACCCAGACCTTGTGATTGATGTTGTGGAAACTGCATGAAAATGTATCATTCCTTCTGCTGCAAAGCAATGCTGAACTCCTTCTGCAAGTATTTCTTCACCTCTTCCTGAGTGCCAGAGATGATGCTTTTTGTCTCCTCTTTATTGCTCTACCTTGTGTTTGAGTTGTCCCTCCATGACTGCATGGGCATGAGCCCCAGCATGGAGCAGATGCAGTGATCTTTCTAGCTAGAACCTTGAATTAAGTGTGTGTGAAAGTACATGGTCCACCCTGCTGAGTTAAAATATGGAGTACAATTTACTTAATTTGTGTATTGTACTTGTATGAGTCTGAAATGAGATAGGTGTGAAGGTCAGGACTGATGCAGCAGCACACTTAGACAAGAGAGATCTTCATACACCTGTGCCTGTACATCCACCTGCTTGTGCATGTGCACCCCATGCATGTAAGACTGGAATTTTTTTGACAGTAATATTGATCAAGGCCATGACTGGTTGCTTTCTTGTTCTTGAGTGTAACTGTGTGGAGTAAAGACACATCAGCTTTCACTTAGCTTCCTACTGCTTTCAGAGTTGGAGTTGAAACTCAGTATTAGGTCTGCTTTGACCAGCATTGCATGTCTGTGGTGTGCTGATCAGATTTTTTTTCCTTCAGAAAAAGGGTCCAAAACCAATCATGCTTCAATCTGTCCTTTTTGCAAGGAGGTGATCCTTTGAAAAAAAGAGAAACTTAGAAGCTTCTCTTGTGAGGAACTGCAGTTACCAGCAGATGCTTGGAGTACCTGTGAATTTGTGGGGATTGAGTCATCTTCAGACTTGCTGTCTGAGGTGACAAGTCCTGCCACTGGATCAGCCACCTGCATCTAGCATCTTGGCTACGGCTCAGACTTGACCATTGATCTCAGTGATGTGAACTTCAAATTGCAAAAGAACTGATGAAGGCTTTGTATTGCTTGGACAAAAAGACAGGACAGATACATATACAGCAGTGGGGCTTGTGTGGGCTGAGCAGGAGTCCTTCCTGGGAGCAATGGAAGGAGGTGTGTGCAGGGAATCCTGAGGACCTGAGCTTCTGCTTCTCTGGTTTAACTACCTGCTGGCGTCTCCCTTGGCATGGTGAAATTACATCAGTCCTTTCACTAACCATATTTATCCAGGCTACTAGTTTCAGCAAAGTGATATTTTTAATTTCTTAATTTTGGTATAAGGATTTTTAAGCAGGCAAGCCAGTGAGGTGATTTGGATAAAGAACCTTTTACAGTCACAATATGGAATTTTTTTCCACCTGAACGAGCAGAGGCAGTGGTTTTAGTGTATACTAGTATGCCTTTCCAGAGCTGTGATATGGCTGAACCACAGTGGAAATCCGGAACCATACCGACACAGCTTATAGGAAGTTTGACTCCCTGCATTTAACCACAAATGTGGTCAATCTTAGGAGAAGCAATAACGGAGAGGAAGAAAGGTGGTAGTATTTGATTAGCTTTGTTCTCTTTATTTTCTGCAGTGCATCTGATGGATGCAGCTCTGGCTGTGAGAAAAGAGTGATATTACTGACTGATGGTTTTAGTTTCTTCCTTGTTGTGGTTTATAGCTACCCTAAAAGAGTATCTTCAACAAGCCTTGCTTTCAGCATACTAAATTCAATAGTCACATGCTATTATTAAATGATTCTGCTACTTGGTATACTCTTCAGAATTTCTGTAGACAGCAACATGCAGACGAAGATTGAATACCATGTCAAGATTCTTCAAGTGATCCCTAACTTCTTGTGGGGACTGAAACAAGAAGCCATCCAGTTGTGACAGGTATCTCTGGTGGGTGAGTCAGGGACTTAGGTCTTCTGTTGCTCCTTACCATCATGCCCCAGGCCAACATGTTCAATCCATTTGCTTCAGCAGCATGGGAATGGCTGTCTTGGAAACTAAAGTATCCTCCTGCTCCCTATCTGCATGTTCTCAGAAATGAAATCCTTTCATAGTCAGGGAATTACCTGCTGGGATAGGAAGGAAAAAGTGAATTGGGGATCGAGTCTGTGCTACTAGGAACTCCTTCTGTGATGGAGGAGATTGCCTGGAACCATCCTGGGTGACACTTCAGAGATGTGGTTTCACAGTCAGCTTATGGTGATCCAAGTCACCAGGAGCAGGGTCATGCTGCCCTCCCTCCCTGCTCACACAATCCCCCTGCCCCCTTGTGTTGGCCCCTGCCCTCGTACCACCCTGTGCTCAGCCAGATCTGGGAACCCACTCCAGACTGGGCACTGGGCAAGCAATTAGTTTTCGTCCCAGTAAGCTCCCCAGCCTGGCTGGCAGTGTGGCTGGAGTGGAGGTGGCTGGCAGGAGTTGCCCCCCTTGGCAGCAGAGGGCTGAGGAGCATCCTCCATCCGTGTGCTCTCCCCACGCGTGGGATGCCTCATTCCATGAAGCAGCAGACCGAGAGCCTTGCTGCATGTGTGACCTTAGCATCTCCTCGAAGCTGGTGGAGTTACATGTAAGGAGAACCTAACAGATGGCTCTGTAAAAAAGAAAAATAGGCAGCTTTTTTGCCATTACTTACTGCTTAGGTTACTGAGCACGTGCAGCTGCCAGTGCCTTGCTGGCAGTGCCCAAGGGCTGACGGGATCTTGCATGTTCTCCCCATCTTTAGTTTTCAGCTTTGTAAAGGCTTGGGGGCATTTGATAGGCTTTGTGAGCATGGGAAGGAGAAATCATGGCTGAAAATGTTCTCAATTCACAGAGGAAATACACAGAGAACTGAGAATCTGTGTTTTCTCAGTGCTGTTTGCACCATGTCTCATAAGCTTGGCTTCCAGTCCCTGTCCGAGGCTCTCAGGCTACACTGAATGTAATTACAGTCTGACAGCTGGCACTGGAGTAGGTGAAGATAAAAATGTAATTTGTGCCTAGAAGTTATGTATGTGGAGTGAACTGGTACTGCTGGAGGCCGCCTCCAAAATCATCGCTATCAGGAAATATCTCCTGAGGAAAGACTGGCTGTGGTGCTTTGACAGGTACAACTGCTCTGAGCAGGGCTTTAACAGGACTGATTTTTAAGAGATGAAGGTAAAGATGTTGTGGTCTTGCATGAGAAGTCACAGAATCCTTGGAGGTAGCAACTGGGATGGTTTTTACTGCCAATGGCTGCAGCCACAACTGAAGGGCTTGTCTTGCATGGATTATGGATGTGGGAAGGCTCCTAGAGCTTCTAGTCACATAAGCGGTAGTGAACGCTAGTTGTATGGAAAGTTCATCTAGGAAGGTTCAGTTCCATGACTACACTCATAGCAAAGTCTGTTTTCTGCCCTTTAAGTGGAGAGCTGAAGCCAGCCTGCGTGGCAGGAAGAGCACCCAGGGCTCTGCTTAATCCATGCTGCTACAGAATTCAGCTCTTGTGACCAAAATATACCATTGAATTTTGTCTTTGGCTTAAAAGGAGATACATCATTGTGGTTGTAAGGAAACCTCCACATACAAGCTCAAGTAGTGTAGTACTAACTCTGGAGACAGTCTGAAACTAATAGGGTTGCAAAATAAGAGTTATCACTTTAATCTGTTGCCTAATTTTTAACATAACTTTTTCATTATTGATTACTTCAGCAAAAAAATTCAGATGTGTTTATCTCTGAATCCTTCCATGCATTACCCGCTGCCAGAAGCCTCAAATCTCCCCACAGCAGCTGCCACAATTTCCATCTTTCTCCTGATACTTTCTTTAGCACCATTGTGCACTGAAACATTTGCAGGATAGTCAAATGTGAAAGCTGTGTAGCATTCCTATTTATTTTGGAATTAATTTTTTTACACAAGGAATGCTGTAACTTTGCCATATTTACTTTCTTGTATTTAATTCAATAAAAAGTATTTACCTGAAGCGGACGCAAAATTTCCAGTTTGCTGTGGAAAGCATAGGGCTACACTGTAGAACTTGTTCCAAGTTAGCGTAGAGTGTGTGAGGGCTTCTTGCCAGTGCAGAGCGTGGGAGCGAAGTTGGGAGTAAGAAGAGTCTTGCTGCTATCATCAACAGGCGCCTGTTGAAAAGGGTATAAGTTATGGATGTCAAGGCAAGATGACAGGTTTTTAGGCTTGGGGCTTTTTGAGTTTTATACTTCCAAGACAAACCAATGACTAGCAAAACAGCTTTCTTCCAAGTTTGTCCTTAAAATGCTTTTGCTTCACTCCGGGTAAGAGCTTGCAACCTCAGAAAGTGAAAAGTAGTCAAGATTTTTTGGGTAATCTTGGCTTTACAGCTTGGTATATTTTGGAATTAGGGTTGGGAAACAGTGTAGAAAATGAGGAGTTGTTTGGAGGTTTTTTTGAGAATCTGCCACACTCCAGGCTACCATTTAGTGGTGGCTTCCCATGGTTGCCATGAATTGCCTTACGCTTCCTCCTGCTGCTAAGACAATGAGGCTGTCTTTCCTATCCACATACTGTTGAGAAAGGCCATCGTACATGGGCTATTTTTGATCTTATTTCTTTCCCTAATTATATGTAGCTTTTATAAATCTGTCTGGATGGAAAGATGCTATATACTTTGAAAGGGCTCGTTTGATCTAAATTTAAGGATGTCTCATGTCCAGTTGTGAAACTTGCTATTTTAGTTTGCCCTACCTACAGCTTTTACTAAAACAAGAGGAAAAGGATGAAAAAGAGAGACTGAATAGGATGTGTGTGAGAGGAGTGAATGATGAGTCATAAGTGGGATTGCGTTTGAAAATGAAAAGGATCAAGGTGTACTGATCATAGAGAAAGTTATGGTTTTTGTGAAGAAGGCACGATTAAATCATGGTCATTTATCTTCTGAACAGCTTAAGGTACGTTTGTCGAAGAACCCAAGAGCCTGAATTGAGCAGATAATTTTGAAGAGAAGAAATCTATTTAAAGAAAGGAATTTTTAGTGCAGCCTCTAATAGGTGATATTTTAGTGCTAGATTCCACTGGAAGAGTTCTCCAGGCTTCTGGAAAATCCCATTTAGCTGTCCCTTGCCTATTGAGATAGTTATAATAACTGCATAGTTATACAGCAAGGCAGGTAGCAGAATGAGAAAGAGGGGTAAAGCACATATACAAGAAGGCAAAGAGGCTTTCTCTGAACTTTAGGCTGTTGATAACAGAAATAGCCTCTTGAGTTTCTGCTTTCATCCTAGATGTTGCCCCTTTTACCTCTCTACTTCTATCTTCTCTTCTATCTTCTGCTCTTCCAGCTCTGGCATCCATAAAACTTACCTAAAACTTGGAATGTCCGGCAGTCTTGAAATAAGCCTTTCTGTAGAGTTTTAGTGTGCGATTACAAGGATGGAGTTTCTCTGTATACGGCATTGCAAAAACTGCTTATGGTGTTGATAAACATGTCAGCAAACAGTGTCCAAGAGCCAGCTCAGTGCATCTTCATCCTTCTTTTCCTGCCTTTCCTCACCACCAACCAAAGGCTAAAAGATAACCACAATGTATGTATCCAACATTTGAATGAGGCAGATGTTTAATTTTGTAAAGCTTTTTGCTTTTTTGAAGAAAAGTAACTCTCAGTATGACATTGGATTAAAAATTTGCTAAGTGACAGGAAAAAGGGTCCTTTCGGTTGATTCCAGTGAATATTTGCACTAATCTTAATACTATGGAGTGCTTTCATTATTAAGCCAGAAGTAAACAAAAAAACTGTTACTGATAGTAATTGCTAGCAGAATGGTAAATGATAATGGAGCTCTCACAACTTGCTCTGTAGTCACATTCAAACACACTGTGTCTTTAATGCAGCCAAAGGCAAAGTTGTATGCCAGAGAACAGGGAATGCAAGCTATGCCTTATGAAAGAGAGCCTGTATCCTGGAAAGCAGCACTTCTGAGAAAACTGTAGTGGACAAGCAGCTGCACACCAGCTTCCAGAGCAATGCCAGGGAGCAGCGACACTGAAGCTTGAATCCTGGCATGTATCAAAAAAGGAACTGGAGAGGGGATAGATATTTTGGCCTCAGTGAGTTTGGTGCAGCTGATACTTAAAATAATATACAGAGTTCAGTGCTAGTGCTTGCAAAGGGAAAATGTTGAAAATGGAAGATGCTGTTAAATAGGGCAGCAAAAATTATTTGGAGTCTGAAGGAAATGCCCTACAGTGCAACTTAAGCAATATTTTGCTTATGAAATTAGTATTAAAGGATGGCTTGACTGATATACACAATACAGAATTGGCAGATATAGCTGGTGGTTGTGCTGTCATCCAGAGGGATCTTGATTGGCTGGAGAAATGGGCTGACAGGAACCTCATGAAGTTTGGTGAAGGGAAGTGCCAAGTCCAGTCCCTGGGGAGGAACAACACCAGGCACCAGGACAGGCTGAGACCCATCTGCTGGGAAGTAGCCAGAAAAAGCCTTGGGAGTCCTGGTGGCCATCAAGCTGACCATCAGCCAATGGCACACACTTAAGGCAGAGACCTTCTGGTCTGCATTAGGCATGGCATTACCAGCAGGTTTAAGATGATCCTTCCCCTCTGCTCCTCCCCAGTGAGACGCATCTGATGTGTTGCATCCAGTTTTGGGCTCTCCAGTACGTGAGAGACATAGATATACTGGAGCAGGTCCAGTGAAGGGCCACCAAAGTGATTAAGGCTTTGGAGCGCCTGATAAACAAGGAGAGGCTGAGAGATCCTGGAGGAGAGAAGGTATATAAACAGCTAATGGGAGGTAGTGAAGAACATGGAGCCAGACTCTTCTCAGTGGTATCTGGTGAGAGGGCAAAAATGGCACAAATTGAGATTGAGGAAATCCCATTTAAACATAAGATTTTACAGCAAGGATGATCAAATGCTGGAATAGGTCTCTTCAGTGATGGGGAGTCCACAACCTCAGATATTAAAAACGCAACTGGTCACAGGCTTGAGCATCCTGCTCTGACTGCCCCTGCTTTGAGCAGTGGAGGGTGGACTAGATGATCTCCAGAGGTCCTTTGTCACCTCAACCACTGAGATGATTCTGGTGTTAAAGGACTTGATAAATTGCTGAACTTGAGCATATCAAGAACTTACTACTGAAAACTAAAACAATGCAAACTCAAAATGGAAATTACTTTTTTTTTTTCCCTCTTAAGTAAGGGGAAAATAATCGTGAGCTTCCAGTTTTGACAGAATGAGTGTTTTGCTCTCTAATTTCTCTGCAGAGTTAGGCTTTGTAATTTTGGCTCTGAACATCCTTGAGGTCAGCAGGTCCATCTGGTTGCTTTTTGGTGGGTGGGAGCAACCGTGTTCACAGTCCTTCTTGACAAGTGTTTGCTCATTTAACTTTCTCATAAGAGATTCTAAAAATGCATGGCAATATCTTCCAATCCTTGGCTACAAAAATAATTTTATGTTACTAATTGCATAACTACTAGGTAGGGGATTTGTAGTGGTCTGTGATGTGTAGGAAGTCATGTTAGGAAAACTGATTATTTTCCTTAATCAAAGGGCAGTTTAGAGAGAGTATGAATTTATTTAATTTTAAAATTTGACACTTAAAGGTAGTATTCATTTTTTTTCTGGAGAAACCATCTCCAGGTATTTAGGTTAGGGAATACCCAGTAAAGAAGATGAAGTGGAATTATGGCTTTTCAGTACTTAAAGGGGGCTTATGAGAAAGATGGGGGAAAAACTTTTTAGGCAGGCCTGCAGCAACAGGACAAGGGGTAATGGCTGCAAACTAAAAGAGAAATTTAGACTTGATATTAGGAAGAAATTTTTCATGCCGAGAGTGGTGATCACTGCAACAGATTGCGTAGAGAGGTGATAGACATCCAAACCCTGGAAACATTTATGGTCAAGTTGGATGGGGCTCTGAGAAACCTAGTCTAGTTGAAGATGTCCCTGCTCACTGCAGGGGAGTTGGACTAGCTGATCTTCATGATCCCTTCCAACCCAAGTCATTCTGTGATTCTACATTGTGTGGTGTGGGTCAGTTTTGACAGAGTCAGGTCCTTGCTTGACTATAACCTGAAGTGTTTTGCTTTACTGCAGCCAAAAGGGGATACTTTTTCAAAGTACCCTTCATAATAAGAACAGTAATTTTCTCTTTTCCCCTATAAATTTATTCTCTGTGATGACATATCTGTTTAGGATGTTGTCTTGTAAATTAGTTGATCACATCGGCTTTTTAGAGTACCCCAGGTGTAGCATGACAGAATCTACCTAGATGTGAAAATGAAACTTATTTTGTCTACCAAGGCTCGTTCACTTTTTTTTAATTTAATGTCTTATTTTAATTCCCTCTCTGTCACTAGGAATAAGTAAATCTTGCCATTTGAACTAAATAATTTATCCTCCTTTTGCCCACACTCCCAGGCTGTTCTGCTCCTTGGTGTGGCTGATGGAGTGATAAAATACTGCCAAGGTAGGGTGTGCATCATAGCAAAAGCTCAGTGGATTAGTTGTTCTTTGTGACATTACACAGAATTTAAAACATTAAGAACTTTGCTATCTTTGTGCCGTTTCAGCCATGTAATCTGTCTGCTGCTGAACTGACCAATGAAATATAAGAGTATACACAACAGCTGCCTACCTTGACATGGAGAGGGAGGAAAGCATTGGTCATTAGAGATTAGCAACCCTGGTTAGGTGAAAATCAAGTTCAGTTTGTAGTCAAATAAATGTGCTGTGAAGAAACTTCTGATGGCAGGACTGTCTCCTGACCAAAGGTGAAAGGGCCTGTCAGCCACATGTGGTGTCTTTAGGTCCCTGGTATATGTGATTCTTTACTTCCTTCTCTTATGTGCTTTTCTCTTTTTCTGTGAATTCTGCTGATTTGGAGCCTCGTTTCTGACTGCTTCTAGGAATAGTAGCCGTTGCATATGTAAGCTGGTTTTTGAGGTTTTGTCGTTTATTGTTGTTAGTCTGAGGCCTGGTACGTGGAAGAGGTTATTATGTTAACTTCAAGGTTACTTAAGGATTTTTTTTTTCCTTAATGTGATACTAGTAATTTTATTTTCAAAACTGTACCTAATTAACTTGTGAATGTTAAATTGATCTTGCCATGCAAAGTCAGCATTATAGTTACTTGTAGGTGCAAATATAACTTCTCAGAGATAATCTCTAGGGAATTCCTTAAAGTAAACAACCCCCTCACCTCCATTTTAAAAACCTTACAGAACTGTCCTGTATTACAGTAAATGTTTAGGACACTACGTTATTTTTCATCATCTGCCTCTATAAATTCAAATCATTGTATCTCATCTGGGTCTAGTTCCTCAAAGTTTTTTGTCAACTTTCACAATGTCCTTTGGAATCCATATAACATTTTTATCATCCTAAATGGATTCAAAGTACTTTGGGGGAATCCAACTGTATGTTTTTATACTTGAATGGAATTAAGTTAAGGAAGTACTTCAAAACAAAAGACTTTACTACTTTAGATCTGACTTCTCGTAACTAATTAATATTAACTTAACAAGTAGTTAGGTGTAAGAACTATCATGCTTCAGCCAGGAAGTTAAAATTACAGAGTCAAAATTGGTGTTAGACTTTTTTTAAGAAAGGATTCTCCTCCTTTGCTAGCATGAATACTTTACACTAACATGCATGTGCTACTGCCTTATAGTTTGTAGCCCTGTGCTATAGTTTCTGAAGTGTTTGTATATGGATCCTCCTTGCCATTAGTTTTTGAAAGAATGTACAAGTTAGTTGGTTCCCCGTGAATCATTTGTCAATAAGCAAAGCGATGCAGTCCCTTGGCACTGCACTAGTGTAACTCGGTATGGGTATTTTGCATGGAATGTGGTGCTAAGGAAGGAAATCGCAAACTGTAGACCTGTGCAGACAAGAAAACTTACACTCCAGAAACTTCACTGATGTATTTCCACATATGCCATCCTTTCTTGCAGGTGTCCTGTATCCAAGAAAAACAAAGCTTGAGATGCTGTAGCTTAGGCTGGCAGTTCAGTGAGCAAACTTTGTGGTGCAAGCCCGATCTTGCACCATTACAGTGCTTTTACGCTGAGATAACACTGATGTGACTTTGCAAGTGCTTCCTCTTCTCCTTCCTTTTGACTTAGCATGTAACAAACGTAAAGTCTATTTTCCTAGAGAGTTTGACTATATTTTACGTGTTCTGTATGTAAGGAATAAAGAATTCCTCCAAATTCCTATGTCAATATATATGCCCAGTATGCTACTACTTTAGTTTTTAACTCGTGTGTCTGATACTTTATGGCATTTACTGGAATTTCCTCCCAAAGAACATCCTATCCTGTCATTTCTTAATGTCCTTCCTCCTAGGTCTCGTTTGTTTAGTAGACAATTTGGCAGACAACTGGCAGTATTCAAATTTTTTTTTTTTAAGTAGCTGTGCTAATTTCTACACACAGTGGAAGCCACTCAGTGGAACTAATACAATCACCATCTTATTTTGAAGTTAATGACTTTTAAAAGAGTACTTTTTAAAATAGTCCTTAAGTACAAAAGGCAAAATTATCTCTAGGGTATATTTTGAGACTGACTGCTTTGCTGTGGTGGGGACCAACCTTAATATGATACGGAAGATTTATTTCCCTTGGTCCAGTTCAGTTTTAGCCTCACCAGTCAGGAGGCTGGAAGTCTCCTGAAGGGCTGAAACATTGCGAATGGCTCTGCCATCACATGCAGAGGTGGTACGATATCACATGTTCTGTCAACTTAAACTATCACTTTGTGATTTGTCTTACTTTGATCTTGGTGGGTAATGTTACAAATGGGCCTGTGTCAGTGTATTTATTACTATATATGCAATACAAAGAAATTACATTAAGAAGCCTCTTGGGCAGTTGGTCTGTCATCGTGGCCTGTCTCCTCTTCCCCTGCTTGCTTGTCATCAGTTTGAAAGCTCAGTGTCAGGCCTGTTTTATGACAGCCTTGTTTTCTTCAAAGGATGTCTGTGGTCAGATCTTACTGACGTGAACTGCAACTGAAAAAAACCCTGAGCTTTGTTCTGGGGGCAGCGGCCTTGCTGAAGGGGGTATCTTTGGGAGCAGGGGCAGGTGAATGGCCAGTAGCTTCAACATCAGTTTGCAGGACCAGGATGATGTTAGCCTTGCTACCATGTCCCTGGCTGTGCTCACTACGGGGCTGTCCTGCTGCACCTAGCTGCACCAAAAAACTACAGTCGGGATTCCCCCCAGATGCTGTTGGGTCTGTTTGTCTCTGTGCCTGAGTCTTGGCTGTTTATCGCTATGTTGTCTGTAATTTTTGTCTCCAGAGCTCCCACCTTTACCAGACAGGTATAGCTCAGCCTCCAGCAGCCACTGGGATGAGGGAGTAGCTGTTGCATGGAGCCATTTTCAGGACTGCTCAGACAGATGTGTGCCCCTCACTTTGGGCAGTTTAGCAGTTGAGGTGAAAACTGGGTGCAGTTTCCTGAAAACAGCTTATTATATTTCAACATGAAGTGGTAACTGGAGCCTTCAGGCTCAGTACAGTGCAAAGCTATTGCTTCCAGTAAGAAATAATTGTTTCGTATTTGGTGGGAAAAGAATTGCAATAGAAAGATCTCAGATGATTCATTTCCTATGCAGCATAGGTGTAATTCTGTTGGTTTGAGGCCTGAAATGTGGCTTATGCTTTGGTTTATTTCTTGCACAACCGTTGTCATGTCCTTCCCCTTCTAGTGCAAAGAAAATACAAAGTACAAATGCACCAGTACAGAAGAACAAGATAAGCTGCACCTTTTTTTTTTTTTTTAGCAGTGAGCTGCTGTACTGAGCGCGAACCTGACGGGGTGTAGGCTGATCCTATGGCATCCGAGTAGACCAATGAGCCAAAAATGGGTTGTCGTTTTACCTCACTGCCTGAGTTACATTGGCAGTGGTGACTCCAAGATACTCTGACCTTCTAGCAGGTCAGCTCTCCACAGATACAACGATGAAAATTAAAGGGAATTAGCACCCTGAGATTATGATCCTCCTTCAGAAAAAATTACCCGCTGTAGGTTTAGGAAGAAAACCACCATCTTTCATTGCTACTTTTCACTATTTTCTTGGTTTGTTTCAGGTCATCATGTTTCATGGAGGAGCGGTTGAAAATGTTGTTCTGTTTAGACAGGACCAAGATGAGAGAACTGTGAGCTGCCACATGGGGGTGAGGTGCAGGGCATGGATTCACAGTGCTGCTAATGCGGGAATGATGGATCTGTGCTCTTAACTGTTGGGCATATCTGAAAGCTAATGTATTCCTTTCAGTGGGTGTTAAAAATGGCATTGTGTGATGCTCTGCAGTAATGACTGGGAGGCACTCATGACAGTTGCATTACCTCTTTCTGCATATTCAGCGTGAGAATGGAAAGCCATCACTGGGTTCCTCTGTCATGGGTCCTACTGTCAAACAAAATTCTGCCACTGAAACTCAGCCACCCACACTTTAACTTTTTTTGAGCTAAATATGTCTTACAGTTTGATATTTTAGCATGTGCAGTTCATGGCTTCCTTGACACTCCAAATACTTCTGAGGGAATTGTGAGAATGGAACACTGATGAAAATGGAATGGTTTAATTAGGCCTTGAAAGAAACTTCATCAGTGTAACACTGTCAGCCTTCAGCTCTTGGGGTCAAATAGCTAATGAGGAGGGGCTGTGGATGATCAGAATGTAGTTTAATGTGGTAATTGTGAGGTGCTTCTTATCGAATGATAAGTTCGACTATGACATACAAAGAAGATTTTCTTTTAATATTCATATGTATTACAAACAAGCAATCTGATTGTAGCTGAATGAATAATTTCAGTATAGGAGCTACAGAAGAATTTCCCTCAGTCAGAACTATAATCTGATACCTGATAAGCTGAAAAATAAGCTGATAGTTTAGGAAATGCAACTTGGTATAGTGGGAAGGATTTTTTTTTTTTGTCCCTTTTTACTACAGTTGGCATTTTCTGAGAAGAAAATTTGGGGCTTTTATGCTAGAATAGGTTGATCAGGATGATTTCTCTTTTCATTTGCTTGAAAATGCTTCTTTAAATGTTACTTTAAATACCAGCTGCTTGTCACTCAACTAATAATGCTGACTATTAAGTAACAAGATTTCAGACTCCTTTTTGTTGGTTTTACAGTTTATTCAATTTTCAAGGCACTATTTTTTGTGTATCTTTTTATATGTTCTTACCTCCGTCTAATGAATGAGCTATGTGTAGAACTTAATCTTGAGGTCATGTTTTCATTAACGTGCCATTCCTGCACTTGTTGCTCTTTGTAGGGTAGCAAGGGAATGCATCCTCTTGACAGAGAAGTAGTATTTTTGGGAAGAGCTGAGAGGACATGAATGGTTGGACTCGATGATCCAGGAGGTCTTTTCCAACCTAGTGCTTCTGTGTGTGTGATTCTGTGTGACATTTAGAGCCCCTCCTTTAAAGTACATGCTTTTTGTCTTTTACGTGTAAGTAGTTTTATTCCCAGCTATTTATCTTACTGTTCTTTTCTTAAACCCCTTTTTCATGGTTTTTATACTGTCAGAACTAACTATTTATAAACAAGGGCAGTGTGGTACCTGTAGTATATTGGTATCTGTGTAGAACACTGGGGTAAATATTTCTTCATGGAAAACTGAAATCTCTCTCCCTTCCAGGAGTTTGGTCTGCCAGTTTATCTCCTTATTGCTTAACAGAAATAAATATGAAATGAGGACTTGTCCTTAGGAGCCTGAAGGCAGGCCACTCTGATCGTCCTCTTGCATCTTTTTGCTGATCTCAAGCAAAAAAATTTCTTCACTTGTGCCCTCACCTGCAGATCTCAGTTCCTTCCCTGCTGAAAGCTCCTCTGCTTTCCTCTCTGCACCTCTCCCCATTTTTCCATTTCTCATAGTGTTTGCTGTGCCCTTAACTGGGTACAGCCCTCTAGCAGGCACTCGGGGCTCTCCACATACCAAAGTTTGTTCATTTGAGCACATTCAAAAGGAACAGTCTGTATCACCTTGCTCAGTGGAGAGGTTTCCCTAGCATAAGAATATTTTTGTGCATTCATCCTAAGGTGTCATTTTCTTTGTTTCTTCTCTTATATTCCTCATCAAGCTCTAGATTAATTTACCCTTTCATGTAAAGTGTTTGCTTTCTTCTCTGCAGCTCCTGATCTCTAGAACAGCTTTCTAGAGTTCATGCCTCAGAACTTTGACTTTTAAATTCTATTTTTAAATTACTGCTTAATTTTGAAAAGATGAAGGAAAGCCTGTGGAAAGTGCGTAGGAATTGCTAAAGCATCTGAGCTACAGTTTCCTTGCTGCGGTCAAAACTTATCTGTGCTCTCTGGATAGGCTTGCATCCCCTCCCTAGTAATATCAGCATTGTGGTCACATACAGAAAAGCTGCCATTTTATCTGCCCCTAGCAATTGTAATATCTTCTAGAGACTTCACCAGACTTAGTCATCTGCCTTTGCTTAACTTGCCCAACTTCGTCCTTGCTTTTGGGCACTGACGGAGCGCTAAGACACATTTCTGTGGCTTGCTGTTTCGTTCACTGTCAGCTATCACTTAATACATGCAAGCTATTCCTTGCTATGCTTGGTCATTTTCAGTCTTCTATTTTCCCTGCTCAGTCAACCCTAAACAGGAATTGCTTTCCAAGCCTTCATCCCATTTTTTTGGAATAAGTTATTTTATCTTCTGTCTCCATCTCAGCAGATTTTGTTCCAGTTTCCCTTTGCTCTCATTCAGAGTTCAACTTTTGTCCCTTTGTATTTAAATCAGACTGCTGCTGCTTTAATATATCCTGAATGCCTGCTGGGGACCAAGGGACTTGTATATGTCTCATCCTGAACAGGACCTCCCAGGAGATGGCATGTGCATAGCGTGGGCAGGCCCAAGAGCTATTGCACTTGCAGCCTGAAATGGAATTTGCCTGTTAATGTTTATATTGAAAATGTACCAGCTATGCTTTTCCAAGTGTTTTTAAATTTGGGATTTTGAGGGAATAGAAAGGCACATGCCTTGCTCAGTTCATCCTGTCAAATTTTATGTGCCTGCTAAAGCATAATGGGTGCAGCAGTACTTCAGACAAGGAGTTTTCAGAAAGTAGCACAGTAATGCAGTTTTTTTCTTAGATCTGTATCTTGCAAACAGTGCAACCGTCTTGCGTCCAGTAATAAAGTTCAGGGAGACATCTAGCAGGAAAAATTTCAAATGCACGTAGTTTGGCAATGTTATGCTCCATGCTTTTATCGTTGGAAAGAATTAGAGGACATTTTACTGCTTCTTCCATCAACCTTAGAAATATATGCCTCATAGAAAATGAGGCTTTGGTTTGACACAGTGCAGTCTTCAAAAACTCATGCTTCCCTCTGCTTTCTTGACAAAGCCCTGTGCTGGCTGTTACCTAACGCTTGGTGCTTTTTTATCTGTTGTGCTTTTATAAGGTGACACTTATTTTCTTCTTTTTAACTGGTGCTAGTTTATTTCCCCAAGAACTGAAGTTACTTGCTGTGTGTCGTGAAAGCAAAGCTGCTCAAATGCCAAGCTGATTGCCCTAACGGGGATGAAGCGTGTCCCACTGCTTCTGCTCAGCAGCCCTCAGTCACCTGGACAAGGGCTAACCTAGAATCATAGAATAGAATGGTTTGAGTTGGAAGGGACCTGAAAGATCATCTAATTCCAACCTCCCCTCCACAACTTCCTCGGGCAACCTGTGGCAATGCCTCACCACCCTCATCGTGAAGAATTTCCTCCTAATGTCTAATCTAAATCGTCCCTCTCCAATTTACAACCATTCCCCTAGTCCTATCACTCACTACAAGTCTTTTTTACTAAGTCCCTCCCCAGCTTTACTGTATCCCCTTCAGGTACTGGAAGGTCCCTATAAGGTCTCCTCAGAGCTTTCTCTGCTCCAGGCTGAAAAACTGCTACTCTCTCAGACTCATATGGGAGGTGCTCCAGCCTTCTGATCATCTTTGTAGCCCTCCTCTGGACCTGTTCCAACAGCTCCATAGCTTTCTTATATTGAGGATTCCAGAACTGGACACAATACTTCAGGTGGGGGTCTCACAGGAGAAGAATAGAGGGGCAGAATTGCCTCCCTCGACCTGCTTGCCACAAACCTGGCAGAAAAACTCCTTATTTCTGTTTTGGAGGAGGGTTAGGTTTCCCCTTGTTTTTGACCTCTTGAGCCAGCTCCTTGCAGCATCTGAGAAAGACGTACCAGTCAGGTGCTGCCTGCACCAGGGGAGCAGGGGTAGCTCAGGGATGGGAGGAGGACGCATAAGAAGAGATGGTGGCTGCAATCTGTTAGATAGAGGTAATCTCTTAGGTAGCTGTGAGGTCAGAACAGCATGTTAAGAGACATGGGCTATAATGTTCTGATTGCACCTTTTCCATGCATGGTTTCAGTTCATGATAAAATACATTTGCTTTTTTCCTAGTCTTTTGCAAGCATACCTGCCTCCAATCTTTTCTTAAAAGTTTATCTCCGAGACTGAGTATTTTAAAGTGAATTTCATCAAGTCCTGCCTACTGGAAAATACTTAGTTTATCCTAGTAGATTTTAAAATGTTTTCATACAGACACAAGTGTTCTTGTGAATACCTTCTTGTGGGTTTGATCCTGACGTTAATTGTGGTAGCTATCTGGTTTGTTTCTCTCTTTTTTTTTTTTTTTTTCATTACCTCTCTTAGTGGTCCGCACTGAACAGTCGATCCATAGTTTTATCTACATCAGCAAGCACTTGTAGTATTGGAAGGGAAAATGGAGTCAAAAAAGTTGATGCCAAACATTTTGGGTCTCCATCAAAGGGTTGGGTAGGCATCTGGTTCAGATCAATAGGATGCTTTGCTGCTGCTTTTATGTCTTTTGCTGGATGTATCAGTTTCTGGCTTTACCTGTTTCATTGCCCCATGTGCTTTATGATCCTTTCCTGATCCCCCTTAGGAATCTGACTTCCCTTTATTGTCTCACGTTGCTAACAAGTTCTTAGTCCCTACGCTTCCTATATTTCCCTATCATTGAGATGCTTTATGCTGGTGTCCTTTGGCTTGCTACTTCTTAGTAGGTCCCATGTACTCTGCCAGAAGACTGCATGCTATGATGGATCAAACAATGCAAATAAAGATAATACAAACATTGTACAAAACCTTGTACAAATAATGAATGTAGTCCTGTAGTGGAAATAAATTATGCAAATCAAGATTCTTTTTTTTTAAAGGGTTGCTCTTTCTGTTGATTGCTGAACACAAATCTTGAGATTTCTCAAAGGAAGTCTGGTATCAAAGCATTGTGAATAACTTTGAAGATGGGAGCAAGAAACTGAGTCACACAGGATCTCTAGTGCAAAGAAAAAGCGCTAGAAAATCTTTGGTCTGTAAGTCAGGGAAGAAGAAATTGAGAGAATATGCCCCTTCAGACCTGTATCTTATTATGATGTTTGTAAAAACAGGAAGGGGAAGAAAGCGCTTGCTGAGTGACGTGTAACATCTGGCCAGAAATTAAGCATTCCCTAGGGTTTTCTGTAGTTGTCTCTTGGTAACTTCTTCAACCTCTTTTAAACTTTTCTTAAGTATTTTGCTCTGTGTCTTTCTGTCTGGTTTTCTGTATGTTTCATGTCCTACAAAATCAGTCTTTCATAGTGCTGTCTGCCATTTGGTATTTCTTCAGAAGCCGGTCAGTAGTCCTGTGCTGCCATAGGTACAGTATGCTGGTGAAAGCAACAAGCGTGTGGTGTTTGTAACACTCCCTGACACACATGGATGGGCTTGTGCTGCTGCGCACAGCCAAAGGATGCTGGTTTTGTTCTCTCACTACCAAACCTGATTATTTGAACTTCACACAAAAATTTTTAAGTGTTTAACCACAAAAGCAGGCACAAAACACTATTGTTTGTCTTGCAAACAAGTTGAGGCAAAAAGTTTTGATGTGTAGTCCAAACCAGAGTTTCTCTTCTGATGGAGAGAGCCGCTGTAAGTCTCCGAATTTTAAGTCTTTACATTTCCCTTCATTCTTACACCTGGTTTTGAGATTCTCTTTTATCTTTAATTGTATCCCTTTGGCCTAGTCTTCCCACGCCCTGAATTGTTCCATTTTCGCTCCTCCTTCCTTTACTCTTACAGTTCTCAGGGTGGAAAAACTTGAAAAAAGTGTGAAATGTATTGCTCCTTCTGGAATAACTGCAATCTTAATTTAATCCAATTACGGTGGCTAAACATATTAGCTGGATACTTTTGCTAACAGTTGACCTTTTTGAAATCTCTGTCCTTGGATTACAGAGCTGATGTCTCGGGGAGAGCAGCAGAGGTCTTCCACACCATTAGGAGCTGCCACTGATGAGCTGCTGGTAGCGTGGTACCTGCGTTGTTAGGAGGATGCAGTTAGTTCAGTTTTGCTCTGTTACCAGTGAATTAGTGCCTCTCCCCCCGTGCAAAATAGAGAGAAGAGTGGCTTGAGCACTGTGCCCAAGCTGTTATATCATGGGCTTATTCGAGTTTCACGTGCTTTAACTCGCCTTTTAATAAGTTTGAGGTTTGCAAATGGAGTCCAGTACAAAAAATGTTAGCTATCCAGAAATAAATGTATATAAATTAATTTCTTACAGAGTCTTCTGTTGATCACAGACCCAAAGGGAAATGCATAAGCTAAATCCACAATACAGCAATATCTATCTGCACCTCCATAGCAGAATGTATTACTTCATCTTGTTTCACTGAGGAGCAGAATATGATCCCACCCTTTGGGGCAAGTCTAATGTGCAAGCAAATAAAACTGAATTGTTCTACCTAATTGAATAAATAACAGCCTTTGGAAACAGTTATTCGACCAAACTTTTATTAGACATAAAATTTACTTTTCTTCCTCTTCCTGTGTCTTCCCAGGTAATGTTCTTTCTATTGTTAGGATAACAAGTATCCCCAGATTTAATTTCAGTAACCTTAGTAGTGTGCCACAGTATAGAATTGTTTCAAAAGACAGTAGATTGTGTTTCTGTCTAGGAACAGAATTCATATTGGTTGTTTTCATTGCAGTTTTTCTGTGTTGCATAGTTTAATGGTTTCATTCATTGTTGTTATAGAAGATGTACATAGCATTCTTTTGAGCTGAATGCAACGTTTAGCTACTTTTCAGGCATCATCTTTCTGATACTGCTTTTGCTCCATCTTGCTTTTATGTATGCAGCTTTAATGTAAACTAGGTATTTGATGTGAAATAAGTGTAGTGGTTGTGCTTTCAATGAGGACAAACTGTTGGCAAGCAGAGAACAGTTGTCTAATGCTGCTCTTGATGTCATGTCTTGTATTTCATTGATGGAAAGCTCATAGTAGTGGTCATTACTGGTCCCTCTCAAAGCTATCGTTTCAAATGGGGAAGGAACTTACACTAATGCTAGCTGTGCGTAAATTTATATGGATATGAGGAGTTTTTCAAAAGAACCAGAGCTTTGTGGGCGCATACCTTTCTGCATGAGCATTTGTCATTGGTTTTCTTAACTGAAACATTCTCAACTCAGGTGGAGATAGAAGTCTTTCATATGTATTTAAAAAGGTCCAGACTAGACAGAAGTAGATCATACAACTGTCACTCAGCTTTTTAAATTAAAAAAAAAAATTGCTGCATCTTCCAAATAAAACCTCCAATCTAGCCTTTGAGAGTGAAAAGTTGAAGTCGACCTTTGGATTCCCATAAATATTGAGATTCCCTTGTGATGAATATGGGGTGTGAACCTTTACTGATACAGAACCTTGCTGTGAAAAGTTCACTGCTGTCTGCCTTTCCTATATTTGATAAATTGAAATATGCTTCCTAACAATACATCAATTAAAAGAAAAATTACTGTTTTCTGTAACAGGCAAAACGAAGGCTGGAGCTAGGAGAAAGTGGCCACCAGTATCTTGCTGAAGGACTAAAGACTCCAAAGGGGAAAGGAAGAGCTGCAACAAGAAGTCCAGATAGTCCAAAAAGTAAGGGAACTTGTAACATGGTATATTGCAGAGGGTTTTTGATTTTTAGTAGCTTGAGATTGGAGTGAACCAGTGCAACAGGCTGTGTTATCTAGCTAAAACTGTTTGTTTATTACTGTCCTCACTTGGATGTGTGTGCAACATACTCAACCCCACAGTCAGGTTGCGCACAGTGTGTTTGTAGCATGCATCCTGCTGAGAGGCTGCAGAGGCTCCTGCCCAGGACCTCCTCTTCAGCCAAGGACATGAAGCTGGGGATGCCTAGGAGAGGTAGGTGTTGGGGAATCAAGATATTGTGACAGGATCAAACATACAGTTATCATGCAAGGATAATCAAGCCAGCCTCTTCCTGCCTTACTAAAGCTCCAGCAGCTGATTGGCGAGGCTTCTTCCTCCAGGCAGGGATTTGCAAAGAGCTGTAGCTGCACCCTAGCAGCACTGCATGCTAAACGCTTCCTGTGGGCTCCGAGCTGCCTTCTCTCCCTGCAGTAGGAATAGATTATTACTGCCACTGCCTAGTTGCTGCAAGTATTAATCTCTGCACATCTGTATAGCCTCAAGCAGTAGGTTTCTTGCAACAAGAGCTGGGGATGTAGCCTTGCCGACTAGTTTGGAGGATTTCAGGAGAACTGGTCTTGCAGAGAGAGGGGAATGAGGAAAGCGGAGGACTGGGACAGCAGTGCTAGTGGTGGAAGGACAAGAGATATTAAGGGGTACTCACTTGCCCCTCCTCATCAGTCGAAGAGTTTGGTGTTTTTGAGAAAGGTAGGAAAAGTGAAATTAGCTGAAGATATGAGCTTGAAGTATTTTAATTAAACTTAAAAAAATGTTTTAATTAAACTAAACGTCATTAAGCTAAATAAAGCCCATTTTAAATTGGAGTGTGTTCACAGAAGTTCAGTACCATTCAGAGTATAGCATGCTGCTGCAATGTTAAGGCAGTTCAGAAAATTTCTTGCTGTATGACCAGGCACTCTGATCTTCTTATCCTTTTCTAAATCCCAAAGGAAAAACAAACAGGACAGAAACCACCTTGCTCTAAATTCACAAGGTCACCTAACTGATGTGGAAGTTCCTCCATTTCCCAGTGCAGATGAGCCCTGAATCTACCTTTAAAAAAAAAAAAAAAAAAAAAAAAAAAAAAAGCAGGAGGTTTTTTTTCTTTGCAAACAAACAATGACTTGGTTTTCATTGAAAAGCTATTGTATTTTTCAGAATGTTTAAGGGTAATCTAAAGTTTTGCTTTCAGGTAGGATTTTGGTTTTGACTGACTGCAATTTAGTGAAAATGACTGTGAAAATGATGTTTGGATCAGTCTAAGATCCATCCTGAATAATGTTTGACCTTACCTGAATCAAATGAAGGATTTTAAATGTACTGTAAAGGTTTTGCTAACAGGGGAACTTCCAGCAGACTTCTAACAACGCCTGGCTCTTTTCCCTTGACACAAAGGCTTTGAACAGTTAAAATTTATTCTCGTCTATGTATTTTAAACTCTTAAGAGTTCATTTATTAAGTACATAGCCACTGTATTGGTGCGTGAAAACAGCAAGGTGTCTAGCAAGATCCCAGGCATTTGCTGACTTCTGAATTTAAAAGAAGTGGATACTGTTGCCCAGTCTGAGCATTGTTTTGTTATGGAGAAATGATGATTCTAAATTGTATCTTAACGTCAGTCTTCTCTAGTTCAGTTGAGTTTTCTGTCAGCTTTGGAGTCTAGTGCTGATGGAATCTGTTGTTGCCTTCATGCACTGAAGTCCTGCTTAATTGCACGTGAAACACTTAGTTTACAAGAGGGGAAAATCAAACTCTGATGAAAGCTGGCTATCAGTCTGATGAAGGAGTGCCATAGGGGAATTTTTGGTGTTGCTGCCAGGATAAATAGATACTAAAAATACTATTAAGAATTCACACAGTGAAAGCCTACATAGAATACTGCTATATGTATCCTTTAGACTAATGGAAATATTTGTACTTAAAAAAAGTATATATTTGCTCATGTACCTGTGACTTTTGGAAAAGTACATCTTGAAATACAAAGAAATACCCAGTGGTAAGTTGTACCTTAATGCAGAGGTTTGAGACGCTTCTTTAGTAAAAATTAAAGAAATATCTGGAATGTGTATACTTTGATTTCTGGATGCTGCTTTCAGAATAAAAATGAGAAAAGGATTTATCTGGGTGGGTTTTTTTCTTTCCAAGCTCCAAAATCTCCTTCAGAAAAGACTCGGTATGATACATCACTTGGCCTTCTCACAAAGAAGTTCATTCAGTTGCTGAGCCAATCTCCTGATGGGGTCTTAGATTTGAACAGAGCAGCAGAGGTCCTCAAGGTGCAAAAAAGGAGGATTTACGATATCACCAATGTACTGGAAGGCATCCATCTCATTAAGAAAAAGTCCAAAAACAACATTCAGTGGATGTGAGTATTCATTATCCTTTTCCATTCCTGCTGTCTGGTTTCACTGTCACTGAGCAGTAGTGTTTTTCTTCTCCTACCTTCTATTCTAACACTTTGTTCCAAGCAATCATCCAAAATGCCTTCCATCAGGATAAAGTTTTCTTTTTCTGTTAAGACAGGTTTTCAGTGTATAAATAGTGTTTTTCAGGGAAGTTAAAAAACAGTGTTTTGTCTGTTTTAAGGTTTTAGGTACACATCTGTACCTTCTGCCTCCCTCATTCTTTTTCCCGGTGTGGTTAGAAGAGAGAGGAGCTAGAAGCAAGATTTTGGAAATGCTTAGAAATACTTGACTTGCTGTATCGGTGGTAGTTTCAAAATATGGTCATGATAAAAAGATGCTTTTTGTGGAAAGCGTAGTTTGTTGATTCACTATGAGCAGGTTTGGGGAGAATGGCTGAAGAATTTAGTTTGCAGTGTAAACCCCTGCCTTTTCCCTTTCCCATAGCATAGGATCAAGTTTTACAAATGCTGAAAGGTTGCATTCCTTCTTTGTATCCTTAGGGGCTGCAGTCTGTCAGAGGATGGTGGCATGCTGGCACAGCGTCAAGGCCTCACAAAGGAGGTGACCGAACTGACTCAGGAAGAGAAGAAACTGGATGAGCTAATCCAAAGCTGCACCTTGGATCTCAAGCTGCTAACAGAGGACTCGGAGAATCAGAGATATCCTTTTCCTCAAAACCTCAGAGATGGTTAGTCTCCTTGCTGTGCTCCAGTGGGGGAATTCCTCTAAGTAATGTGATACAAAGCATCACATCAGAGATTTCAAGTAGCTGGTTAACAGGGATTATAATGTAGTTCTATATAGAAGTTACTTAAGCCATTTACATCTGGAATGTCAAAGAAAAGTCAGTGTATGAAGGAGCCTATTAACACCTGTGTTCATGTAGAGTAGAACCGAGAATTTAGCTGATGAATGACTGACAACATCCAACAACCCTGTACTTTTTTGACTAATTTAAGCCTGGAACAAACTCTACTTTTGTGTGCAGAAATTGCAAAGGCATGCAGACAGTCTTTTCTAAGGTAAGAGTTATGTGTATGTACTCACTACTTGTTTTTCTTTTCACTTTAAATTGATGTGTCTACATATTACAGGTGCAGGGAGGAAAATAAAGTTGGGAGTTAGTTTAGTCTGACAAATGAATTTTCAGATTCCTCTGGTTAGATAATGTATAACAGAATATCATAGATATTTTGAGAGCTCATTAAATATCTAATAAATATTTTGAATAATTTAATGTAATAGCAATGCTCAATTGCATAAAGTTCATGTGACTTTTGGTATTTTGGCTGCTAATATGCCCTGTAATTAATCAGTTCTCATTTTCCCTAGATTTCCCACCTATGAGCAACAGAAGAAGGCATTTTATTAAATGCTGATGTGAAAACTTTTATTACTTCATATAATGAGTAATCTAATCTTAGAGCATCTAAAAATGTGGACTTACTATCTGTTCTGAAGAATGGGAAATAACTGCAGAAGTGTCAGTGAAAAGTATGTGAGCTATGTAAATACACTCATTTGACTAGCTTTCATACATTTTTTGAGATGTAAGCAAAGATCGTCAAGTGGATAGGGAGCAGAGTCAGCACTGCCTTCAGCTAAGAGCTTGATCCATGAAGAGATTTAAGCAACACAGAACTGAGCATTACAATTCTTTTTCCAGTTCCGATTCCTGTGGTAGAGATCCCTGCCTTGCTGTTGCTGGCACCCGGGTGATGGGTGAGGAAGGATCAGCTTTAGCAGCATGTGGTCTTCGTGGTTTTGGATTTAGGAGAGCATATTCCCCAAATCCTTCCGTGACTCTGAAGTTTACTGATAATACTAGTCATTATTGAGGAAGAAATGCTGAGGTGTGAAACTTGGGGATGAATCTGATTGTGTCCCAGTACAGTCTTGGACTCACCTCACTGGAGTTTGACACAAGATGACCTGCTGAATACTAGAGAGCTGAGAAGCCTTTTCCTTTGCTTGATCTCTGATAGCAAAGTTTCAGCTTTTGAATATCTTTTCTTTTCCCATGCAACTGGATAGTGCTAAAGCATTGCTTGTGCCCTGGCTGTGTGCTTCCTTGTCTCCATTACAAATACAGTCAGAAAGTAACTAATCCCTGCCTTGAATGTGTTAGGATATGCCCAGTGTGAGTGTGGGGAGCTTTTAGCTACAGCAATGAAGATTGCTGTTGTTTTATTTGAAAAACATGCAATCCTTGCCTTTGTTTGTACAGCGACAGCCACTGTTGCTGTAACATGTACTCTGCCTTTGCAAACCTTACCAAACCAGTGGTAGGAGCCTTGATAAAAGCCATTTGGGTGAAAGCTGACCTACCTGTCATTTTGGTCGAAATTAGATGTGAGATGCATTGGTGTTTTGAGCTTGGGCAGTCTGCGTTGCTGTTTTGCGTGGTAACAGTACACATTTACCAAAATTGTTCCCATTTACATCCCAAAAAAGTATAAGGATAAATTAGGCTCTTGGTGTCAACATTATGCTAGATACTTAACAGATGACAGAAATGAAGAGCTGGTAGTGCTTGCATATGTTCAAGGCTGTTTCACAGGTTTTTTGCAACTGAAAGCACTGTTAACACCTCAGTTACATGGGTCAGTATGTGGGACACAACTGTGCCGTAACCACCAAAACACTCACTTTGATTTGGACATATTCATGTTGAACAGCAAAATATTCATACTCATTCTGTGCTTATGCAGAAATCTTTCCACACTGTCAGATTGTTTAAAGTAGTTGTTTAAGCTGTTTTTAAAAATAATTTTATATATAAATATATTGATTCTTAAAAACTCGGATGAAAATTGTAATTATTATTTTATTGATAACCTCAAAAATGTATTGTGTATGTGCATCTGTAACATGCATCTGTAAACTGTTACATTTTTTCCTGTGATTTCTAGCCCCTCTGCATTTTGATAGCAAGTATATAAAAAAATAAATATAATATTGTCTGTTAGTAGTAGGGAGGTTGTTGAGCTTAAAGTCAACAGAGAATCACTTTTGCTACGCGGTAATGACCCTGCCTCTTAGAGCAAAGGGGAGTTCTCACACACCGGTTACAGTTGAAACCAGTGGAGAGAATGGAAAACTTTGGTCTAAGAACAATGTATATGGAAAAAATGGAAAAATAATTGAAAAACTTCTGCTTCTAATAGTTTGAATATATTATCTGGTTGGAAAATTCCTTAACAGTGATTACATTAGCTTATGTGACGTATCAAGATATACGAAAAATTAGTGGCCTTAAAGACCAAACTGTTATAGTTGTAAAAGCTCCTCCAGAAACAAGACTTGAAGTGCCTGACCCAGTGGAGGTAAGTAGAACCTGGCTTTTCCTGCCAGTTTAGGTATCGTTTTACTATAGATGGAGCATGTGTTATGAGTCCTTACTGTGTGGTAACTGATGTCCACGTTGGATTATAGTGGCATACACTCCTATATTAATCTGTCTGTCTTACTTTGGAGGTGTTTTTTTTTTAAAAAAAAAGGAAGGAGAATCTTTCAAAATTATTTTACACAAAGCAATCATTATTTGTTCTTTATCTTTCACTTCCAGCTTTCCTTCAGAGTAATCCATGCTATTTAAAGATTATTCTCTTTACCATACTTTACGTAAAGAACTTTTTCTTGACAGTTGAAATTTCCTGTTTGTAACCATGTAAAATCTTTCTCTTAAGATATTCAGCTTATTTTTTTTTAAGTTTGTGTAGTTTTACTTCATAAACTTCACAGATAACTCAATGCCTTAAGCATCTTGATGACTCTTATTACTGATACCCTGATTTATTTAGACATAGATTTTCACATAGGATTTTTTTTCTTAAGTGTTAAGTCATTGTAGAAACTTCTGGTTTACTCCTAGAATTCCATTCTTGCCCTTCCTTCTTCCATTGTCTTTGCTTCATTGACAATGATTTTACACATCTTTGTATGTTCTGCTAGAGGACTTTCTATTTGCTATTGTGAAGTCTTTAGGTGATGGGGATTTCCCTTCCGATTTTATAAATAGTTCTGTTTCTGAAGCTGTCTCTGTTCACCTGTGTCCCTCTTCTGTTGCCCCTTCCTACTCAAGCCCGAGTCTATCTCTGTGCCAGTTTTTGTGTATGAGATGTCTGGCACTTTTGTCTTTGTCTGTCCTTTTGTCTTTGTTTTGTTTCTTTTTCCTTTCTCAGGTAGATGTCTACTGTAACTTAGCTTCTTCCTTTACCTATGTCACAACTGCAGAATAAAATGCTTCAGGTGGCTTTTCTTTGATGATATCATCAGGGAGTAGCTTTGCTTTTCTTCATTCCTCTCATGGTTTATGAACCACATGGTTTGGCTTTTCCTGGTGTTTTATCTCTTGGTGGCAAAAGTGAGCTGCTTTACAATTCTCAGTTACAATTGCAGATGCAAGTATGTTGGGCAAGCATAAATAACTTGTATGAGCCATTGCTTTAGAGCATCGAAAATGTATGTAATTTCTTCTCTTAAGGAGCAATTAGACATAGGGCTAAACTCCAGAATCCTCCATGCTCTGTTATTCTTTCATCCCTAGAGTTGGGCTGGTTCCACTGAACCTAGGGTTGCCTGCTGCCAGGCGGGCAGGAGTAGACTCCAGATTCATAGAATCATAGAGTAGTTTGGGTTGGAAAGGACCTTAAAGATCATTCAGCTCCAAATCCCCTGCCATAGGCAGGGACACTTCCCACTTGATCAGGCTGCAGAAGGGTGTATTCCCTGTCACTTCTTTTCTGAAGATTATTCTTTATTTGCTTAGACCCCTTAAAATTTCCATCTTTTTTTTTTTCTTTCCTGTCTTTGTCCTTAATTTGCCCTTTGAACCTTGGTGCAGGTTTTTGAAGAATAAATCATTTTGCTGCAGTGAGGAAGGAATATCTTTTATCAGTCCCCATAAATATATACTGTTATCATTGCTTGCTTTCCTGTTTCTTTCCCTAAGGGAATATGCTTTGATTTTTAATTCAGTGAAGTCAGGCAGGTAGAGAGAGATGCACACAATCATTAGAATGAGTGCTGAAACCTCCCTTATCCTCTATACAAAACTTATTCATTTAATGTTCAGCTTCGGGCAGTGAAGTCCTATTTCTTTCACTTATTTGCACTTACATTTCAGTGTCTTTTTTCACATATCTCAGTCACTCAACAGTACTCTCCCCAACTCCTGTTCTTCCCATCTCCTTTTCCTAATTATCTACAGCATTGCCCTAAGTACTTTTTAACTGTTTCCTGTGCCCTGGGGCATTCCTGTTCAGTTGTTGTTCTCTGTTTGTAAACGCTGTCTATTATGCTACATGACTGTCAGAATGCAAGTGGTAGGATGAACTTTTCCTTAAAAAGCCCAATAAGACTTACTTGAAAGAAGACTGCAAAGAGGTATATAATACTTGTATTCATGCCTTTTAAAACTATTCATGCAGCACACCTGGAACAGGTTTATTTTTAACTGGAGTAATTTAGGATTTTTTACAGTAACACTAAAAGCAACATTGCACATTTTCTATCTGCCTGTATAGGTCATCTTGTATTGCATCAGTATCTTGAGATGAGTTAAGAGTTCCTGTTATTCAGCAACACTATGAAAATTAAAGTTGCTGCCTTGAGGGGGCAGATGGACTTATATAAACCAATTTGGGTGAAGAAAATTGAGTCTTTTTTCTGGTTTTTGTTATTTGGAAAGACTTTTGTGACAAACAGGAACTTGCATACAACTCTTTCAGTTCTGGTTATGATACAACACAAAGCGGTGAGCTGCTGAGATTTGTGCACCACAGACAGTGACAAAGGCTTTTATACTGTCTTCTAGTCTACAAGATATGTCAGCTGAGCCTTTCACATCTTCAAAAAAAAATGCATGGGGGATTTTGGGTTCTCTTGATTATTAATAAATTTATTCACGCACTTGCACACCAATAAGAACTTGCTCCATATCATCAGTATTCTATTGTGTTCATCGTTATAATGCCTTACGATGTTTGATTTGTTAGCAGAGTGCATTGATACATTTATCTAGTACTCAAGGACCTATTGAAGTTTATCTGTGCCCAGAGGAAAATGATGCCCTCAGTCCAATGAAAACCTATAGTCAGGACCACAATGGAAATATTTCCAAAACCATTTCCAAAGGTAAAATTATTTCTTCGTAATACTAATGGCCTTCCTTCATACTCTTATTCAAGGTTTCATTTTGAACTTCTGATATCCAAGTTTTGGGGTTTTTTTCTTTATTTTTCTAATGAGTCTATAGCTGAAGTATCCATTTTCCACTGTGGTTTTCTAGTGGAGATAGAGGCAAATGTTTTCCTATGCACCAATCGTTTAAAATATGCTTTCTATTTGCATAAGAAAGGTTACCAAAGTGTATGCAATATTAAAGGAAGAAACAGGTTTGTTTCCTTTTGTATTTTCAAATAGGACAGTAACAGTGAAGATTTGCCTCAGTACAAGAGGCAGAAGTCTCTCTGTATGGGTATACGCAGCTATGCAGTGTCATGGATGATGTCTGTTCCCTGTAAAGTTTTCGCTTTGACTATGAACTCCACCAAAAAAATGGGAATGTCACTACACTTGATTTTATATTCTTTCCTCCATTAGTTGTTTGAACCTTGTAAAATAGTTTTTTAGTAGAAAAGTCAGTGGTGATAGTGATATGAGTATTTTTTAGAAGCCTTTTAACATACCTAAAACAATTATCTGGAGGCCTTATTGTTGAAATGATGCTTTATGAAAGGCCCTTTATGTGGTGACTACTTTATTTCATCTGTGTCTAATATTTGTAATGAGATTAAATATGTCATCTTTATTCCTCTTCCCCACCCCATTACAGAAGTGGCTTCTGCTAACTCAGGACAAGGTGACTGCTCTGTAAATATGGCAACTATCTCTCCACTGGCTTCTCCAGCCAACCTTCTCCAGCAGACAGAGGACCAAATTCCCTCAAACTTTGAAGGACCATTTGTGAATTTGCTGCCACCTCTGCTTCAGGAAGATTATTTGCTGAGCCTCGGGGATGAAGAAGGCATCAGTGACCTCTTTGATGCTTATGATTTAGAGAAGCTTCCTTCATTGGTGGATGAATTTATATACAGCTGATTCTTAAATGCTGTCCGTATCTATATGGTGTTTTTAATGGAATCAAAAAACTGCCATCATTCGGAGTTGTCCACTCCATACTATGAAATAGCATTTTTAAATAAACTAGGCCCTTGAACACTGCTGATATTTTAATTGAATACTCCCTAAAATACTACAAACAACAAGTGAAGGCTTTTACAGCAAGGCCTTCTCCTTGACCCTGAGCTCCAGCACTTTGTGCATCACCAAGTGCAAGCAGGTGACCATAAACATTTTATCTTCACACTCCCTGAGTCTCTGCTTACTGTGACTAGTGGGCTTACGGAGAAGGGCTCAATGAACTGGTTTAGTCCTCAGTAACAATTTTCTAATAGTATTTCAGGTCGTGCCTTCTGCAGAGAATGCATGTCTTTTGAGTAACATGGATTGTACCTGCAGTGAACGTAAATATGAAGTAATGCAAAAGTATGAAATGGGAATTCTTCAGCTACTTGTGGGAATGTTTAAATTGCTGTCATAATGCTCATTTTGAGCTGTGTATATGTCTCATTATGAGGTCAAATACTTATGTCCTTAAAAGCTTTTAATAAAAAAAAAATACACTGTAAATGTAGTGTATATTGCAAATATTGAAAAGTATAAAGTTCTGCCACTTCTCGTAGTGATTACAGATTTTTAAAAATGTTTGTGTGCGTGTGTGAAAGTAGGTTTTGTTGGTTGTTTTTTTAAACTAGAACGAAGATGCACAGTTCAATTTTACTGCCCCCAGTGTGCATTAGAACTGGTACATGAATTTTTGTGGTACTAAGTGGGGCTTTGTGTTAAGTGCCTACTAGAGATGCACTGTGGGTTTTTTCCCTCTATGGAAAACACTTATGCCAAGCTTTGTTCAATATATCATATTTATCTCAGTGGGTTAGCTTCCTCTGCTTACAGCTTTTTATAATTCTCTTCGCCAGCAAAATGGAACTAATTTTTTTCCAAAGTACAGAATTAAGTACCACATCAACTGAATTGCATTTATTTTTTGAAGATCTTTGTTAGTATAGTATAGTACCAATATTTATTTTTTGAATGTGAAAGGAATTCTAAGAAGTCTTAAATAACTTTTTTTTTTTTTTGAGTGTAAAATATGTTGCCATGTTCTGGGCTAAATTAATGTAATGTTGATTAGATGATGCCCGTATAATCCTTTTGTTTATCATTACTGTTGTGCTTATCTGACATACTCAGAAAATTAGTACTATTTGTACTGTAGTAGAATATTATATATACAGGTTTTCTGGTACCATTGAGTTGCTGCTATGAAAGCTCACACATGAAAAGGCAAGAAGTCCAATAAGAAAACTGTATGACTGTGTGAGTTTTGGGATATAACAAATGTATAAAGAGCAACACCTAAAGAACTGTTAAACAGTGTTAAGTGTGTGTTTATATGTACAAATGTGTGCATAGATCATTCAGCAGTTGTATTTAAGTTGATGTATGTTCTCAACTCACACTTTAGTTATCTAGCAGTTTTGTACAATAGAATTAATTTGTAAACACTGCCAGAATATTTTCTAGCTGGTTTGTAATTTTTTAAGAGTTTTTTTAGATGTGGATCTGTAAATAAAATTGTAGTATTTAAAGTTTTCGTCTTGTGGAAGAGGAAAGTAAAAGTTGTGTAAGCAGGAAGAGTAGCAAGACAAAGGGGCACTTTTGCGGGGGAAGAGAAAATGAAGACTAACACAGACCATCTTTTTTTGTACAAATTAAACACTTGTCCCAATGTGCGTGGGCAAAATACTAATCTAATTTAGCTTTGCATTGTATGCTAGTTTAAAAAAACTCTGTAAAATAATGTAAAAAAAAAAAAAAGCAACAAAAATAGCTTTTATGGTGAGTTTTGTAAATAGGTTTATTAAAGGATGACCTGTTCTCTAGCTGTGATCTTACCACTTCAGATGGATGTAATTTGAAGAAATTTTGTATGGTAATGAATCAATAAAAAGGATTTTTTAAAGAGTTTAGATTTGTATATGGCGATTTAAGTTCTTCTAATTCATGGTCCCTATCATGTTGCTTCTTGCAACCAAACTGTTATTATTTTCATTATTAGTGCTCACGCTCATTTGATACCAGATGTTTCAATCCCATTTTTTAGATTATGCTAACAATAAGTTCAGGGTTTGGTGCTTTTTTTTTTTAAGCCAGAGTGAAACAAGAAGACAAAACATGTAAAGAGACATAGTAGGAGAGCCAGAAGCTGGTGTAATAGAGGTTTATTTTTATTTATCCCCTCCCATATGAATTATGAACATAATCCTTGCAAACTTCAGAGAAACTGCGTTATTCTAGGATTAAATGACATGAACGTAGTAGTTGAGGATCTGTTTAACCTTCCTGCTGATAAGTCTCCAGAAGTCTCCTAATAGTAGCTTTGCAAAGGAGTTCTGTTTACTTGTGTAATCTGCAACAGTCTCTTGCACCAGATGTGCATTTACAAACTTGTACTCCCTTTCTGGTCATGGTGCTGCACTTTTCCAGAAGCATGCTCTTCTGTTACTAAAAGAAAATAAACTATCTGGTTAATAAAATCATAGTAATATGGCTGTTTGCTTAAATGTTGCACTTCTAAGCAAGTCTTGTCTCCTGTCATATTCCCTGCACACAAGGAGAAGGCTACTATTTTCTCTCTTTAAGCACCTGTCCAGACTTCTGCACGCGGTAGTACGGAAAGGAAGATTATGATGAAGATCCTTTGTTCTATATTCTCAATAAATAATAAAGGAAGGCTAGAGGACTGTGTTCTCTGATCTCCTTTTGAAGCAGAGATGACAGTAGATGTCCTATTTCTCTCCTAACTGTCAAAGCTCCCCGGCCTGTTCTCAGTTTCTTCTATGGCTGCCATAAGCACTTTCTTATTTGCCCCTAGAATCTGTTACCAATCGCCAGTTTTCATATCATTTTTCTTCCCTCTCTCTTCTGCTCTCTGTATCTCCTTTACAAACTCTGGATTTACTGAGTTGCAGGAGAAAAAAACTCAGTCAGTCAAAATACTTAATTTTGCTGCCCTGAGCTAGCATAGTGTACCTCAACATTATTCAGCATAAAAGCATTAGCTTCGAGGAGGTTTTATTGGGACCTGTATGTGCTGAATTCCTTGGCTCCCAGCAGATGGAAAAGGATTCTCAGAAATCTGTCAAAACCGGCCTGAATTATAGGCTGCTATGCACTCCTTTACACTCGGGAGTTTTTTAAATAAAAGGGAGTTCCTGCCCTTGAGAACCTACTGTTCTCCTACAGTGAGATCTTGTTCACCTACAAATGACAGACACCATCACTTTCTATTCTTTTTTGAGTTATACCTGATGGAATCTTCATACAGACATGGATATCGCTGTTGTGGAAAGGAAGTACACAAGCTACCTTTTGTAGCATTAGACATTTCTACGTGTGTAGAAGCACCAAATTTAGCAGTTTATGCCATTGTTTTCTGTATATGACACAGTTAACTCACAATGTCTGGGTGCTCCTGAGCCAATAATTCTGAAGATCAGGTGAACCAGGAGCTTCTATAGCAAAGTGAATGGAGTGATTAACAAAAGCATAATCAAGTAGAACTCATCTCCCCATTCTGCTTTTCTTGCTGAAGTGAGATCTGCCTGGACATTACAGCTAAGCACAGATCAGGAAAATGCTTTGCTTTTATTAAGTCTGGGAGTTTCATTAACCACTTTTTACTTTCTAAAACTTGACACAGAGGAAGGGTCATATCTAACAGAAAAAAAAAACAGGTTGCTATCAGTTCCATGTACAGGTGAATGTTGCTGACAAATGAACAGCCAGATTCTCCTAAATTGGAGGAAGAGAGGAAGAAATCTAATTTCTTGTATCTAACTTTAGGACTCACCATTTTTTTCCTGCATGCCTTTCCACTTACTTTTCCACCCACAACTGACTGTTAGTTATCAGAGAATAAGGTCATATAAAAACTGGGCCCTTCCTTCCCTGACTGTTTCCCTTCCCTAAGGATGTTAGCTGAGATGCTCTGAAACAACTAACCACGAGCTAAAACTGAGGTTTGTATTTTATTCTCCTAGTAGGTTTTGCATTTTCCAGCAACCTACTCCTGCAAAACCTGTAATGACTTAGGATTATAACCTAGCCTGAGGCTGCCGTCTTGAAGTATGCCACCCTTGAAGAGCAAGAAGTATGGTATGCAAGTGGCTTGGAAAGGATGGATTCTAAAGCTGTCCTTTGGACATTCAGGGAACTGGAGCATGTTTATTGCCATGTTTATTGTAAAAGTCAAGTACTGGGACGTGTACTGCCAGTCACTGTCTCTTAAACGTGTTTTTTCTAGGGAGCTATAGATAAGCTTTCTTCCTGCAGTTGGGAGGTGGTAGGGAATCACCTTCTTCCTTTGCTACCTGCTGCACTGCCAGCAGGCTGCACGCAGCTTGATTTGTTATTATAAATATGCTACAAAGCAATTTAGATTTGTGCCTTCTATGTTGTGGCTACATCCTAGGACTGAATAGGATTGTGCTGGCATAAGGGCTCCTTGATATTATGAATTCTTGGCAGCGGGACAAAGTAAGGACTGACGGATCATGATGATCAGCATGGCCTATTTATGTCACTAGGTATGGACTCATGGGTTATTCCTGCCTAGAAGCTGCTCTTGGTGCTCACTGCCTCCCCCTAACATGCAGCATTTTGTCAGTCTTGGCCATCTGGAGATTTTTGGCTATGTCTAGCAAGCTATCTGTGCTTTGCTTTTTCAGTCAACCATAAAACAGCACTGATGGCTGCCCAGTTTTGTTTAACCAGAGAGGTAACACTTGGCTAGTCAAGATAATTGTGGGGTACCGCAATGCTCTCAGAACAGAGATGCTGAATTAAAGGACTGCACTTGAAATATCTGGCAAACTGAAAAGGAAGACAATCGTTAACCTTATCAGGAAGCAGTTAAAATACTGATTGATAATATATAAAAATATCTTTACTTACTGACGCATTAAGGATGACTTATACCATACTATGAAGGAATATGTCCAAAACATATTAATGCAATTACTGATTTTGAGATATTTTCCTGCATTTTTTTTCTCAGCTAAAAATGCTGCAAAAATAATGAATTACACATCACTCACTGTCTAACTGAGAGTATCTCTGAAAAGTACTTGTGTGCTTAAACAAAGGCCAATCACAAAGGCAAATGTATCTTTAGCTCTAATAATGACACGGTCATGAGGCCAGGGTGATATTATTAGTGATCAGTTCTAGCTAGAACGATTTGTTCTCAAAGACTGATTTAAATGAAGCACTTGTTTCTTTCTGTCCCAATTTTCCTCTTCAAATCTCTGCTGTTACTTTGTTCTTACTGTTATCCTTTTTTGGCCTATGAACATTGTCAGATGAGTGTCAGATATAATACAAGCACCAGTTTTTAAGAAAAAAGAGAGGGGGGAACTGATATTCATAGGTAGAAGCTGCCAAGTTTTATCTGCTAGCAGACCAGTAGGCCTACTATGGAATAAACTCAGGGCTTTCATTCACTTTCCTTCCAATTCAAGGGAGACTATGATCTGAGATCTGGAGAACAAACTAATGATTCCAAAGGCTTCTTCTAAAGAGAGTAACTTAATGTTCAAAATGCAATTACAAGACATGATGATTTTTATATTCCAAAGCAGGCTACCCAAAAATAAAATAAAGATGTGCAATATAAAAAACTTTTAAGGTAAACTGTGAATATTAAAACCAAAGCAATAATATTATGCTCATCCTCTGTAATGCTTTTTTTTTTACAAGAAAACTATACAGTTAACAATTGGTCTGCTTAGAGCCCCTGCATTAGGCAGCCTAGTTTAAAAACACAGACTACTGTCTTCGAAAATATTGATCAGAAAAAGTGCTCCTAGCCCTAAACTGGAAGAAAACAATGTCAGAAACTTTAGCCATCTAATTTTAAATATTTTGACCAATGTCTTCCAGACTAAACAACAAAGTCACTGCTAGCATTGTATTTTGAAGAAAATAATGATTAAAAATAAAGAACTGTTGTAATCATGACAGGAATAAATAACTCATAATTATTTGGATCAGATACATCAGAATCAAACTGTTTTAACTGGCTACGTACTAGTGTGCCTAGTTTTCAATTAAAATAGAAGTTAGACTTCAAGGATTTGGAGAAATGAAACTCAAGCAAAGGACATACAGCCTTGGTGCTCAGCAGATGCCCTGGTGCCAGTTAATCTGTGCTTCAAACACAGCCACTGTGCACTGCTGAACAGAACACCACTTCCAGCTCCATGCCTTCACCTCCAGTCTCACCACAGCCATGTCTCCTGTACGGCAGCAGCAACAGCAGCCTGGCAACCTGAGCTGTGTGGATCTTAACTCCTGTGTCCTAATCTGCCACGCTGCTGGAGCACAGCCCCAGACAGCGACCTGAGCACTTGGCTCAAGCAAGCAGCATTCTGCTGGCCGACTGACAGGCACCCTCTTATTTGGGGGGGCGGCAAGCCTGCTGCTGCTTTCACAGAATCATTAAGTCTGGAAAAGACCTCTTCTGATCATCAGGTCCAACCATCAGCCCAACACCACTATGCCTACTAAATCATGCCACAGGGTGCCACGTCAACATGTGTTTGAACACCTCCATGGATGTTTTTTTTTCCCCAAATCCAATCTAAATTCTCACATTTAAATTTTTCCCAGTCTCATTAAGTCCAAGACAAGTCTCTAGTAATCTTTTTTCTACCTGTTAAACTTTCTCTCTTCTGTTTTTCTTTTCTAAGGAGAAACAGTTCCACTCACCAGTTCTGTAAAAAATCATTCAAAACTATTTTCATTTAAATTTTTTTTTCTAATTTCCTGAAAGCTTTGTTCCCATGAAACCATAGAATCATAGAGTAGTTTAGGTTAAAAGTGACCTTAAAGATCATCCAGTTCCAACCCCCCTGCCATGGGAAGGGCCATCCCACTAGATCAGGCTGCCTAAGGCCTCATCCAACCTGGCCTTGAACACCTCCAGGGATGGGGCAGCCACAACTTCCCTGGGAAATCTCTGCCAGTGCCTCAACACACTCATTGTGAAGAATTTCTTCCTCATGCCTAGTCTAAATCTGTGCCTCTCCAGTTTATAGCCATTGCCCCTAGTCCTATCACTACAAACCTTTGTAAACAGTCCCTCCACAGCTTTCTTGTAGCCCCTTCAGGTTCTGGAAGGTCGCTCTATGGTCTCCTCAGAGCCTTCTCTTCTCCAGGATGAACAACCAACTCTGTCAGCCTTTCCTTGTAGGGAAGGTGCTCCAGCCCTCTGATCATCTTTGTAGCCCTCATCTGTACCAGTTCCAACAGCTCCATCTCCTTCTTACGTTGAGGATTCCAGAACAGGACACAATACTCCAGAGGAGGTCTCACAAGAGAGGAATAGAGGGGCAGAATCCCCTCCCTCACCCTGCTGGCCACGCTTCTTTTGATGCTGCCCCAGACACGATTAGTTTCTGGGCTGCGAGCGCACATTGCTGGCTCATGTCTAGCTTCTCATCGCCCAGCACCTCCAAGTCCTCTGCAGGGCAATCACTCTGCTTTTGTGGATTCATCATATTCATGAATGAGTGGCAATAAACAACAAATGAGATGTTATGTGCATAATACTAAGATTAAGGCTTTGTTTTTGTTTTTTTTTTTTTTTACATCTTTAATTGGTGCTCACTGAATGACATGTGAGTAAATTTGGAAATCTTCCTTTGCTTCCGGTGGAACAACTGGGATCTCCCTGAAAACCAAAGCGAAGACACGTATAAACCAAGCGTTTTATCTTTTTTTCGACTACAGTTCATAGCTTTCTTTATGTTTTGGTGCCTCTGGGCGCGCGCCGCGGGGCCTTCACGTGGCACCGCCGCGCTATCCGCGGGTAGACTCTTTTGGCTTCTACCGGCTGCCGTCGCTCCGCGCTGTCGGCGGGCGGACTTTTTGGCTGCTATCGGTCCCCGTCGCTGCTGCGCGTGCGGTCGGGCGCGCGCGATGGCGGAGCCCAGCTGAGCGGCGGAGCGGGTGAGAGTGGGGTGCGCCGCCAGCCCTCCCGGGCCCCTTCCCTCGCTCGGTTGCGTTGCCTCCTCCCGCGCTGCCGCTGTCCCCCGCGCTGCCGCTGTCCCCCGCGCGGCCTCCCGGTAAAGCCGTGAGAGGGCCCCGGGCGGGAATCCCCGGGGATGGCGGAGGCCGCGTCGCTGCTCGGGGGCCCGCGGGGTTGGGAGGGGCGCTGCGGGGCTGGGGGGAACCGAGCCGGGCGGGAGGGATCGGGGTGCATGTGTTTCTGTGCGTGCGGGTCTCTGTGCGCGTGGGTGTCTGCGGGAGTGTGTCTGTGCCTGCGCATGGGTGTCCGTACGTGTGTGTCTGTGAATGTATGTATGTCTGTGCGTGGGGGCATCTGTGAGTGCGTATATATCTGTGTGTGTGCACGTTCGTGTCCGCGAACGTATCTAAGTCTGTGCGTGTGTGGGTGTCTGCACGTATGCCCACACGTGTGTCGGTGTGTACGTCTGTGTGTGTGTCTTTGTGTGTGTCTGTGCATTCATCTGTGCGTTTGTGTGTCTGCTTGTGTGCGTGCTTGTGTCTGTGTGCGTGTGTCTCTGTTGCTGCATGTGTGTGTATGTGTGTGCCTGTGTCTCTGCGTGTCTGTGTGTGGTGGTGTCTGTCTCTGCGTGTGTGTTGGTTTCTCTGGGTGAGTGTCTGGGTGGGTGATTCGGTGTCACTGGGTGGATGTGGGTGTGTGGGCAGGGGTGTGAGTGTGTCTGGGTGTATCTGTGTGTGTATGCCTCTGCACATTTGTCTGTGTCTTACATTGGCGATCTAGTTTTGTTCCGCTGTATGCGAGCCTGTGGATAAAAGGCCTGGGCTTTACTGGAGATGCCTGTTGGTAAATAGCCTGGTAAATAAAGAACGGCCCTCTTCCACATGGGTGAGAGTTTTCTCAGTGGAAAGAAGCACACTGTTGGTATCTTTAAGAAGGTTGAGGAGGGCTGTTGAAATAGACTGGGGCAAGAGAAATTTTGTTTGTGTCAAGACGTTAAAGATACTTCAGTGGTTTTTGGTTACTAACATGAATTTTTAAAGAGTAGCGTTCTGTAAGTACAACTTGACAGTATAATACCAATACGTTAACTTGCACCTTAAATACTGAATTCAGTTTTGGGCCCCTCGGTACAAGAAGGATGTTGAGATGCTGGAGCAGCTCCGTGGAAGGGCAATGAAGCTGGTGAAGGGGCTGAAGCACAAGTTTTATGAGAGGTGGCCGAGGGAACTGGGGTTGTTCAGCCTGGAGAATAGGAGGCTGCAGGGAGACCTTATCGCTGTCTACAACTGCCTGAAAGGAGGTTATAGCAAGGTGGGTGTTGGTCTCTTCTCCCAAGTGACAGGTGATAGGACAAGGGGGAATGGCCTCAAGCTGGGCTAGGGGAGGTTCTGGTTTGATATTGGAAAAAATCTCTTGACTGAAAGGGTTATCAGGCATTGGAACAGGCTACCCAGGAAAGTGGTTGGGTCAGCATCACTGGAGGTATTTAAAAGATGGGTAGATGAAGTGCTTAGGGATATGGTTTAGTAGTGGACAGGTACGGTTGGACTTGATGATCTCTAAGGTCTTCTCCAACAGAACGATTCCATGGTTCTATAATTTTATTGCCTCTTATTTCAGTCAATCTGTCAGAGTCCGTATGTATTTGTGAAGAAGAGATCTCATGCACGCGTCAGGTACTACTGCAGATATTGAGTAATCTGCTGTCTTTGTAATTAAAAATAAAAAGAATGTATTTAGCTAAAAGTTACTGTTAATCTCTTGAAGGAAATGAAACTTACAAATCTGCATTTTCTGTGTCAGTCTTTTCCTTTCATTCATTCAAAAATTTAAACTCCTGATTGAAGACAAAATCTGGAGGAGGAAGAGTCTGAGAGAACTTAAATACGTTAGACTATGACAAAAAAAGACTGTCAAAGAAGGATAAAAAGATGAGTGCCTCTGCTCAGAGAAAGACAGAAAAAAATGTGGCCACCATTGCACCTTGTCAGTCAGTCAGCAGTGTACCCAGTCTTAGTGAGGTCAAACTGAGCAAGAAACAAATTTCTGTAGAGGGGGGAAGGATACTTGTTGGACAATAACACAGACTTATGTTTTTTTGTCTGCGAGTTTTGTATGTTCATGCCATATTTTTTTTTTTTTCTTCTTCACCTCCCAGGATTTTTATCCAACAGGAGTTAGACCACGCTTAAAAAGGTAAAAGGTATGAATTTTATTTTGGCTATATTCTTTCTTTTGTAGGCCAATGAAATAAACTAAGCTTATTTGTTTTGCTAGCTGCTCCATTATATCAGTTATTTTTCTGAGAGAAAAAGCAACAAATCAAACCCTTTTGTTTCTTTCCTGTATTGAGTTGATAACTTTGTCTATTTGTACATACCACAAGTGGTATAAAGTAGCATAAGGGATGTCACTTCCCCTCCAATATTCTTTATTGCTTGACTTTTCATAGGCTTTTGTTTCTGTTCATTCCTTTGCTGTGTTTTTTATAGATCCCGGGATTTTTGATCAGGAAGAATGCTAAATGATTAAATATCTGTCATGTACAATATCTGTCTCTTTATTATTCCTTATATTCCTTATATGGACATTATATTCCTTATAAGGACATTATACTCCTTTTTAAGTTAAATGCAGATGTGAAATGGTTCAGGTTATATGAAGTTTTATTTTGAAGTCTATTTTGCAAGATTGACTGAAGCACTCCTACTAGGAAAATGCACAGGTGTTTAACTTCTTAAGCTCTTGAATAATTCATTTGCAACATCTGAAGATATTTTGTATGCCAGTAGCCTGAATTTTATGTTCCTGTAATCTGGTTTTAAAGAAATTAAAGCCTTGTTTGTTTTGTTCTCCACTGTTAGTTAGACAAATGTTTATCTGTGGCTGTAAAACCTGAGAAATGTCCTTATGTGATTTTCTTAGTAAGCTTTTGAGACATATACATACCCAAGTTTCTGATGGAAACCAGTCTTTGTTCTTGTCTAAAATTGCATGCAAGTGTGTGAAGTGTGTAATTAGTGCAGTGGCTTTTTTTTAATAGGCTCCTTTAGCATATCCTGGGAGATATATTTACACACACACACACACACACACACACACACGTGTGCACACACTTTCTTGTGGAAAGCATGTCTATTATATAACATGAATTCATTATTTCACTATGATGCCTGACAGGACTAAGAATACTTATTTCTTGGATATGTCATGTCAGAGGAGCTGCAGGGTTTTTGAGGTAAAAGATGACAAGTTACTGATTATTAAAAATAAATAAATCTGTTTTGTGGCTTTCTCCCTGCCGTTGTTTGAGGGATTGCAGGGGTAGAGGGCATCAGGAAATATCCCTGACTTGTTGATTGTTTTTATGAGCTTAGTATCAGTTATATGTATGATGTGTTGGAGGAATATGTAGAAGTATATCTGGCGTTTTTTTGTGAGAGCATACATAGGAGAGAGTAGGTCTAGGTTTTGTATTCAAATGTTGCTAATACCAGTCTTCTCTAAGGCCTTGTGAAGATGCCTGCTGCCTGTGATTCAGTGCTTGAAGATATTGAAGATATTGTGTCAGCAGAAGATTTGAAGCCACATGATCGGGAGTTTGTAAGAAAGAATGTTTTTCCAAAAGTGCGAAAACGCAATTCACAAAAAAACATTCAGACAGATGATGATCCCCCAAGTGACAGGTAAATTATTCCATTGACCCTATCTTGTTGCTTTTATAACATCTTGGGTATGCTGTTAGCTTCTTAAAATAAGGTGCAAGTTGCCATTATGTCATAATGTAAAAGACAAAAATGAGTAAAATAGCGTTTATAGAACATGGTGATAACGAATAATAAATCCTAAGCAAATTTCTGTCCTAAACGAAATTTCTGTAGACATCAGTTATGACTGAGATATTGATCAATGAAATAACCAGACTGGAAAAATGTTTCCTCTTACTTAAGCTTTTATGTGTAAAACACTTCTGAGTAATTGTCTGCTTCACTTTAATTATGTAAATATAAGCAGAGTTCTTCAAAATGCAGTCGTGGAGTAGCCTTTTGACATCTGGAATGAAAAATACAAACAAAATTCTGAGAATCACAAAAGGGCTGAGGTTGGCAGGGACCTCTGGAAAGTTATCTTATCCAAACCCCTGCTCAAGCAAGATTACCTAGGGTCCTGGCCAACGATTGAACAGGCACCCAGTCACTTGCTTACCTCTCCTCCCAGAAGGCTGGCAGAGAGATTAGGAAGAGCAGAGGCGAGATAGATGGTTTAAGTGAAGGAAAGAGTAGGGAAAAACTCCAGGTGATGCAAAAGCAATCACCATCACAAGCAGACTGATGCTCAGCCAGTATCAGAACAATGGCTACTTTGGAAAGACCAAACCCCCAGTTTTTACTGCTGAGCGTTATGTCACCTGATATGGATTATCCTTTTGGTCAATTTCGGTCAGCTATTCTGTCCATGTTCCCTCCCAACCTGTTGCCCATTTCTAGCCTACTTGTGGTAGGGTGGAGCACAGTGGGAAACAAAGTTTTGATGCTGTGTGTCATGCCCTGGATCCCGGAGCTGCACATTAGTGGTGACTCTCAGGGCGAAAATCAAAAGCAAACTTTATTTTGGCTATGACCAAAATACTCAGGTGCACAGCCGAGATATGGGAGTGCAACTTCTCAAAGTTGCAGGAAAACAGATTTCAGTCTGTTCAGATAATAGTCTGATCCTTGAACACAGCCAACTTCGCTCGGATTCAAGCTGACACACACAGATGCTGGTCAAGAAAACAGTAAGGTAAATGAGAGAAAGAGAGAGAGAAAGAAAGAGAGAGAGAGGAAAAAAGGAAAGTGTCACCACATGATGGGCAACAGCAGTTCCTCAGGAACACATGGTCACTGCAGCAGCAGCTTCTTCCAGGCTGCGTGGTCCAGGCTGATCCCACTGAAGTGATGAGTGAGTGCCCCCTGTGTGGCTCCTTGCGAGCTCTTTTATAAGGGCAGTCTGTGCCCCATCAGCACATGGAACTGGTCTTGCAATGTGTGTGCAGAAGCTCCTTTGGGAGAGTCTGGCCAGGGCAGTCAGACGGGTGTTGGGAGGTGGAGATAGCGCCCACTGCTGCGTCTCCTTCCCCCCAGAAGCCGGATCAGGACTGTGAGCTTGGCCAGGAGAGTGGTGCTTCTCCTGCACCTCCCCTCCCTTAAAACCTGGTGCCACAGACGAGGCCCTCAAGCAATATCCTAAGATCAGCCTTTAGGGAACACCTGCTGCTCTACTTCTTCTGCCATTCATTGGAGGGCTGCGAGACAAGGGCACAAATGCCCAGCCTTCAGATGAAATGTCTAAGGCAAAGAAAGAAGCAAAGTTGGACTTTACACTGTGCACCACTGTTCAACAATAGCTTAAGCACAGGTGTGTTGCCAACACTGTTTTAGTCACAAATACAAAACACAGCACCGTAGGGGTTGCTTTTGAGAAAATTAAATCTATCCCAGCCAGACCTAATGCCCACTCCCCTAAAGTCACATAATTATGATATTTTTCTCCAGCTCTTTTGTGAGTTGTTAATGTTTATTTTGCTTATTTTATATTTGGAGAATTAGAATTAATTTGGTCTGTTCAGTGGGTTTAAAGGAGACACTTGTTCGTCTTTTAACTTTTTCATTCGTTTTCACTTGACAGCATTATTCCCGGTGCTCAGAAAATCTGGATTCGTACATGGGGGTGTTCTCACAATAATTCAGATGGTGAATATATGGCTGGACAGCTGGCTGCATATGGATACAAAATTACAGGTAGCAATATTGGACAAGTTGGATAATCCAGTTTTTTTGAGTGCATGTTCAGAGCTGTCAAGCTGCCTTTAAGTGTTTTTGGTCTTAATTACACTTTTAACAATTCCGCTTTGATTCCTTTATGATTTGAAGGTGAAGAGGTAAGGTGTTTTGGCATTAAGCAGAGTGATTACAAGGTGAGTGCTTTCAGAATGGTTAGGTTTTCCTGACAAGAGCAGCCAGATGTCATGCAGTGCTTTTTGTGGGTATTTTGCTTACTCAGTTTAATTGAAAAGCCTTCATAAGAGTGGAAGTGAAAGATTAATTCTTAGGCAGAATCTAGCTGTCTGTCTGATTGTAATTGGTGCAACCCAAGTGAGATAGAGAGAGGAAGAGGTGTGTTGTCACTCAGTGACTTGTGTGTTTGCTGCTGGAACAGAGGTGAACTACTCCATGTGAATGATCCTTTGTTTCAGGAGGGGTGATCAGTGTGATGGAGGTGGGTTCATACAGGATTATATCTTGTACATCTGAAAGAGCTGAAAATTTTATTCTCCTTTCCTTCCAAGAATTTTAAAACACTTGTCATCTTGGTCTGTCTCCCCAACCCTAACAAAACCCACAAACTTGTGGTTGTCCTCGTCACTTTTCATCTCCCTAATGCAAAGAAAACTGTAGAAAGCTGAAAATGTAGACTGATGTAATGTTTCAATGGAGAATTATTATCTGGATACTTTTGTGTAGCTTATGACTAGTCAAAATCAAAATTTAAACTTTATTCATTAATAGAGGTTTTGGTCTGCCTTGCATTTAAACTTGCATTCTGCTTGCACTGAAACACTGCAAAGTTGTCTTTCCTGATGTTTTGCTTGAAGTATTTTATTTCTGATTTCACAAAATGCTTGTTTCTCTTCTTGAACATCTCATGACACTTTTAAATAGTTACACCTAATTTTTTATTTCTGTAGTTGATCTTTCTGTATTTACCTAAGTAGAAACTAGGTACTGAATTATTCGAGTGCTGAACTGTTTTAGGGAATGCAGGTGATTCTTTCATTAGTGGTGCAACTCTGGAGTAGGTATGCTCTTTTCACAGACAAGTGGAGTGCTGCTACAGAAAGCCTGATGCGTGACAGCTGTTTGTGTAAGACTACAAATGACTTCTCAGTTCTGTTACGGCTTTTTTTAAGTTTACCTTCTCTTTGCCTTAATTTCTCTAATGCACTGTATCCTAGAAGCTACTTCTGGCTTAGCAAGATTTGGATGCTGTCCTGTGCATTTGGAATTTTATTGGGAGAAGTGTAGAAATGGTGGAGTGCAGTGAAGGAAGGAGCTGCTTAAAATTTTTGATACCTTCTCTTTTTAGAAAATCAAGTTTTTATAAGTTTAGAAATAGGTCTACATCTAGAATCTAAATCTGAGAACTAAAAACTGAATAAAAGTTGCAGTAGCTGGGACAGGAATACCTACAGAGTAATTCTGGTAACTGTAGATTAAATTGACTGCTAGTTTCTGGTCATTATATGGATGCCTTGTTTTATTTTATTTGTGTGTAGATATATAGGTATATTAAGTGAAACAAAAAAATCCCGAAACCCCAATGCTGTGATGATAGGTAGAAATTACCCAGTGTGGTTTCTTCTTTGTGAAATTAAGTAAGTTTCAAGCTGTTACACTTAAGGACCTCTGGAAATTTCATTTTTGTTCAACAGGACAAAAATATTTGCTACAAATTCTGGCTAAAGTAAAGTTTTACAAACCCATTTATTGAATGTTCTCCTTTATAGGTTATTAATGAAGCTGGAACTGAGCGTTCATATTGCAAGTATGGTAATTGTATGTGAGAATATGAATGAAGAGGGCATCTGCTCTGCTCAATGTAGCAATGCTTCTGGCCATAAGTGCATATGACAATGCTCTGTTACTGCTTGGATTGCTGATAATGTCTCTCAGGCACTGATGTATTTAATGTCTTTAATAGGCTTGGAAGGCAGGATGAAGTACCTTCATCAAGTTTATAGACTATGCTGAAATGAGGGAAGTGGTTGTTAGGCTGGAAACCTGTTAAGAGGGACCTTCACAGGCTAGAAAAAGGGCTAAAGGAAACCATGTGATGTTTAGGAAAAGCAAATGCAAAATCCTAGGATTGGCATAACCCCAGCCAGTGGTACAGGTGAGGGTGGGCAGAATGAGCAGAAAGCAGCTTTTCTGAAAAAAGATTTTGGGATTGGGGTAGACAAGAATTGAGCATGAGTCAGCAATGTGCTCTTGTAGCAAAGACAAACTCCATCCTGTGTTAGCAAGAGTGTAGCCAGCGTGTATGGAATGTGGTCCTTCAGCTCCCTATGATACTTATGAGGCAGTGTTTGGATTGCTGTGTCCAGTGATCCAGCCTGGGCCCAGTTGTGGGCTCCCCAGGAAAAGAGAGAGCTTAATATAGCGGAGTGAGTCCAATGGAAGTCCACCAAGATGGTTTAGGAGCACACGATGTATGAGGAGAGACTGGGAAGACTGGATTTCTTTAGCCTTAAGAAGAGAAGGTTCCTGGAAGTTCGTAGTCACAGGCAGCCGTACCCAGTAGGAGGGTACGGAGAAAATGGAGGCAATCACTTGTCCAAAGGTGTGCAATGAGACAAAAGACAACTGAGTCTTGCTCTTGACAAAGTGGCAGTTATGTTGTACACCAGATGCTAAATATTTTATTTCTCCTGCGGTCTGTCTCTGTAGAGAGAAAGTTTCCCAGCATTTCTTGAGTATCTCTTGTCAAGCCCTTTTTAAGAAAGCGTGCTGTTTGGTTTTTTTTTTATAGTAAGTCTTCTGGGAAGTTCAGGTAGAATGCCAATAAGGGATTTAATCTTTTTTTTGTTACACAGTAACTTAGTGAAGTAGTTACACAGTAGAAGTGAGTATTGCTTAACATAATCAAAATTTCAAATGTTTCTTGTTTCAATAATAAATTAATATTTTTATTATTCAATATGAAGTTTATTTGTAACACTATTTTTACACTATGCACAAAATCGAAGTTGTTTTGCAAGAACTATTTTCTATGTCATCACCTCTAGCTAGAATAAATTAGTTTAATATAAAACTGTTATAAACTTCAGGAAAAGGCAGAAATATTCACTAAGGTGAAAGATTATTTGTTGTCGCAGCATCTTGGATAACTATTACTTAAACAAAACTGTTTGCACTAGCCTCTTTCCTACATTTTCCTAAGCTTTTAAGTCAACACCTCTTATTAAAGAGTTGCTGGAATAAAATTCTGGTTCTAGGAAATAAAATATGACCTTTGCTTACAGTTAGTGCCCCATTATAAAGGAAATGGTCAAGCACTGTTTCTAGTGTCTTCTATCTAATTGCAAGATTTAAAAAAAATAGAAGGAAGAATAGCAGCATCAGGCAGGTTTTTATTGTTAACTAGAAGCTGTTATAATGCAGCTTGCCTTATAAGTTCACTTAGCTGAAGCTGAACTTTGATATAATGATGTCTTCTAATTATAGAAATAAAATTTTATGACTGATTAGAATAAGATACTGTAATACTACACCTTAGCCCTGTTCATTGCATGGATTCTACCCTGTTCTTGATTTAAACTCTGTTCAGGAAATGCAGAAGTTTGTTTTTTTGTTTCTTTTCTTGTCTTTCATCTGTTTGAAGAAATGTTCTTTCTGTACAAGCAGCCTTTGTTGCTTTCAGGAGTGGCTGTTTCTGAAGGTAAAACGTGAAGGCTGTGCTACAGTTTTTCACAGCAAAGACTACCTGTCTCTGGGGAGGGAGCACAGTGTGAATTGCCAATATACAGATATTGCAATAACAGCAATGCTGATTAAAAATAGGGAACTGCAGCAGATTAAAAAAAGGTAAAGGGAAACCAGCAGAAGAGCTGAACCTATTTTTGTATCTGCTTTTACAGCATGAAGGTAGGCGGTATTCTGAACAAATCTTGCATCCCATCCTGTGGGAATACAAAGCTCCTTTGTTAGTCTGAGCCACACAGAAATGTGTGGACCAGCTGCTATCAGTGTAGGGCTGTGCCATGTTACTTGTTCTGAAAATGATATAAGCTAGCTGATGGTGGCTTTCCTGGTTCTAAAACTAGTTTTGGTTTCTTGGCAGCATGACTGGCTGTATAATTTAGGTATGCCTGCTGACCTACTAGAGTCTTCCCTTTGAGACAGGAAGGAACTCATGGAACAGACAAGTAATGCCTCCTATGAAAAGAGGAAGTGAGCGAGCTGGGAGCTCAATTACTGTGAGCCAGATGTTTGTATGGGAAGGGAATTCTGCATGTGAGCTACTTAACAGTGCTTTCTCTCTGAAAAATGGAACCAAACACGTATAGACATAGGAGGAATCAACTTCTGAAGCGGATTGTCATATTAGCATTTGTTGGCATCTCTAGATTTCTGACTCTGTGGAATAAATGTTTTTTGGACCACTCTTCTTGAATCATTTTGATGGATCAAGCATTTAGGTATGCTTGTTATTTTGTGATAATTAATTTTGGCTTGAGACGGTTCAAGTCCAAAACATTCCCTCAGTCATTGTAAAGCATGCTAGGGGAGAAAACATTTAGTAATTACAAATACCAGAAAAATGAGCAGTAACTTTTTCTTTGATGAATAGGAAGCAAATGCTGTTATGAAATATTCAGCAAAGCTAAACCAGCAGGAGCTTATCTGCACTACAGTTGTTTTTTTTTTTCTCTTTAGATGCATATGCTAGCATGGAACCTTTCCCTCCTGTAGTATGAGATTCCTGAAACAAAAATGGCTGTGGTGATTTTTTAGCTAATTTGATGGGCTTGGCTTTGATTTAGCACATAGAAATTAGGTTGTGTTGCAGACACCCATTACCTGTGCAATTTTAGGCTACTCTTTGTTCAGGTATCCTTTTCACTGCCTCATGCAATTTGCTGTAAGCTTTTCGGAAAGAAAGATGCCATGTTTTTCATGGGTTCCTTTCTGTGCCTCTCTCTCTTACTGTGATTATAGTATCTGTTGGCAGGACTTAGATCACTGAGATTTGCCAGTTGCTATTGAAGTTTAATGTTTATAGTCCACTTTATGCCTTACAACTCTGAAATTCTCTTTGTAGAGAATTTATGAGTTTCTCTAAATAATATTTTGAAATACTGTTAAAGAAATTCTCTGATTTTTATTGCTTCTTCTATTTGTTACTTTTCTAAACACTTGTCAGTTTTGTTTACCAGTGTAGATAGCTGAGAGATCCATAAGACTGTACATCTACTCAAACAGCAAATTTGAGTACAACAAAGAAGGAAAAAGACAAAGAAGAACAAATGCTGTGATCTGCTTAAGAATCTACTTAATGTGATCTACTCATGTTGAAAATAAGACATGAAAGGAAACTTACTTAATCTGCTGTTGAAAAGGCCGATGAGGTGGTACAAACTATTGTAGACTTCAGTGTTCAAAGGCATTGCCTAGTGTTCAATGTGTTGCATAAACTGTGATTTCTTAGACTTTAGTCATCTTCATATAGCAAAAAATGCATCCCTTTTATTCGTCCAAATGGAAAATAAAGAAAATGACAATGACTGTACTGACTCATGTTTGTGAATCACAATTCAGAATCTGCTGCTTTAGGTGTTTTTTTAAAAGTACTTTTCTATGGCACAATAATATTGTAATAATTTTACGTTTTGATTAATTTTGTTGTCCTAAAGTAGAGATCTCTCAACAGGTTATTGTATTCCGTACATTTGTTAATTTAAAGTAAGCTTTTTGCAGCCTGTGTGGTGGTCGCTGAAGTATTTGGACGAAGGTTTCTGTTCATTTCCTGTGTATGCTTTTAGTTGCTCAGGATGAGCAGTTCGTCTTTCCATTTTTCTCTCTCTACCCTGCTGGTAATTCTTGTCTGTTGTTTCGTAAGTTTCATGTAAAAAAAACCATAGTGATTACTGTGTAATTTTGGGGTACTGTGAGCCACCATCACTGTGAGGTATTTTTAGTCTTCTTTTTTAAGCTGAAAGACAAATCTTTATTAGCTGCTCATTAAGTGCTTGATGTTTAGCCTTATCAATCAGAACTCAAATTGAGTCTGCTTTCAAATTGTACTTCTCAAATGGTTGTGATTGCAGTGCCAGTTTAGAAAAGAAGGTACTGTACAATGTTTTTTTAATTGAAGAGAAGAGTTAAAATACACAAAATAACCCAAACTACTTTTCTGTTGATGAGAAGGTCTTTCTGTTTTCTCCGAGAACACTGCAGTCATGAAACATTCTCTGAGGAAACAGCGGAGCAGTGGAGAAAAGGGAACCAAGGTGTAAATCTTGTGATGTTTTGCACCCTTGCTGAAGAATTCCCGTCATCTGTAATTTGTAGAACTACAGTCCTCTATGGTATTTGCATTCCTTTATGACCTTACTCCTGCAACAGATTTCATCTTCAGATTCAAACTGATTTGATAGTTTAGGTGTCAAAGCTTTTGGTTGTTGATACCAAGTAACTTATTTGTGTACCTGTTATTAAAGCAAGCTAGTTGTCTTAGTTCCAGCAATATGGTTCTCCTGCTTTCAGAAGGTCTAGGTTGATGCTTGTCACAAAATTGCTTTTTGTTTATGTTCTTGGTGCCCTAGCCTGAAAAGCCTGTTCTGTCATGCACGGTTAGTATGTGAATGCTTGGGATGTGGCTATGGTGGGTTTTGTTATGTTTATTCTCCTCCTTTCAGTGCAACTGAAATAATTGTTACAGTTGGACATACGAAGAACCATCTTCAAAGGAGATATAAGAGCTCTTGTCATCTCTTTAGAATCTGAAACTTTTGTGGTGAGGTGGTAAAGAGGATAAGGTGAAATGGGAAACAGAGGAAAAAGGAAAGGTGACATTAATGGAATGGAACAGAGGGGATAGCACAAATGTAGATGGTCAAGATTTTACAGTTATTTGGAGAACTAGAGACATTCCCAGTATAGCCTGAAGTGTCCTAATAAGGCAGTGAGTGGGATGATGGGTCTGGATATTGTTGGGGTCCTTTTTTGCCATGTGGAGTTAATACAACACCATGCTCTGAACCCTCTGCAGCAGTGCACGTTCCCCAGGTCTCTGTAAATTGTTGTATAATCGTGGTTTTGGCAGCTGTGTATTAACTGTATTACTGCTCCTTTGTTCCCTGTAAAACTTCCTAGTGTGTGTGTGGCTAGAGTTCTGTTACTTTATCACCTCTGACTTCTAGCACAGTGCAAGATATATGACCTCTTTGCGGTGAGTTTCTTCTACCTCAACTTCCCTCAGCACCAACTTCTTATTCCCATTAGGCAACTTTATTTAAGTGTAGCATCTAGCTTTGAGGATATTGTCTCTGTTACAGGATAGAACTCCTCTAATTCTCAAACTAGGAAATATTTCCCCTTCTTATGGATGAACTATGTGATAATTCCCCTTCTTATGGATGAACTATGTGATATTTCCCCTTCTTACGGATAACTAGTGTCTGTTTTCCCCTCATAGTGCTTCCTGTACCACTGTCATTAGAGCTTGATCTGACACATGTGCACTGTTTTCTTTATCCCACTTAAAATCTTTTATTTTACAGTCCACCTAAATGGAATTAATTTTTTTTGTTTGTTATCTTCTATTATTGTTTTTTTTCACAATCGCAGAGCCAGCGACTGAAAGTTGAAAGCAGGCCTGAAAGCCTAAATAAACCCTACATACACAGCATCTTCAGAGACACTTGTAGAAAGATTACATAAGTAAATTCAAGCATGCATGCATGTTCAGGGTTAAATCTAGTGGCAAAGCAATTGGCTGTGTGCTCTAGTGGTTGTGCAGTAGAGTTTAGTTCTGGCACAGCTGAACTTCATGTAATCCTGGAGAGTGAGTTTGAAAAGGATTGAACCATGAAATTTAAATTTCAACTTCTGGTAATGTTACATCCTCCTATCTGTGAATGTATCCCTGTAGTAGACGGTTAAGCAATCAGTAAATGAAGCAGAAATAGCGATGATGAAGGGAGTTCAACATAGACGTAGAGGTGATGTGGAGCTTTGCACAGTGCTCTACTGAGATACGAGTTTTGAGTATCTCATGGTTCTTTGTGCTACAAGTAATAATTTGTAGAAGCTTTATAAAAGCTAGTGGGAGAACAGACCAAATTTTTATAATCTGCAGAGATTTTTTGACCATATACTCTCAGAGGTAGGAGCAAGATCATGTTTTCATCAGAGTAGTTATAGGAGCACCTGAAAAAGCCTTGCTTGTCATGCTAGGTGACTAGGAGTAGCAGAGGAGGGTTGATGTTTACTGCAGGCTCTTACTGTAACTGAGTTTTCATTTGCTAGGAAAGATGCAGCTTGGCTGCAATTTCCTTGGTTTTGAGAAATTGCCGATCTAGAGGAAGTTCTCTAAACTTGCCATGGGCAGCCTTTGCTGTGCAGCTTTGCTTTAAGCAGCTTTAATACACGTTGGGAATGCTTTTCTTGACGATTGCAGTGTGGGTGCCTCTGCAGATAAGAGTTGTTACTGCTTTATGTTACTGTGGGGAGACAAGGCAAGCCTCAGTGAGTTAGCTTCTGCTTTGTTCCTGATGAGAATTTCAAATGTAGCACAAGATCTCAAACTGTGCAGCATCTCCAAATTCAGAGCATTAACCTATGTCATTCTCTTTCTGCCAGGTGGGAGGGTATGTTAAGAGACCAGACTGCTGTGGGATTATGGAGGCTGGCTGGAGACAGTAGAAATTCACTCAACAGATAAGAGACAAATTGGTTTTGGTTTTTTTTCCTCATCAATTAGAGCAAATAAAATACTGTTTCCTCTTTTTTTTTCATGCCTAATAAAGCTGAGTGTAATTTCTGTCTCCTCCTTGGTGGCCTACTTGGGTCATATTCATGCAAGCCTGATAAGTCTTCCCATGGGTCACAGGTGTAAAAACAGGTCCTGTCACTGAGCGAAGATGCATGTAGATATTTTAATCTCTCTCAGAATGTATCTGTTGCTGCCTTAGACTGTGCTTTTCTTTTATGCCTTTTTACTTTATTTTTTTTTTCTTTCTGGTACACATTTTGCCTTACCAGGCCTGTTTGGCATGTCCATATGTACCCTTCTAATTTCTTTCTGTCAAAATATTTTACAGTTGCACAGCAGTCACAAACACACACAGAGCATGTGGTAATTTATGCAGCAGTTCAGATTTGTAACTATCAGCTGAGGGTGGTTTAAAATCCACCTACATTCAAGGCCATGCACTTCTCTGGTGAAAGCTGGGTGCTGTATGGGTGGTGGCTGACAGGGGGCAGTGTAGAATCACTAGCTTGGAAAAGACTGAGATCATCAAGCCCAACCATACCTGTCCACTACTAAACCCTATCTGTAAGCACTTCATCTACCTATCTTTTAAATACCTCCACGGATGGTGACTCAACCACTTCCCTGGGTAGCCTCTGCCAGTGCCTGATAACCCTGTTGGTGAAGAAATTTTTCCTAACTTCCAATCTGAACCTCCCAGGGCGCAGCTTGAGGCTATTCTGTCTTGTCCTATCCCTTGTGAAAAAAGTCCAACACCCACCTCTCTACAATCTCCTTTCAGGTAGTTGTAGAGAGCAATAAGGTCTCCCCTCAGCCTCCTCGAGGCTAAACAACTCCAGGTCCCTCAGCTGTTCCTCATAAGACTTGCTCTCAAGCCCCTTCACCAGCTTTGTTGCCGTCCTCTGAACACAGTCCAGCATCTCAATATCTTTCTTGTAGTGAGGGGGCCCAAAATCAAGCGCATTGTGCGAGGAGTGGCCTCACCAGTGCCGTGTACAGGGGCAGATTCACTTCCCTGGTGCTGCTGGCCATGCTGTTTGTGATACAAGCCAGGATGCCTTTGGCCTTCTTTGCCACCAGGGCACACTGCTGGCTCATGTTCAGTTGATTGTCAACCAACACCATCAGGTCCTTCACCAAGTAGCCTTCTGGCCACTCTTCCCCAAGTCTGTAGCGCTGCATGGGGTTGTTGGGGCCCAAGTGCAGGTCCTGGCACTTGACCTTGTTGAACCTCATCCCATTGGCCTCACCCATCGATCCAGCCTGTCCAGATCCCTCTGCAGAGCCTCCCTACCCTCCAACAGATTGACATTTCCTCCCAGCTTAGTGTCATCCATAAGCTAAGGGCACACTCAGTCCCTTCATCCAGATCATTGATGAAGGTATTGAACAGAACTGGACCCAGCACCGTGCCCTGGGGACACCACTTGTGGACAAGGCTTGGGACACTGGGATGTTGGTGTCTCACTCTGCCTCCCTAATCAAGGGTTGCTTAACCCTCTCAGTGCTGCTGAGTTGTTACTGGTTTGATTTTGGGATACTGTGATGTTATTCAAATTGAAGTGCAGTCAGATGCATTGAATTAAAGTGGCTTTAATTTAAATTACTTGCTATTATTCTATTCTTGCTTCCATTTAGTTGGCAACTTTGCTATTGAATATTAGGCAAGTCTGTGTTTTGTACTTTTATTTTGTGTCAGTTACCACTTTTTAGCATAAATTAGGTTTTGTTTTGGACTCATTGGTTCCCAAAGCCAAAGAGGCTGTGTTAGGGCTTCGAGATTCATAAAGTGTAATTGCTAAATTCACCTTTTTGAGGAACTGTTCTGCTTGGAATCCCCGTTCTGCTTTGTGTTTTTTGGTCTGGGGAGATTGATTTACTTTATGTAACAACTGTTTGAAACATTAATTGAGGATTTTGTTTATAATGATCAACATGATCCCCTGCTTCTTTTCATTGAAGAATGGTTTAAAAATTCTGTTTTCTCTTATGTAGGCTGATCTACAGTGTGTGTTGCATCAAGACACTGAAAATTGTGAGGTCTGTGGAACAAATGTTACCTGTAGAAGTGCAGGGTTACAGCATAAGTAAAAGTGAGTTTAGCTGATACAGTAAAAGCAGATGGTGTTCAGGTTGGATGTCAGTAATTGTTACAGCTTATTAAGGCTTGCATTTCAGGTAGATGGCAACTATTGCCATTAGTGCAGTGCTATCCTAAGCTTCCAAAACTAGGTTTTTCATTTGTTCAAGCAAATTCTAAACAATGTACAGGATCTGATTTAATGTGTGTTTTGAAGGAAAGTCCCACTTGCTGTGAATTGACATTCTAAGTTGAATGTGGGTGAGGCCTAGCTACATACTTAGCTTGTGAATTTCTTGTGGTTACCTTAGGATTTGTGCAAATATTTTTTTTTTTTAAATTTCCCCTTGGTGAGCATATATAATGTTCTTGGGCTTCAGGAACTTCTGGGTGGCATTTTGAATTGTTTTTCAGCTAATTATTTTTTAGATTGAGTTCTGTAAAATATTTTATTGTGAGTGATGTTTAAAATAGTGGAGAGAAACAAGTTGTCAAAGGGCAATCTGTCTCGTGTTGGGAGCGGTAGAGCTGTGCCCTGGGAACCATCTGAGTTTGCAGGCAAGGAGTGCCTGCCTTCCTGTTAGTGGAATGGCATTCTGCCAAAGTCTGAAGCAAAACTGGTATAGACTCCCATGCTATTTGTAGCCTCCTGGTGGTGAATATGGAATAACCACTGGATCCTCAATCCTTCTGCTCTTCTCTGTCACTCTGCTACACTCAAAAGCCTATTTTGAAATTAAGCAAGTTATGCGCAGGCGCTTAATGTTTCACAGAAACTGAATAATTATTTGATCTCAGCAACACTATAGACTGCGATACCTTTCACTCTTAAGAGAAGTGGTAGCAGCTCTGCATCTCAGAGATGCAGAGAAACGGTTTTATTGCATCATAAAACTGTTTTAGAATGTTGCATATTGTTATAACTGATTTCTGTAGTTCGTAGGAAGTTTCCATCTCATCCTAGCCAATTTCTGTGATTTTTGTGCTCACTACAAACACTTGAGGAAAGTGGGATAGATCTGTGACCAAACAGCTTGGCCCCCGTGGGGACCTTATGCTGACTTAGCTAGTGCAGCCTTTATAGCAGTCATGCTTAGCCCAGGGGATGTTGTGTCTGCAGAAATGCACATCCGTGAAGCCTGTATGCACTTCATGAATCTTGTAGTATTTGTGTGCTACCATTTGGAGTTAACACGTTAAGTGTCAGGGCTCAGAAACATGCTTTTGGAATTTGCTTACAGAAGGAAACTGAGCAGAAGAGCAGAAACTTTGTCTTGGATAACTATAAATAGGCTTTGAGTTAATTGTGCCAAAATTGAATTGCTGTTGATTGGTACAAGACGTTGGTGTATAGAGAAGTGAATTTTTTGGCTTGCAATTTGATAGAAGACAGATCACTTGGCTGCTGATTTTAGTAGCATTTCGGACCCTCAGCTTTTGTTGGCCAGGCTTTAAGGGTAAAAGTGTGCTTCTAATTGATTACCTAACTGATAGTCAACTTCTGAAATTCTGTTCTTTGTTTATAGGTTAGCATTTTTCTGTTTGTCTTTATCATACTTTGAAAAATTCACTCACCGCTGGTAAATGTTAATCTTCCTTCGTGCATGTAAAGATGTAGACCATTGGATGATGGTAGATTTGAACACCCAATATTTGTTTAACTAGAAGTTTGAGTCTTTGAGTCCTTATGATTGGTAGTGATGAGAGGAGAATATAAACTGAATATACTTCAGAAATGTACTAACAAGAAAATAAAAAAGCAAATATTGCTTGTAACATTACAATAGAACAGGAAAAACCCTAAAATATTGTCAAAGCATTTTTTTTAAATCAAAAAACCCTAAACTAAAACAAAAAAACCCAAACCCAGTAAACTTATGGGAGGAAGGAGGAATTTCTGCACAAACTGTTTTGCTGTGACACTTGTGTCTTTTTGTTAAAAAAAACCCCAAAATCTCCCAAACCCAAAACTATTGTATTTTCTGAATTGTCCTTGTGTCTGTCCACAATTTTCCAAATACAAACACAACAGAGCAAGAAAATGAGCATTTCATTCTGCACGTGGCTTGACAGTTCATTTACAGCTATGGCTTTTCAGTGCTCTCAGTGGTTCCTCACCTTACTGAGGCAGAAGTACCTTTGAGTGGAGGGGGCTGTGAGCTCACAGCTCTGCTGTTCAGTGACCTGAGGAGAAGTTCTCATAGTCTAACAGCATCTCAGAGTGGTACTGCTTACCTGCTGGCAGGCAGTCAGACACCTGGTACATGAAGAGGATTTTATTTCTAGAGTTTAAACTGATGCAGGGAAGGACCAGAGAGAGGAATTTTAAGTAAGATTGTCTTCCCTGACCACCTGTAGGGAGTAGGTTGTAAGTTTGTGTTAAAAACTGGAAGAGCCTCCTCTTAGGCTGCTACAGTCTCATAGATCATAGGCCAAAACGCACCTGCCTGGCTGAGCTTTTCTTCCCAAAGCTCGACAGTTCACTGGTATTTGTTTTAACTGGCTGTCAAAAGTCTCCAATGATGGAGAATTTGTAACTCCTTTTGGGTGATTAATGACCTTTCTGGTTGCAAAGTATTTCCGAATGTATAACCTGAATCTTTTAGCACAGTTCAAGTCTATAGCTGCTTGTTTTTTCTTTAGTGGGTATGGAGAACACCTGCTTCTTCTCTTCGTAGCAACCTTTCACATACTTGAATGCTGTTATCACTTCTACCCATGGGCGTCTTGTGTCTAGGCTAAGTAAACCTAATTCGTAAAAGCTTTTCACATAGGTCATGTTCTCTAGATCTCTGACCTTTCTTGTTCATCTCCTCTGGACATTATCCAGTTTATTTGCATCCATCTTCAAGTGCTTTAGTCTGTTTATCTAGTGTGTACAATTCTGATAAATGGGTAGTAAGTGGATTTTTGATTCCTTATTTAGAATACAGTTTATGAAACCTTCAACTTTAGGTTCCAGGACAGCTGAAATATGGATCAAAGTCTATGAGAGAATAGCCGTGGTAATGTACATATTTTTTTTTGAAAGTAATATCGAAAATACTGAAATACACTTCTGTAGGAAAATATTTGTGGGAGATGATTTTAGAATAAAACTGTTCAGCATGGGGAAGTTGAAGTCTTGGTGCTAGCTTGTATACTATTCTGAACAGAATACCTCATTTCTCTGCATTCATAATCAATGGAGCTTATCTGAATGCTACTAATTGGTAGAGCTTCGTATTTTCTAAGGATTTGCTTTTGTGGCTTTTTTAGGGACGCTGCTGTTGTTCATAATGGCAGCATTCTAGCTTTGTTAATGTTATAAACTCTGTATTGCTAGGCCAAAGATAAACATCACACTTGTGCTTGCCTTTATTTTTTTTCTGCCATAATTTCAATAATACTCTGTCACCAATTGTTATTTTTTGGCCATTTTAGTCTAAAACCAGATTAGTTCCTTGGTTTGGCTTACTGCAAAGTTGGGCAAATCTTTGGAAGTATCTGTGTATGTATATTAAGACATTGCAAAAGGGAGAGAACAGAGCTTTAATAAGACGGAATCCTTGAGAGGTGGCTCTCCTTTTGTTTAGCACTGGGACTTGCTTAGCCTGAGTTAAAGTATGTGGTTGCGAAACTAGAGCTTTAGACTTGAAACACTTCAGTGTTTTGTGCAGTGATCGATTTCTGCAGGTATTTTGTGCAACATGATCTGGTAAAGAATCCATCTTAAAGCCGATCTTTTGAGCCTCAGAGTATCCTTCACCCACCCCCCAGTGTGGTAGAAAGCTTGAATTTATTAGTGTATGTAAGTTCAGATGTTTCAACAGTTTGAGTCATGACAAGCAGAGAAATCTTGGCCGTTGGAGTTCAGTGAAGAAAAAGCTTTAGATAAAAATGTGATTTTGGTATCAGACTTGAGATAAGAGCTAGACAGGGCTGCATTATAAGAATAGTTCTGCTAATACTCCCTTACCTTCTCCAGAACATTTTTTGAAAGCTTTCTTTTGCAGAAGTAACAGGCTATCAAAAATGGTTTTTTAAACACCACCTTCCCCCTCTTTATGAGGCCAGAATTTATGTCAGTGGGAAGAGAATTGTAGCAGTTGGTATAGATTTGATCTGTTAAGTTTCAACTTTAGTTTTGCTTATAACAATGGGATGGATCACTTCACTGCTTTCTCTGAATTTGGCTCAATGAGTAAGGACTTCACGAACTATTCAGTGTCTCAAACTTAGTATCGTTGTAACTGCTGTACTGTAAGTCATTGCTAGATGGCACTGTGTAACCGTGCTGTCACCAAAATTATTACTGAAACTTACTTTTGAGAGCCGTTTAAATTAACAGTTAGGTTAAAAATGGCATTTTATTAAATTTTATTTTCAATTAATCACTTAACTGGTCATCCTGCAGGGACTTATTTTATGTTGTTTGAAAGTACTCAAAAGTTCAGAGGCAGCCCTAGCAAGTGAGGTAAAATTTTCCCATGTTTTCCACACAAATATTAATAATGCAGAAGCATTGCATACATTAGGCTTGTGTAAATAGCCTTTAAGGTTCTTCAGAAAAAAATGAGATCCATTGTCAGGTCGAATATGGTCATAAAGGAAATGAAGCAGTGATTAGTATAGAAGTCTTTTGAGATTAGAGGGATTTGTACAATTTTTCTTAATTGATCATCATCCATGTATGTTCATGCTAGTTACATGAATCTTTATTTTCATTATCTTAGCTAGGAAAGCTTAAAATTGTAACTTTTTCTTCTTTCTGTAAAATTGGATTTTTGGCTTCAGGGTGACTGTACCATATTATTGCAAGTACAGTAGTTGTTCATTCATGGAAAAGACCATATCCAAATAAAACTTATGGGTGTGGTATTAAGACGCTTGCTATGTGATGTAGCCAGGGTTTTCTGTGTCCAATCAGGATGGCGTAAGGTTTTTTCATAAAGATCAGCGTTAGCAAGTGATTTTCACTGTGTGGGAAGTACAATATCCTAAGCTGTCCGTGTCCTTTACTTTAATGGTTAAAAACATTTTAGAAATTTTGGCAAGGCAGATTTTCATGGTTCTCAGGTACGTACATGAGGAAAGTTTGCATCTCTTAAAGATGTGAATTCTTCCAACAAAAGAAGAAAATTTGCTTCAGCTGCAGTTTGTGCTATGTATCATTAAAAAAACAAACAAACTCCAAAGAGTCTGTGAAGTGCAAAAATGGCATTTATGTTACAAGACTGTATGTTTTCTGTGTGCGTGTATGAATTTTTTTTGCATTGTTAAGTGTTACTTACTGTTTTTGAGGAAGGAGGGAACATATGTAGTTGCTGAATGCTGTAGTTGTGTCTTACTGTAATGATTACGTGGTTTTATTTAATTATTAGGGTATGCTCCTCATGCGCTTCCTGATGTCTTTCTGGTTACTGCCTTTATTCACACCCGTACTGGCGTATCAGTGATGATTTGCATTGTATGTATACAGCCTTTCTAGTTTGACTCAGCTTCCTGGCACTAATTGAAATAATTCGATAAGTTTGTGCTTGGAGTTGCAAGTGTGCTACCTAGTATACACTAAAGAGAAAATGGAACATTTGGCATAACACTTGATTCTTTTCAAAAACAAAAAAAATGAAAAATATTAGCAGGTATTAGCACATGTACTTTCCTTATAGAAAGATTCTGAGGAAATACTGAGCGGCTACTTTTGCATTCTTTAACTGCAAAACTTTATTAAAACCAATTTTATTTTTTTTTTGTTGAGTTGTTAGGGAAACCTCATTTGTATTGAAGCAATGTTCTTACAAAGATTGTATATGAGAATAAAACCTAACATGGTTTCTAGCTGTATGTAATTTTCAGGACATTGAAATCATGGTGATCCCAGTTAGTTACATGAGACTGGATGGCAAAAGTAAGATGTTTGTGTCTGTGAACAATGGAAAAGCTAAGAAGATCTGTTGTCTTAGGTAAAAGTTTCCTCAGCTTAGATAAGTACGTTACTGTTTACTCATAGCTGCTGATCCCTGATCGTGAAGTAGTGATTCTGAAGTAGTTTGTTTAAAATATGAAAGAAATAGTTTAATGTAACTCTTTTTCTTATTTTGCAGGTTTTCACAGCCTTTGATGTGAAAGTGAGGCAGCTTCTAGGATGAATTAGTAACATGTAGTTGGTTCAAGCTGAGATCTTTCCTCCTGTATCTCGATTAATTTGATTCTGCAAGAAAATGATTTAATAATGGAAATAATATTTTTGTGTGAAGTGATTTATAGGTTCTTATTCCTTTGGGAGAAGAACCCGTTGAAGGACCATTTTTTTTTTTCTTCTAGAGACCTGTGCCCATACTGTGATTCAAGAAGGTATTTGGGATTTAAAGGGTCTGCCTTTCTCATACTTAGTGTTAACAGACATCCAAAGAAGGCAAATTAATACAACCAGGAAACAGTTTTCTAGGCTTAGTTACAAAAAAAAAGAAAAAAGTTGAAAACTCATGTGGACTAGGGTTGGGTTTGTTTTTGTAAGATACAAGATACTAAGAAATGCCTGCTAATCGCACCTCACCCCTGCAGAACTTTGTTTTAAGTTTTCATATATGTATTTTTTCCTTTTCATTATTACAATCAAGCTTCTTGTAAAAGCAATTCCATTCCCGTTAACATCTACTTCAGGTACCAGGAACTAAATCAAGAATACACTTTGATGTATAGAAAGTGTGGAATTAGTTAAAGTCATGCTAACATCAAGGAGTGTGTGGCTTAAGAAACAAACTGTATAGTATTTGATACCAAGTTGTACCCAATTAATTTGGACACATTTCAGTATTGAAAACACATGTGCCATCTAGGTTGTAATCCATATTCTCAATAAACTGATTCCTGAAACGAAAGATTTAAAGTCTGATGAATGAGATGAATTTAAGATATGTTTTAAATGGAAGTATTCATATATCTTCTTATATGCTAAAACATCTTTTTTTTAGCCACTACACGTAGCGATTTTCGGCATTGCTTTCTCTAGCATTGTTTCAAAAGTGTTTTCAAAGTTATCCCTTGAAAATAGAATAGTGTGTTTTAAAGAGTCATTCTGGAATAAACAGTAAAGAGACTTGATTGGCAAAAAGCGCAAGCAAACAACTGTTTAAATGTGTCTTTCTGTCCTTGCTGAAAGATATGTTTTAGCTGCTACATCAAAGTGATGATAAGCAAAGGACTACCTAGGAAATGCTTAAATATCTGACAAAACAAGTGTTCAAGACCTGTTTTTACCATACATCTTTAGATACGTAGTTCAAGTTCCTAAGTTAAGTCTAATTAGCTAAGTGAAAAGATATTTGCTTCCCTGAAGCACCCCTGGAGGTAAGGAGTTCAATAGGGTTGGATTTTTTCCCTTTGATTATATAGGGAGCTCTGCTCCTTACTTGGCCACCTAAGAGAGGTGCAGAGTCATTGGTATGAATACCTTTATTCTTTCCACCCTAGTTATTAATGCAGTAAGACCAAGTCTTTTTTTTTTTTTTTAGTTTTTTTAAACTTTATCTTCCCTCAAATTGCATAAATCCCTTCAACGTTTAGTCAACCGTGCAGTTCTTCAGGGTTTTTGTGTGTATAGGTAAGCATGTGAAGTGCGTTAATAAGTTACAATGGAAAGTCACATGCTCAGGCTAACAATATAATTTCAAGTTCAGTTGAGCTTTCAAGTTTTGTATTTCTTGTCAGTTGAGATTGTATTTGTTGGGAGGGCTCCGGAGTTTGTTTCAAGTTCAATGCTTCTACAATGTACTTACCTAACCGTGAATTACTTGATAAAAATTGTACTTGTTCCAGTTCTGTTTTAGCAAGTGTAATTGCTATGCCTTTCTAACGTGCCTTGTGTGATAACTTTGTCTTTGGATCCGCGGATCACCATTAAAGCAGAGAAGCATGTATATAGTTCTTTCACACATCCTATATACTTTGCTGCAGAGCTGTCCATGCATCTGACAGTAGATATTAACTACTTATTGGACTGTCTGGAAAGACACAGATTTAGTCCAGTACTGTAATAATGTTTATCTTACTGAGTAGTATCCTATACGCTAAGAGAAACAAATCAAAAGTTGCAAGAACCACTTGATGGAATGACACTAATCTTGTATTTTGTGCTGCTATGTGATGGAGTTGTGAACGTGGCTGTCTGGTAAACTAGTGCTCCGTTTCACTGAATTCAGTCCAGGATGTCAAAATTCACAGATGCTTTCTTTGTGTCTTGTGAAAGGAATACATCTATTAACATTTTTCCCCTATTATCATTAATTTTAAATATATATTGATAGGATGTTTTAGTACTGTAAATGAATACACAAAAATAGATGTGGTGGTTTGTAACAAAAGTTCAATGCAACATGAGTCAATAACCATTATATGCAGATTTTCGTACTGCTTTGCAGTGGATCTTTCTCAATAGGAACCAAAATGGTTTAGAAAAAAGTGCATGATAAGTTTATGTGTTACTAGGAGGAACATGCAGGTCAAATATACTTGGATACGTTTTTAGTTTTGCAACAGACAAACTAACATTGTAAGTATCTGGGTGGGTTTGATTAAGATGAAGTATTGCGATATAGTGCCACACATTTGAAAACCAAAATATTGCACCCAAGGCAACAAAATGCTCCTTTACTTCTGTTTGCACTTGAGAAGATTCATTTCTGTGTGTTGAAAAACTTCACAGGCATCTAAAACTTCTTCTAAAAGAGCTGTTCATTTTAAACTCATGTGTCATTTATTGTTATTGTTTATAATATTTGAATTTATAATTCTAAAGCAGCACTTGTTATCAGCGTCACTCAGTATTGTTTGGCTAACATGTACAATTCAAACTTGTACCATGTATACACAGGAAGCTTGTTAAATCTAATAAATTTTAAGTGGGATGTAACATTCTTTATGTTTATCCTTGGCTAGAGTGTGCATCAGTTTCATCTGATCTTATTGCCCAGTAAAAAGCAGGTGAGAGAGGTCTAAGGGTGTCTGCTATGGGTGTTTTCAAGAGAGAAGCGGTTAGGCCACACTTCACATCTCTCTTCGTGAGGCAGCAGCAAGAGTGCAGAGAAACAGGTGGTTTCTGAAACATGGAGTGAGAATATTTTTGGAGGTGTCATCATCTTGATGCTCCCTGGGAGAGATTTTAGTGCCTTTTAAAAAAAGAAGATCCTGTTCTTGCTCTCAGTAATAGAGTAGTTCTTCACTTTACTCTTGGTCTCTTTCAAATCTGAGGAAGAAAAACCATTTTTGTCTTCTGAGTTAAGACAGATATTGTTGTTTCCTTGCAATTTATTTAATGCCGTTATCAGTTGCCCTTGAGGAACAAAATGCAGTCATTGTTGAAAAGTTTGCTTTAAATGTTTCATAGTGGGATTTTTTTAGTATTTCCCTATCCAAATAATTTGCTGTGTGATTGCCATAAAATTCAAGCTTTTGCTTGCAGTCAGCCTGCTGGTCACATCATTATCTTGCGCAGCAGTGGGATTGAGGTACTCTGAGTGAGGCTAATAGATTGACTGTTTGTGGTGTGGGGCATTAGAGACAGCTACTGCTGGCAGTTGCTTTGTAGGAAACACTGAACTTTTTGCATTGTAAAATGTCAGGTTATTTCTGGACTTCAGTCTAGTACAAAGTGACTGTAAATGAATAAAAATGCTCCAAAGAATAAATACTGAAATGTTGAGTTAAAAAAACCCAAACTGCACACAAGTTCACATTTACCCTAAACCTGTGACTAAATCAGTATCTTATCAGGTAATCTGGGCTGAGGCTGCCTTGATTTTGCTTGTGCTGTTCTCGAATGTATCACTTAGAAAAGGCACTCAGTTTCTGAAGTGATCAGAGACAAATATGTAATAGAGAATGAGCTTAGCTTAACTCTTTTCATTACTTTAATATCTAAATGTGAGATTATTTTGAAGTATTTTGCTGCTTTCCTTAGTAATTAAACCTAGGTTGTGAAATCTTTGGTGAGCTGCCTTGAAAATATCTGTTGGTAGGATGAAAAAGTAGTTCAGAAAGGGACATAATTGGTGTTTTATGTGAGAGGCAGTTCGGTTTTCTTCAGACTCAAATAAAGGTGGTCTAAGTACTTAGGTTGCAGTGATGTTTCTCTTTGGGAGCTGTTCAGAATAGATTGCCCATTGTGAACTTTTAAATATAGATTTTAATTAGTGTGCTACTCCTACCACCTGCTGAAGTAGATTTGGAACGTCTGTTGACCAGAAATGAATGCACGTGTTCAGTATTAATACTGCATGTCTGGATCCAGACAGCAATCTTTCATTTTGACATGCACGTAGTCAAAGTAAATTAATGTTTAAAATCTGAATGCCTGAAGTTCAGCCAGAGTGTGTATTCGTAATGGTCTTCAGACTGGTTTAAATAGAAGTGCACAGTGCTTTTCTTATTCTTTATTTACAGCACATACAGATAAAATTTCCAATAAGTTGATAGTAGGTAAGTTGATTATGTTGACTTGTTTTCCTCCTACTCATGAACAGTATTTATTAAAAACTTTTAAAACAGTTCAGTTATAGGATTCATATTCTGCATTGTTGAGTGTACACTTTTTCAGGTATCTTGAACAATTGGTTTCAACTTTGTATTTTCTAGTTGTCTATATACATGCAATTAGTCTTAGAAATTATTGTTTTGTTACATGAAGGTCTAAGTCACTGTTGATTTTCTGGTCAGCCTAAAACCTGCTCTTCTGTCTTAGAAGAAATGTTTTCTGATGAACAGTATCATGAACTTCCAGAGATTTGATTCTGACCACAATAGCTTCCACCTTAATTTAAGCTGTAGCTCTTAAAATTCCCCAAAGATAATTAGTCTAAACCCTGTTCACACTGCAGCAAAATTAGTTTAAATTTCATATCGAAAACAGAGCATAGTCCTGCAGGCAGCTGCAGCTCTAACAGCACAAATAATTTTATGCTAATTTTTGTTTGATTGTAAGGCAAGTGAAGTTCAAGCAGACTCAGTCAGGACAAAAAACTTAAAAATGCTGTATACTAAGGTTCCTACTTGTATCTGCAGAAATGACAATTATTATGAAGAAACCTAAGTGAGAAATACTTCTGATATACTGCTGTATTGATTACTTTTTGCAGCAACATGATAACACAAAATCTTCCCAGTGATTCTTTTCTTTTTGCTTGTTAAATAAATAATAAATAACCCTGGTGCTTAATGGAGTCATGTTCACTGATTATAAGACTGAAAAGGCTATTGGTACATCATCTCTCTTATTTCTCATGTTAAGACTGTAATGAACTGAGGCCCAAAGCTATTACCTGTAGAGCTGTTTTCAGCTGTAAGTAGTTCAGATAAGCTGACAGTGTTTTTAAATCTCAAACTTATCAAGGACATAAATGTGTAAATATCAAACAGAAAAAAAAGACAAATGCATCCCTTCAAAACCACCCCAATCTATATATAATTGTAAATGAGCGTAAAAATGTTTTGTGTTGGTCCACATCTGCATGTGGATTGTGTTCGGATCTGAAAGAAATGTCATCCCGATACTGGTTTTTATAGTTAAGTGTCTTACTAGTAGATTCACAGAAAAGAAATGTAAACACTGATAACCTGTCTTAGCTTAGCTCTGAATGGGGAATTTTGCTGCTGACCAGTGAAGAATCTTTTTTCCTTCTTTTGAACTCGTGATTGATAACTGCTGGCTAAATAAAGAATGATCACATGGATTTCTCATACTTAATCTTTCCTTCATGAGATAACTACCTAGCTTGAATTCAGTTTTGCTGACTAATTGTAGAATGTCTTGAGTATGCAGATTTCTTATTAAATTATCTGCTCCAGTCTTTTACTGTGTCCTATTTATAGTGTTTGTGGGTTCATCTGATACCTTCCTTCCAGAAAGATTTGGCTGTGGGGAATCTTAACAGCATTTTTTCTTGTTTCATGATTGACTGTGAATCAGGGCAAAAAGATGTTTCTCTCTTTTATTCTTGTCTTACCTGCCTCTAGAACGAAAGAAATATTGCTCTGTCTCTAATTTTTACGGCAGGAGATTTATACGTGTGATTGCAGAGCCAAGTATTTTTTAGTAATGTCCTTTTCATTGTATTATGCTTTGAAATGCTTATTTTTTTTAACTGTAATTTTTAGATCTTCAGGTGAGAAGCTAGCTGTGTTTCTAATCTCTTGATTGTCAGAAGTTATTCTTTTTTGTTACGTTACTTGTGCGAGTAATATAAAAGTCAGCCAGGGATTAGGCTGTTGGTATGAGTATTTCCACTATGCTGTCTTGTGTTCTTCTGTCTGTATCGACATCTGAAGTTGGTAGCCAGTCCTTTTCTATGGGATTTTTGTTCTGAGAAAAAAATTCCAGGATCACAGACTGAAAATGTAAATCAAGGAAAGAGAACACTGCAGATATCTGGAGTAATAATACTCAAGGTTAACACTGTTTCTCATCTCAGTAATCAGCTTAGTGTGGCATAAATCAGCAGAAATTAGTGTTTCTAAGCCACTTTTTGTTCTTGCTTCTCCCTTGGTCCCCAAGCCCCCAGTATAAAACAAACATCACTTTTAAACAGAAATTTTTCTTCTGTGTGACAACTTTATGAACAGAAAAGCATGTAAGGTGTGATGTGTCATAAAGACTGTTTTATGACTCTTATTTTTAAATTCAATACAGCTATCTTCGGTGCAGCTTTTCTTCTTCTTAAGCATCAGATAGTGATCGCAAATGTGTAACTATTAGTGTCTGCCTACGGAGTAAATTTTCGTGTACAATAATAACTCTGGGTTCTGTTCAGCAAATGTTACTGTGCCTTTTGCTATGGTCTGACAGGCATGACCTACATTTAAGAAAGCCCTCTGGGTCTGTCTGGTTCATTACTGTCTACTTGCAGATGCTTCTTCATAGATGGTTAGTTGAGATGCTTTTGCCAGCCTCTAGGTTTTTTTTGCAACATTTGGTTGTAGTAGTTTTGCAAATTCATGCTCTCCAGTAGTAAGAAGACTTACTTAAATAGAATTTGTGGAGCTTAGTTTTAAGCATCTTTCTGTGTTAAGCAATATTGAGAGTGTTTTGATTTTTACGTTAGTGAGCCTCAGGTTGTGCTGGGGTATTGGGTGGAAGTAAATGTATTTACATCTGAAATGTCTAGTCTTTATTCTGAATTCTGCTGAATTCTGTTTTCAGTAAACTGTCGGAAATAATTTTGAATATAATTTAAAGGTATTTCCCAAACCAATGAGGGTGTATGTTTGATAGTAAAGGAGACCACCTCATATTTTCTCCTTTAGTGGGCAGGAGGCTGGTTGCTCTAACTTTTAAAGGTAGTAATGATCTTTAAATTAACCAATACTACTCGTATTTGAAATGCTAATTGAACAGACTGTATACTTTGTACAATTAGTACTCCTTTTCTATGTTGCTTAGTAGTTAAGAGGTTAAGCGGTTCATGGGGAGAACAAAAGCAGTTTGTGTTTTGTCAATTTTCAGCTTCAGATATCAGTAAATCATTGCAGCAGCTTTTCTTATCAGTTGTTTGCACAAAAAAAAATGTGGAATGGGGGAGTGGAGAAAACCTGTTAGAGTTGTGTCTGAGGGGACCATCTGCTGTGGTTCTCAGTGTTGTCAGTGTGATAAGGTATAAGCTGTGTAAACAGAGGTGCCACAAAAAAAGGCAGGCCCCCTTTTAGGGAGGCATATGTGCGATTTGGATTTGGGTTGATAACGGCCTTAGAAAGTCAGGGGACTTAGAGTAAAAGTCTGTTCAGCAGAGGAGTGATGTATTTAATCTGAAACTCCAGATGTAGTTTATTAGCATGAGTTTGCCTTTGGATGAACTTCTGTAGCTTTGTTATGATTTATTGGAACTCCTACAAACAGAAAATATGCATGAGTTGCAATTATATAATACTGACACATTTTTTTTGCATTTTAGAAACCTTCATTAGCTGTTTGAATTAGTGCTTAATCAGTGAAAATAGACAAAGATTTGAAGAGTGACTGGCATTGATATTAAATGGCTGATTTTTGTGGAAAAAGTAGCCAGGTGGTCACTTGGCAGAATAAGTGAGGCCATATGAACAGAAATGGTTAGAGAAAATTGGTGAGTACTCACCTAGCCATGAGTATCCTTAGTGGATCTTGATTTGATGTGTCCATCTCGTCCCTTTGGAAAACTGAAATAGAAACACACTACCTCTTGAAGTAGGGAGGGGGTTTCCTGAGCCTCTTGTTGGTCACATGTTGGATGCTCATTACAGCAAGGTGGGGTAGAGATGTATTTCACTGTCTGCCTTTTCCTCCTGCAGTGTAGAGTACGCTGCACAGAATCATAGAATCGTTTGGTTGGAAAAAGACCTTTGACATCATCCAGTCCAACCATCCGTGTTTCAAAGAACCTTAGATCTGTTTGGACTAAGACAGACATTTGTTGCTAAAGCCCCTGTAATTTAAATTTCTGTATTAGGGTCACTAATGTGTCTGGTTTTATGGTGAATGAGGTACTGGAAAATGCGGAGGAGGTTTTCATTAAAAATGAAATTAAACTTTTCACCAGTCAGTTTCTGGCTACTTATGATAGTGGTAAGGGGAAATATATGCATAACTTGGAAATTTTAGTTAAGGTTATGAGGCTTTTGCTACTAAGATTCCTGCAGCCATCTGTAACAGCTACTAGGGACTAACTCTTTGGGAAGAGAGTGTGTAGAATAATGTTCTGAGGGAAGAAGAGTATGACAAGCTGCCTGCTGCTCATCCAGGACTGTCTCCCTTTTCATCACACAAACTTTTCTCTCTAGTAGCTATATCAAGAAGGTAATGACTTTTTTCAGTCAGTGATGATGTGTGGAAACTGAAGAGGTGCCAATACCTTTGCCTTGCTAACTGCTGGAATGTGATATGCCACATTTGAGGAGAGTTAGTGTGGGTGGATGCTAGCCAGCAGATACATGGTATTACTCCTTTGGGGAAGGAATCATTGCTGTGAACTGTTACCCTCCATGAGGGGGTTGGTGCCTGGAGTTTGAGGTGCAGAGGTTTGGAACAGGCTGGAAGCTGGGGTCTTTATGTGGGAAGAGAAAGTAGAGGTAGGGGCTCTCAAACCTTTATGGAAAATAAAAGAATTGTCAAATAAATAAAGCATGTCTGACCTATAGTTCAGTTTACTTTCTAGTGGCTATTTAAGATCTGAATCTTTATGTTGCATATTAGTGAGCCAGTAACAGTATAAATGTAGTATTTTCCTAACTTTGGTGTCTGGCAGCAGTTTTATAATAGTGCTGTTTAAAATATATATGATGCTTTCTCTGATGAATGCTTAGATATTTCTGTTCTGGGCTTTATTGGTGTCCCTGCTGCACATGCAAGTAAACGTTGCCAGTATATGATGAGATGTATGCGTGACAGTGACAGGACAAGAAGTAATCGGGGTAAATTTGGGTATAAGAAGTTCTGTTTAAACGTAAGGAAAGACTTTTTTATTTAAATTTTTTTTTTACAGTGAGGTTGATCAAATGCTGTAACATGCCTGTTGATGTATGGAGTCTCCATCCTTGAAGATATTCAAAACCCAATTGGCCTTAGCCCTGAGCAACCTACTCTACTTGCCCTTGCTTTGAGGATGGGGGTTGAACTAGATAATCTCCAGAGGTGCCTTCCTACCTCATTTTCTAGGTAGTTCTTACTAAGGTGAATTCTGTTCTAACCTAGCATTACTGTCTTTATCACTTTTTTTTTTTTTTAAATGAAATTGCGCAAGTCCCAAGTAATGGTAAAGGGAAATGTAATTCTGTTACCATTTCCTATAACGGAAATTATGATCAGAACTTGAGAAATGACATACCTGTTTGAAGAATTGTTTCAATTTTTTCACTCAGAGTTCCGGCTCAGATATTGATTATGTGTGAAATACTGTCAAGGGATAGAAAAGAACTGAAAGTGAGCGTAAAGTGCTTCTTAAAAATAAACTTTCAAGACTCTGAATGCAGCATTTCTTCTTTATTAAACCAACTAATGTTTCTTTTATACTGTTTTCAGTTTTGTGAAGATTTTCTTATTTTCCTGATGGCCTCTTTTCTTCTTGATTTAGTGACCATCACTTTTTATTGTCAGGGATTAGTTATACTTCTATTGATTTTCATCTTGGTGGAATATTATACTTTGCAGAAGGAGTTTCATGTGTAGGTTTTCCACACAGGACTTTCACTGAAATTAGTGGGACACTTGCTAGGTGGCAGAAGTTGCTGGCTTTTCTTGACTTTGTATGGAGATGGTTTAAAAAGCTTGTCTTTGCTGTAGAAGATATGTAGGAAATAGCTCACTGCTGGTCTTATCCCTTTAAAAAGAGTAAGAGTAAAGTTAGATCAGGTGCATAAAATGAAAGCCAGAGAATTTAAGGTACTTTGTCATCTGAACAAAATGAATTATGTGGATGTATTTCTATATTTTGCTTAAAATACTAATCTAGTGTATTTTCTTCCTCATCAGCAAACATCTGTTATGCTGCAAATAACCCACTCTCCTTCGGATATAAAAAAAAATAAGTGCCTTAAATTATTGAGAATCTGCTTAACTACATGTAAATACTTACAAATAAATTGGTGATTTAATTAATGATGTTTTTAATAATTCCCAAACAATTAGATTGAGTGGTAGAAAGCATTTGCAAGCTGAATTAACTGTGGAGTTATTTTACAGGCTATGCCTGTCATCTACTGCATGTGTTTCTTAATGTTATATATAACTTTATCTTCACTTAGCATTTCCTTATTATTTACTTGAAATTACATGCATTACAAAATGATTGATTCTATTTCATATAGATAGGAGAACAATATTTCGAATCTGTCCTCCTCTCTGGTCTGCTGCATTAAAACATTAAGTGCCAGAGGAAAATGTTGTGGGTCAGATGCAATTTTTTTAAAATTTGATCTGCCATTGACTCTTTAGCTTTTGTTGTGGGTTTGAAAGTCTGCTTACCTGCAATAGCGTATGTTAGATGCTTGTTTCTTCTGAAACACATTTGTCCTAATTATGTTTTATTCTTTTTGTGTTTTGAAACAAAATATTGGAAGCCAATGTATTAGCCAAAAACTGTATGCAAGCTTCTGTCTGCTCTTTCTCACTCAGAGTAATGAAGTTAACCTCTCTGGGCATTATTTAATGAGTTGGAGACCTTTAAATAGTTTCAATGTTGAGTTCTGCTTTCTGTTTACCTTTTTACACAGTTTCTGCAATTGTTCTGAGATTTGCTGCTTAATATAATAAAACTAATCAAAATTTGAAGAGTGTGGGTTTTGCTTTTACAACTGATTAATTTATTTTCTCCTGAAAATATTTTCCAAGTGAATAGTATCTGTCAGCCTGCTAGGTACATGGAATACCCTGACAATATAAGTTGTCTTAAAGCTGAATCGTGTGTGGAGAAAGACCACATGTCTTTGCCTGACTCAGCTGGTGGAGAGATGTAGAAATAGAGGGGAATGCAGACTGATAAATGAATAATCTTTGGGATGGCTCCTTTTTTAATATTTTTTCCCCTTTTAAGGCATCTTTTCTTTGTGCTGACTTTAAAAATTGGTGTTCGAAAGATATCACGAAATGTTACTCATTGGTTTCTTCAGTAAGGCAGGCTAAAAAAGCTTTTATTGATAGAACAATTTTAAAGGAGTAATGATTATCAAATTGAAAAGTTTTCTTATCTTAAATTTTGATCCATTTCAAAATTAGTTTAAGTTACTCTGGTCTAGGACAACTCTGTGCAGGACAATCCTAAGCCTGATCCTAAAACTCTGATGTCTCCCCATGGGCAGTTGTCCGTTTCTGAGGTTACTCAGTTACTGTGCGCTGACATAAGCAGCATAGTGAGACCTTTGGCAGCAGAGGAACAAAAATGATCAGTAGTGAAAATGTGCGGACATAGGCTTTCCTTTAGAGCTGTTCCAAATCATGGCCCAATGGACTGAAAGGAGGAGGTGATTGGCACGCAGATACTTTCTTGTGTGGTATCACAGCTCCAGTTTTCAGTACAAATGTAAAGAGCGGTGTGGTGTGGCCTGCTGAAGAGAGTGTTGAGGCTTGAAGCAGACAGAGTCTGTGTTGCTGGGGTGCAGCAGCAGTGCAGGGGGACAGGCAGCTCCCTGCCACTGTGCGGTGCTGGGCATCGGCTAGTGGAGGAGTTGCTTGAGTGTTAGTGCAGTGCTTCATAGCAACACATTTGTTTATCAGCCCTTGAAAAACTAGGCAGAAGGGCCTATTTTTATACTTTGGTCCTGGATCTTCAACCTTCTGGGAAAATAAAATATTTTGGAATCATATTTTTGCTCTAGAATATGAGTCTCTGCTTCTGTGCTTTCTAAGGCTGATGGATCAACAGGGCATGTGAGTTTCTATTACCTTGATTAAAACACGTGGAAGCAGTTTTGCTCTTCCATTTAAGGCTCAAGGCAGCTTTTCGCTTTTGATTGTCTTTAACCTACCAGTTATAGAAGAGCTCCAGAACAAGTTTCTGGGCAACCTGGAAAACCATTTATCCTTTTTTTTTTTTTTAATGTATCTTAATTAAACAGCAGCATAAAGAACGTGATTAATCCTTTATTCACAGTTTACCACAGTGGGCAGTTTCCTAAACCAAAATCTAGCAATGTTTGACTAGAAATTTTATTTTATTTAAAAAAAAATGTCAAAGAGGAATTCTCTTGAAATATTTCTTGCTCCTGCAAGAACAGGAGGGCGAGTTTGGTAGATGCTATTCACAGTTGATAATAGAGGGCAGCTCTGTACTGGTGGCCGATTGGTGGGTGAACTATTTGTGGGGTGTATCTCAGGGGAGACAGCTACCTCCATGTGGCCCTGTACATGGGCAGTGACTTGCATCTGATTTGGGGAGTAGGAGGAAGAAAGGGGCGTGAAAGTGGCTGAGACTAGGAAACGGAAGAGCAGGATCTGGTGACTTGTTTCTGTAACTTGGAGTGACTCAGTGCAGTCAGTTTCACCAGCTCTTGTATCAGTGCAGTTCTGCCACTGCACAAAAACTTCACTTTAACTGTGAACTGTGTGATGCCAAAAGCCAGAGCTTTAGATACTACTGTTTCAGAATATACCAGTTCTTAAAAAGTGTGGCATAACTAAATTGTTCATGTTTTGACTGATACAGGATTTTAACAGTAATGACAGCATTGTGGTCTGGTTCCTTCATTTCATGCCATATGTCACACTTGCAATTTAATTCTGAAAAGTGCTTGCATAATGATTTAGAAGTGCTTTAAGTACATGACAGCACATCATCAGTGGGGAAGAAGTCAGTTACTGTCTGTGTGAATTCCCTTCTAGCCCTTTTGACGAGATTATTCAGCACCTTGTTTTCAAGACAGATGACATACAAGTGCCTTCTGAAAGTCAATTGTATAACTTGAAATTAAAAACTAGTATATGAGTATTAACGATAGTACCAGACAGAACGTTGTGTTGCATGACACAGCGTGAAAGAGTTGTACCCTCTGCCTGCTCGCATTGCCGCAGGCCCATTGCAGTGTCACAGCTCCATGGTTAATATCCAGCAGACACATCCAGTCTCAAAATTTCCAACCCCGATGGCCTCAGCTGAGTTCCTAAAGCCAACACACAAAAACCTCAGTGAGTTTTTGGACATTGACTTGGACTCTCCCAAGCTTATCAGCAATGCTAGGGGAGTAGAGGTGATGACAGCTGTAATTAAACATAGTCTTCCTTTCTTAAAAAACACTTGACCAAAAGGTTTGTCAAGCACTGGCAGAGGCTGCCCAGGGGTGTGGTTGAGTCACCATTCCTGGAGGTGTTTAAAAGATGGGTAGATAAGGTGCTCAGGGATGTGATTTAGTAGTGAAGAGGTATGGTTGGACTCGATGATCTCAAAGGTCTTTTCCAACCAAAGGATTCTATGATTCTTTGTCCCCTCAGTGTTAAATACAGGGCAGGAAAAAGGATTAATTTTGGTGATCTAATAGGGGATTTGTTTTGATCATAAAACTGTAGATTACATGGAGCTAAGCTTTCAGGGACCTATTTAAGCATGATTTTTGAAAGGTGAGGTATACACATATCTTGCACACTTTTATTTTTAACTCTTTAAGAAATAAATCTGCCTTGGGTTTTTCTTTAGTATAGTATGAGCTCAGATTTAAAAAAAATGAACAAAACTCAAACAGAAAAGCCACTCAAACCCACTGTTACTGAGATCTGCACTGGTAGATTGGGATTTGAGATCTTCCTGGCACTGGCAGTTTTTGTGGGAGCTGAGCACTGTTTGAGAGGAGGTATTTCAGTTTTAGAGCTCTTACTTGTGTATTCATATGTAATATATGACAAGTGTCTTCTGAAATTGCACAATTTTTATCAATTATGCACCAAACCTTAGATTATGCCACAGGATTTGCTTCTTTCTGGTTAATGCCTTAGACAGCTTAGTGGGGAGTCTGTCCTTAGCAATACCATGTGAAGCATTAGATGCATTTTTTATAATTCTATAATAAATTAACTTCTTTATTTGTAAAATACCATTACTTAAATAAAAAAGCAGCATGAGGGGAACTTGCTATTTTGGAGAGTTCATTTTTAGTGTGTGTTGTCTGAACTTTGATTTTTGAATAGCTAAGTAATGAATGGCTCTAAAATCAGATGATGATTGTTGTTATGAAAATTTCAGTCTTGTAGTTTCTGGTTCAGAAAACATTTGCTGTTTCAGTTGCGTGAGGTTTGAACACATTTTTTAATCAAATCTTAAAAGACTACTGAAAATCTGATTTGCTAATGCACTAACAATTAAGGCAAACCCCCATATTTCTTGTTTTTCCATTGTGCCAAACTACTAATGTTATTTGTTACTGAAGAAATTCTGCCTGTTCTCTGTACTTTGAAGCAAGCATTTATTGGGTTTTTTTGGAAATGTGCACATCTTTGGGTTTTTTCCACGGCTAGATGGGCTTTCTTTATGTCAAGTGGAAGGACAGAGGCTTTAATTGCTAATTAGCTAATATTCTCAGAAATTTTGAGTGTTAACTGTTTACTTTACAGATTTTACTGTGAGGTGCTGTCTATCCAGAGACTAGAACAATAGACTTTTATATTGCTGTATTAAATAATTTGAAGTCTAAATTAATTCATTTTTAGTACCTGTAAAAAAAAAAATCCTCCATTTATTCTGTTGTAAGTAGATGTTCTTTGTTTGCTACTGTTCATCAGGTTTTTTTTAATTGAACATAACTGGTTTATCTGCAGGATTTCTCCTGCAAGGTATCATAAGCATGTGAGAGTTTTACTCGGTTTGTTTTCTTCTGGATAAATAAACCCTGAGATAACAGGGTAAAAGACTTCTTCTCTTCACAGTTAAGGCATCCAAACACAAAGTAGTAATAACAGGGAATAGTTGGCCCCCCTGCCTGCCATCTGTGATAGCCAGCTGCTGGGTTGCAGTGCTTTGTATTGGAGGAAAGGCAGGCGTCTGACTTATTTTGAGTTAAAAAGCTGGTGATGGGAGCACTGCTCTCCAGGAACATGCGGCCTGCCCTGTTGTACTTCTGTGGTGCAGGTGTCTTCTAGTTTAATGTACAGAATGTGAGGAGTTAAATAAGTGGTGTTTGCATTGATCTGCAGAGAGGGGATAGACTGCCCAAGGGGGAGATGCTGTAAGGAAATACCCCTTTCCATCTCTGTGCCCTTGGTTCTAGTGTTCAGAAGCAGGTAAGTGCCTGTCACTTGTGCACACATAAAGGCTTTTCCGTGTGTGTTCGTAGAGCTCATGAGTGGTCTTCAGGAGCATCCGCCTGACCTGCCGCCTTGCCTGAGCAGAGCTTTTGGTTTTCTGCTAGAGCTCTCTGCTGTGTCAGTGTGGGACCAGCAAGTTAGAGCACTGGAATAGTCATCCACCAAATATGTCATCATATTATGCCTTCCTACAGACTGGAGTATCAGGAAAAGGGGGGAGGGGGGAGCAAAACCCGAGGACAATCCGTTTGCTTTTTTTTTCTGACTGTCGGCTCCTGCTGAGGTACAGTAATGAACAGTTGGAGGCAGTAATTTTTTAATTTATCTTAGATAACTTCGCAGAAGAATGAAGTTCTAGGTTTTGGTTGGTGGGGTTTTTTTGCAACAAATGTATTGTTGATGGATGATCGTAGTACATTCAGATAGAAGCTGCACAAGCAACATCAGGGCTTGCTTTGAAGGAAGTTGTGGGATTTCTGAGGAGACGCAGAGGGAGGAGATGCAGAAGGAGCATGCTGAAAGAGGAGTGTTCACTTCGCACTGATCAAGAGCCTGAGACTGCTTGGTTTTGTGTGGAATCTGTCTGTTTTGAAAGATGGTGAAAGGAAAAGAGCAAAGCCTTCTTGAAAGTTGTGCTTTTTTTTTGCCTGCCAAATATAATATCCCAATGATTGGGATTATCAAGCGAAAAAGCTAAATTTTCCTTTTCTATAAAGAATAACAGCAATAATAATAATTAAAAATCAGGTTTATCAGCATGGTGATTTGTGTGTAGTCATTTGTATTTATAGTTTGATTGTATATTGTTATTTTCTGTTAGCGCATGTGGCTCACTTGTGCTGTGAAAAGACTTAAGTCTTTTTGTGGTGCTTTTGTGGCCCTATGAATGCTCTCTTTTTTAATTTAAAGTGGATGCTATTATTAAAGTGGTGGTATGAGCAGTGTTTTCTGAGTCACTGGGCAGACACAGCTAATTAAGAGAGCTGTGCAAATGAAGTGGTTAGGTGTAGAGAATGATCAGCGAGACAACGCTCAGTGCGGGTTTCACCTCATACTACGGTAGAAACATTGGAAGGAAAATGACTTGTTATACAGTTGCGCGGCTACTGTCGTGGCAGACAACTAAGATAAAACCACAAAAAGCTAGTGTGTGAAATACAATGCTCTGTATGTGCTGTGAACTTTATTGTATCTTATAGGCCAGAGATTCAGAAATGAATTCTGTGTTCATAAATAACGAAGTATTTTCCCACCTCATAAATTAGTTGAGGCATCATTACCTAAGGCACTGGAAGCAGCTCCTTTTGTAACTGGCTTGCTCTTATGATTCTGTCACCTTCCTCTGCAAAAGCCCATGTGCTTCTCTGCAAAACTGCTAGACAGGAGAGACTGGCCGTGACCAGCATGTCAGAGAAAAGATCTTTCTACTTAGCAAGTTCTATCCTACTACCATTTCTTTTGCATCAGCTAACTGTCCGAAGAGCCTGTGGAAGGAGTTCTAAGGACTATGTTATTCAGATAATATTCTTGTAATTTTTGCAGATCTCATCATTGGAGAACATGCCTGTTTTATGAAATCATTGTGTTTTAACCAACAGAAAACATATTAAGTAACAAAATACCATGTTTTCTTATGTGAAAATTCACTAGAAAATATATTTTCTTTAAGTACTTGTTGGACAGTTTCAAAATGATTTCTGTAGCTTCCATAAATGTAATGCCTGGCTCTTCATAATGTTTAATATTTGTGAGGTATGCACAACCTCTGTTTTATACTACAGTGCCTTTTCTTCTTCATTCAACAATTAGGCCTTGGACTACAATTTTTGGCTTTTGTACTCCTAAACCATATGACTGTGTGTGAAATAAAGTAGACTTGTTTCTGCCTGATCCCAAAGCCCGCTAGAGAGATTTGCAGATCTCTTTCCTCATGTTCTATGTACCTGTACCTCTCTGTATGAAAATATTACTAAGTAAAATTTAAGGCAGTGAATCTGCTAAGTGCATTCTATGTTTGATATAGAAGTAATTTCAAACTGACACATCTAATGTAAAAAAAGGGACACTGCATGAAAACCCTAATGTCATGTATAGCTTATAGACTTTTAAAACATAAGTTGTTAATACCAAATAAGGCTGTTGATTCTTTTTGGTGGGCCAAAAGCTTAAGGAATGAAAGATGGTCACAACACCTGGGTAGGTCATCTTTACTAGCACTGCTTTAGTCAAGGGAAGAGGAAGCGGAGGCTTTCACATGCATCCTTCTGAAGTAGGTTCCTTTTGTTTCCATCTGAAAGACCTATTTTCATAAATGACAAATGAAAAGCTAACCATTAATTATTCGGTAAACAGAAATTGTTAGCAATGATTCTTAATGCACGAAAATGTGAGAATTTAAGAATCTGCAAATATCTGTGTTAAAGTTGCACAACTAATTAAGTATACAAAGTATATTTTATTGTTAGCAAAGAAGGATTTTGATGTAGAGGTTATAACTTCTTTTGAGACTGAAGTTTAAGGCAAACTAATTTCATTACATGAGATAGAAGTTGATATTAAGTTGTGCTTCTCCACTACAGTAAAATAGAAAGCAAGTAGCTTTATTCAACTTGTTCTTAGCCTTGAATCCTACTTGAATCTTACTTTTCAAACCAAGCTGATGTTCAAAGCTGCTTCAAAGCAGCAGAGTTATCCTAAACATAACATTAAATGTTTACAAGTGTTGAGAGGTAACATGTTTTGTGGCTAGTGTTGTTGAAAGACTTCAATGGTTCAGAATTTGCTGTTATTTCTGTGGTGGCATAAACATCAGTGTGTTACTTTATCTGTTTTGTCAGAAGCTACTGCTCACAATCAAAATTGTTTAAAGAAAAACTGATGTAATTCTTAGCATTTTTTTGTTCTAACTCAAATGTTCCGTTACGTCAACTGTTACAACTTGATTTGAAGAGAAATGCAGACTTTGATCAGAGGAGAAAAATATCTGTTCTTCATCAATTAAGTGTTAATTTAGGGGTTTTATGTTTTTGGGTCCATTTTTCAGCTTCATCAAGCTGTTAGTCCCAAATTAATAGAACATTAAGACTGGAGTAGGAGATAGTGAGGTTCATAGTTCCAGTTAAGAATGATGTAGGAAAATTGTTTTTTTCTTCAGAATAGAACAGTAGCTTAAAATGTTTCCACTGATGTTTAGTTAGAATTTTTTGATTATAACATAAAAGAGGGAAAAATTCTATTTAGAAACCACTGAAAGCATAGTTCCTAACTATGTAAGGATCATTTTCACTTTTTTTGTGATGTGATATTTAATGAAATTAAGTATTTCAGTTGCTCTATTTTCTTCAAACAGAAGATAGATTTTCTGTTGAACTTTGGTATCGATGTGTTTGAACTATGTTAGTACTGAATTTTAAAATAGAACAATTTGAAACAAGTAGATTTTTTTTTTAAGTCAACGGAAATTAAGCTTATAGCACCATGAGGTAAACAATTTGCTAGTGCAGACTTGATAGAAATTAATTTGAATGGTTTATGCTGCTAGCTGATGGATGACATGGTTCCTGTACTCAGAGTTCTGCTAGAGTTACTGTGCTTCAATGACCTACTGTTCGGGGCTGAGCTATAGTAATGTACCTGCACATTTGCCGGCAGCAAACATATATAAAACACTACCTTGAACTGTAATGGCACACTAGCGAGGGGATGCATCCATCCTGCCTGCTGACGTACAGCTTTATTGCCAATAATCTACTTTTGTGGAGCCTGTTGTTCTCCGTAAACAGCATTGAAGGTGAGATGGGACCTTCAGTAAATCAGTTATCATGGGAGAGAGTTTATATTAAGTTTGAAAAGTTTCAAGTGCAGGTTTGAGATTGCCATTTGACATTAAGTTACAACAGATGTTGGATTTATTCCAAATCCCTAATAAGAGATGGGGGTTATAGTTTCCACTTGGCAAGTTACCAGTCTAAAGAAAAAGGCTTCTATTCACGCTGTTATAATGGAAACTATTCTCTTCACCTTAGTCTTCCACCAGTGCAGCTCGTTTAGTGGATAAAAATATCTCCTCATATTCATGGATTTCAGTCTCCTGGTTGCTCATAGCTAGACTCGCTTGTTGCAGTTTCAGAGTTCTTGGGCAGATTTATACAATAGTGAGAAAGCCTCCTTTGAGGCTTGACTAATACCTTCTTGTGAAGTAAAAGGAGCTGAAGTGAAGAGAAATCTGGTAATGGATTTAGCAAGTCATTTGTCCTTTAAGCAGGAGTATAAACTTAATCTTGCCACATCACTCACTGTTCTTGGTTAACGGGGACAGCTACAGGATGACAGCCCTCGTGCCTATGTTATGACTCCTGGGCTGCTTGGTTTGTGCCGTAGGGCCAAGTTACTGGAATGTTAAGAAGAGCAAGATAGACTGTACTTTTTGGCAACTTCATTGAGAGCAGTTGTTTTTAATTCCATACATCTATTTTTATTTTTCAGAGCAAACCTCCGCCAAAGGCTAGACTAGTCTTGCTTGCTGCACCAGGACTTTTGTGAGAATATTCATGCCTCCTCAATAATTGATGTAGCAGTGGCTGATTGAGACATATCTCTTTTACTATGACCTGAATAGTAGGCAAAGATGTAGATGTTCTTCAAGCATGTTTTTCCTTTATACATCTCGTAACTTTTCTCGAGTCAGAATAGTGCTTAGATACAGGTGAGGTGTGGGTGACTGTAAGGGTATGTTGAAAATTCCGTTTGTTTTCGGTGGCACTATTTAGGCTTTGTTATTGAGACATGACCAAATTTTATCTGACTGCTGTGAAGGTCAGTAGGGTATTGATCACTGGCTCTACTGGGTATCAAAAATGAAGAATGACAGAAGATCAAAACTTTGCTAGTAAATGACTTAAATTTATCTCGAGTGGAGATTGGGACTCAAAGCTGTCTAAACTTTCTACTCCTCAGTAGCAGAAATTAAAAAAGAAACAAAAGCAAAAACCCCTACCAAAAAAACCCCAAACCAAAACAAAAAAACCCTCAATGAACAAAATAAAAGAATATTTAAGCACGCATCAAGTGTGTTCAATAAAGACAGAAAAAAATGTTGCTGGTATTCCTAATTAGTTGATACTAAACAGTAGGTATGCAGGCAAACAAAATAATATACCATCCTGAAAACAAATTAAATTTGCTCATTTCTATTTTGGAACAGCATGCATTAGCAGGAAGGAGATCATTAACAGTGAGATACAATTCTGAATTACAACCTGCTAACAACAGCTGTTAAGCAAATTTCAGTGCAAAATGACACAGAAAGCAGAAGAGCCATTGAACCACTTGTTACAGGACACTTAAATATCAGATTTTATTTCATACTTTCCAGTCCACTGCACTTCCGCAGAGGCCAATGCTTGCTTCACCACTGGAACTTCACAGTACTACAGTTAATAATAGCTTTCATGATCTTTACACCAGTGTCTAAAAGTAGGTCATTGTTTTAAAAACAACACTACACTTGCAGCCTACATTATTTATAACTGCATCACATTGTCTGCATAGCACATCTTGGCAAAACACAAGTCAGTAATGACAGATATCTCATATTATGGATGAAGACAAACGTGAAGTGTATGTGTAATGTTTAAGAAACCCTTAATAGCAAAATGCATGACTTCAGTATTAATCTGTAAAAACTGATCTGAATGATTCATATACAAATCTTCATTTTTATGTTTTCATCACTTCAAACATCTTCTTAATTTTCAAGGTTTCATCACTTCCCAAATTTTAAGCTATATTGAGTCTGTTTGCTTTGTTCTAGATGATGTTAAACATACATGCTCTCACTTTCTGACTTTTTAATAATGCTGGAAGGCAGTTCCTTTATTCCTCTGAAGGAGGCACAGTAAATGTAAGGAAAAACCTATAAAATCAAAGTCTGTAATTCTAATCCTGCCACCCTAGCATTCCCCTGCTGAGAAATGGTTAAAAGGAGCCTACCATTTCCAAAGTCTACCGTGTTCTTAGTTATAGGGTGATTATTCCTCTTTGGTGAGAATATGTTATTTTAGGTTGAGTGCTGTCCTTTTCTGATATTTACTGAAGAAGTCTCAGTTACAAATTTGTAATTGGTTAAAATAGAAACAGGTTTTTTTTCATGCTTGTTAATGTATGGAGACTGATACTAAATGCCTAATAAAAATTATAAATGGATTTAATTAGTCTGAAAAGTCATGACATTTGAGAAAATTATTCATTCTCTGATATTTCAGTAACTCTGCAATGCTGCTTGGTGCTACAGTAAGCCTACTAATTTGAGGCTCGCGTGGAATTTTAGGAATATATTTTGTTCTTGTGCTGTTTTGTACTGATGTCATGTCATTATTGCACTGTGTACTCGGGTTGCATTGTTTACAGGGGCTTCAGGAGGTAATGTTACATGTGCTTAATTTTGAAAAAAAGTTATGTGTGCAGTGAGAACAGTCTTACAAACCTCTAATTCCAGCATTAGTACATTCTCATGGAGGAAGCATCCTTTGAGTGTTTCAGTTTGACCTAGCCCATGCAAACTTAGGTTCATATGCAAACAGTCTTCGTGTTATATAAATATGACTTCCTTTATTGTTGTTTGATGTTTCTCAAAGCATTTTTGTAGAATTTGACTAATTGCTTGACTCACTTAGTATTTTGTATTGTCAGAGATCCAGATGTTATGGATATGGGAAGTATTACAGTGTGCACAAAACACAGCAAGGCAGTGTGACAGACAGTGCTGCCAGGTTAACATCTTTCATGGGTATTTGCATGCGTTTTGAATAGTGAATGATCCCAGGTTAATATCTTGCCACAGGTATTTGCATGGATTTTGCATAGTGAAGCATTCATGTGCTTATTAGCCCCACGCTGTACTTGCAGTTAAGATATTTGCATATGATTTGCTTTCTGTTCAGTGAAATATGCTTTACACAGAATTCAGTGTATTAACTCTTTTTATGCATGACCTGTTACCGGGTGGAAGGCACTTAAAAAAAGAATCTGGTACTACTTAGCATTTTGTAACAAATGCAAGATTTAAAAGGGGAACGTGAGCATGAAGTGTTTTTGTCAATAGGACCTTTCAGTAACTCATGCATATGCTGGGTGGTGTGCTTCCAGATTTCATGTCATTTGTACCTTACAAAGGACTTAAATTTGAAGCTTATTCTTCATAGCAGATGCGGAAAAAAGGTATAGGGGGTAGATTATTTTGTTGTATGTCCCCCTCACCCTCTGTTCATTTGTTGCAGAAGCACTGATTTGTTGCCAGTTTCATGATTGATAATGTGAGCTGTCGATTTTTTGTTCCTGACAATAAATTGCCTTTTGTGTTGAGACTATTTCCTAGTATATTAATTTTGGCTTCCTTCTGAAGCATAATCAATATTCATTGTTCTTTCAGATCTACAGGCTTGAATTGAGATTACTCAAATCCTTGAAAAGTTAATAAAATCCTACACTTTGACAAAGGCTAGAGGAAAATAATAGTTTTCAAAGCCTAACTGTCAGTAGCCTCTAAAACATTTTCCTGTGAGGTGCTCCCTAGTTCAAGAGCATGTGTGTAAAAATCCCGTTCCCATGTGTCAAAGTAAACCAACCATGTGTGTATGACTGTTTATATTTCTTGAACTGGAATTGCTTTCACTAAATTTTAATATGTGGTAACTTTATTACTTGGGTAATTACAAGTGTGCTTTCTAAACAGTAACTAATTTACCTATTAGCATATTCATGTAGTACAGTCAACTTTTTAAACATTTATAGGTCCTAATTCCCTCACCTGCATCCTCACAGCACTGGTGAGTGATTTCTGCTGCTTGTCATCTCCCATGATCAGAGCAGGTCAGTGCAAAGGTGTTGTGCTAAGATAAAATCAGTTGTACTTTCTGAGAGCAGAAATGACAATCTGCCCCCTTTGATTATTTATGAAATAAAATTGGCACCTTGTTAGTTTTATGCTGTTGTTTAGCATCAAATGTCTCTTCAACACTGCCTGATAGTTTTCTTCATTTGTAAAATGGAAGAATTAAAAAAGTGATGTAAAGTAGAAGTGTTTAGTGGTTTGAGAAATCCAGAACATCTGATTTGCACTGCAAGGCGTGTTTGAATATGAAAAACAGCAGACCAGTGCTTAGGGAGAAGAACCTGCAGATCTTCCTTCTTCATCCTTGAAACTTGGAGATGGTCCCGGTTATGTCACTTGTTGGTGTTACGTTTTGGTCACTAAATACTGCATAGTGTGAGGTGCATCACCAGCGTGAGCAGCTGCGGCTGTGTTAGCTTTGTGTGCTTCAGCTGGGCCAGTGCAGATGTGATGCGTGGAGCAGTTCAGTACCAAAACAGGTTATCTTTTTGCCTGGTACATTTTTTTTCTACCGTCCAAGGTCAGTTATCTCACTATTTTTGTAGCCACAAACGCTTGTATCATTACGGTGAGAAGATTGTATGAGAAAGAGAGGGGAACTGCTGAAGCTTGGACGGCTGCTAAAGGGAAACTTTGTGAAGCTGTGCCATAAGTCTGTTCCCTGTGCTCATTAGCTATAACTTGCATCTATATGTGAGAACTGGCCTGTCACTGTGTTACTAGGACTGGACTGAAGAACTTCTGTAATGAATGAAATCACTGCTTTTTCACAATTATTTACTGCTGTTGGTGATGGCTTCAGATTTCCTTAGCTTAACACACCACACTAGGTAGGTAGAAGTGTATGCTTATAAACCTGATATTTGCCTGTGGTTTGTATACTTGGTCTTTGAAGGCATGTTTGGAGTTCATAAGACTGAGTTCAAAGAAAGTAATTTCTATTTTTTTCTCGTAGGCTGATCTTAAAATATTATGAATTTATTTTCCTTATTTAGGTGAACAGGCAAAAATTGTAACTTTTTCATTACATTGTTTGGTGTCAACACTGTCTGAACATCAGAAATTTAAAGTAGACCTGATTATTCAAGAAAACAATATTATGTAGTCTGTTGGTGTACCTTGAAGGGAAAATGTGTTTTGAAAATGTTACCAACCAGATAAATATGCATTTTCTCTTAGAAATAGTCTTTAGCTTTGGTATCTAACAGTCATTGTTAATGATTTCAAAATTAGTTATCATACCTGTAATAAAAATGCTTTGGTAGTAAGCCTGAAATATAGCTACTGAGATTTAAGAATTACTTTTGTTGAGACTAATAGCCATTTTTAGTGATTGGGTAGCAGTGTTTCTGGTCCCATTAAAACAGTATATACAAAAGATGTTAATTGAAAGGGGTATTTAAAAATGTTTCATTGTCTTGATTGTACTAAAAATAATAGCAACAGTGAATGAGAGAGCTGACCAAAAATCAGCAAAGCCTTTTGTTGTTCCATTTCTACTGATTCCCTCAACTGACTTCTGTTAGTAACTGAGGCCAGGCTGCTTCGCTTTCTGTTCTGTGAGCATGAGAGAAGTACCATACTAAAAAGAGCATTTGTTGGAATTAGTTTAGTTTGGGACAGTTACATTTACACATTATATTTAAATAGAGGGAGATTGAATGGTATAGAAGGCAAAAATTTACAACAATAGGATGAGCATGAACATGAAACTCTGTTTTATAGTGAGAATGTTCTTTGGGCTAGACCTTGGTTTAAATTTCTTCTTCTCAGATGCGTGTACACTTTATGTTTAAAGCCTCTGAACATCACACCTCTATTCAGGTAGTGTTTTGGGAGCTGGTTCATGCTTCCTCACATATACTGTTGTCTTGGCTTTCTTGAACTTGTTCTAAAGTGTCAACAGAAGACAATGGATGAGGAAACTGTTTCAGACTTTCCCCTATACTTTCTTGACTGACTACTGTTCTAGGAATTACAAATTGTTGTCTCACCTTTTAGAAAATGTGGAAGGCTCTATTTCATCCTCTTGCACTGCGTAAAATTTTATATCTGCTAGAAGAGAAACTGAGCAGGTTTTTAAGGTAATCACGTAGATTACCTTCATCTTCACTGCATAGACAAAATGTGTATTGTGTATTTTAGTATTACAGCTCATCTCATGTAGAGTGAAAAAAGATAGAAATTATCATCTGCCATTTCCTGCTGTGGCTGAACATGATTTGGTGAGCATTGCAAATGCCTCAGTCTACTTCAAAGTATCTGGTTATTGGCTGACGGCGGTGGTGTAAGAGCAGGGACCACTTAAATTGTGTTTGTAGCTAGTTTTGCTTTGAGATACTGGGCTGTCCGGGATCTGTTTTACAAACAACTTTTATATCCAGACTATGAGAAAAGGGTAACTACCCAGAAAGGGTGTCTCGGTATAAGTTATCTGTACAAGTCAGAGCCCTATGACTGAGATTACTTTTTTCTGTGGTGTTTCACATCTATTCCATGAGACTAAGTAACCATTCATTTTTCATTAAGATAGCTTCTTAAGTGAATTTTAAGGTATGGCTTAAGTTAGCATTTTACCTATGGCCGAATGAGTTTCTGCAACTTATGTGCTTTACTAATACTGTAGTTGCACATTGATGTTCTGATGGTGGCAGCCTATGTACTTCTGTCTCTCCATCCTTTTGTGCCCGGGTTTATCTTTTCATTGGTTGAGCCACCTCATCTCTTTCTACATCTGCTTTCTGATTTGTATCTGTGCCAAGATGTTTGTGGAAAATTGAATGTCTATAACAACCTAAGTCAATCTCAGTTTGGCAAACAGTTGTCCCACATTCCCCCAGCTGCAAGCTATCTGCCTGCACTACTGCACTGATCCCTGAGCCTGCTCATGTGGGATTATGATCACTTGGGGCAGAAATGATTGTTGTTGCCAAGAAGGAGGATGTGCCTCTGGTGGAAAAGGATAGGGTTAGGTAATAACTGAGACAAACTGGAAATACATAATTCCATGAGTCCTGATGGGGTACACCCACAAGTGCTGAGGGAGTTAGCAGATGTCATTGTGAGGGTGTTCTCAATCATCTTTGAAAGACTGTGGTGATGGGGAGACGTGCTTGATGACTGGAGGTAAGCAAATGTCACTCCAACCTTAAAGATGTGGCAGGGAGGAGGACCTGGGGAACTATAGGACAGTCAGCCTCACCTCAGTCTGTGGGAAGGTGATAGAGCAGCTAATCTTGTAAAACATTTTCAGGCACACAAAGGATAAAAAGTTGACTAGGAGTAGCCAACGTGGCTTCAGCAGGGCAAAAGTCATGCTTGAGCAACCTGGTGACTAGCTTGGTAGATGAGAGGGTGAACAGTTGATGCTGTCTACCTGGACTTCAGTAAGGCTTTCAACACACCTCATAGAGAAGCTGATGATGTCCAGGCTAAATATGCAGATGGTGACATGGATTTAAAACTGGCAGAATGGCTGTGGTGTCCTTGGCTGCAATGCACCCTTGCACCAAAGAAGGCTAATGGTATCTTGGGCAGCATTAGACAAAGTGTTGTCAGCAGGTCGAGGAAGTGATCCTTCCCCTCTTATCAGCACTGCTGAGGCTACATCTGGAGTCCTGTGTCCAGTTCTGGGCTTCCCAGTAAGGAGAGACATGGACATACTGGAGACAGTCCAGCGAAGGACCACAAAGACAGTTAAGGGACTGGAACATCTTTCCTGTGAGAAGAGGCTGAGAGACCTGGCAGTTCTCAGCATGGAGAAGAGAAGGCTCGGGGGAATCATATCAATGTGTGTAAACACCAGCCGGGAGGGTGCACAGACCCAGGCTCTTTTGAGTGGTGCCAGGGACAGGCAATGGGCATAGACTGACACACAGAAGGTTCCCTCTGAACATCAGGAGACAGATTTTTACTGTGAGGGTGACTGAGCACTGGCACAGATTGCCCAGGGAGGTGGTAAAGTCACCATCCCTGGAGATATTCAAAAGCCATCTGCACATGATCCCCCAGAGTTTGCTCTGAGTGGCCCTGCTTGATCAAGGGACCAGATGACTTCTCGAGGTCCCTTCCAAATTCACTTCTGTTGATTTTTAGCCATGGGGGAAGCTCTTGTGCTGCTGTTTCATTGCATTGCTTTGTAATGTGGAATTTGGATCAGAGGATCTGTTTATGCTATATCAAAGTAACCACCGTAAACAGGCATTGTGTGGTAAGTGAGCTTCCAGTGAGTTCTGTGATGGTGTGGCTAGCTTTTTCAAGCATCTGAAGTAGTTGGTTTAATGACAGTTCAGAGGTCTGTACAAGCCTGTATTTATAGTCTTACCTAGAGAAATACATGATCTGGTCAGGTTCATTGTGAGCTCTGGTCATGCTTATTGTGGAAGTGATTTTCTCTGAATCTTTTAGCACTATATTATAATAAAGTGAAAATAGTTCCTTGCAACTATTAGCACTGATCTGTACTTTTTACTAGGTTCCCCCGTTACTGCAAACTTAGGTTTTGATTCTCTTCTGTAGTGGTGTTTTAAGTATGCTTTTAAAACCTAAATGTTTTCATCAACTCATTTGAAGTGTGCATTGCAGTCCCTGTGCTATTTTGGAGCAGTTTGTGCTACAGCAGCACTTACCAGCCAGTGACAGTCTTTTGGTTTCCTATACTGATCAGTTTTCCCCTGACTTACAGTTGTTGGTTCCTTAACCCCTTAGATGTTCTTTTCACTGTAGTGAAATGCTGTCACGCCTGAATAAAATGGTGATGTTTCTAATGGGGTGTATGTGGAAGCATTTGTGTAGATTTCCCACAGAAATCTTAGTGAGTAGAGAGACTCTTAACTAACGAGCAAGCGTTTTGATGAATTGTTAGTGTCCTAAGCCTGTTGTGGGACCTTTGGTAAGTGTCTAAAGCAGGAATGCACTGTCGGTGTATGATTGTTACGGGAAGGAAAGAAAGAAAGAAGATTGAAGAATATTTATGTAGCAAAAGGCAAGTAGAATTTTAGTATTCAACGTGGCTTTGGTGTGAATCTAAGAGTTTGCTTTTTTGCTGTTTGCTGTGGAGTTGGTGTGCACTTAGGTGACACAAGCTCAGTATACATGAATTAGAAATATTTTAAACGGAAGGATATGTTTCTTCTTGTCTTGCATCCATCAGCTCTCTTATGTTTGGGGGACAGAAAAGCAAATATTTGTTTTAGGATTCAAGAACTTAAATACATGGTCAGAAACAATATCCAGTTGAATTATAATGTGTTCCATTGCACGTTCTTGACTTCCATGACATAATATTCTGTGATGTATTATACCCTGATGTAATGTCAGATATCTGGGGGCAGGGGACTGATTATCTGGAGCAGATAGCAACCTATTCTTGACATTTGTGAGCTGTTTCATTAATCAACCAAATGGCATACTCATAGCTCAGCAACTCTCTAGCATCTTAAATATTAATTTCAAATGACAGAAAAGAAATGAGAACAGGAGTAAGGTTTTAACAATATATCTGAAACAATGACTTGTTTTCAGGTAATGGTAGCTAAACACTGGTTTTAATCTAACCATATTTTGTACGTTTTAAAGGCTGCTGTATCTTTTTAGGATGCTTTCTGACTTGGTGAATGTAAATTTGTGTTCACCACACCAGATTGAACTACTGCTAGTATGAAGAGTCTTGGTGGCTGTTCCTGTTTTTATTTTGGTTCTAAGGTGGTTAATCACCTTTGAAGTGCTAACAATAGATTTGGAAAATACACCCCATGGAAGTATTTTTTAATCTGTACAGTGTTTATAAGAAAGGCTGATATTGTTTTATTAGATATTCAACTGTAGCTGAAGAAGATGTGCTTTTGGATACACAGACATAAGCTGGCTGTAGAAATAGAAATGGCTCTCTTCATAGAAATAGAAATGGCTCTCTTCAAAGGTAAATTTCAAAGGTCTAGTGGGATGTGTCCCTGCCCATAGCAGGGGGTTTGGAACTAGATGATCTTTAAGGTCCCTTCCAAGCCAAACTATTCTATGAATCTATGATTCTAAATACAGGTTGAGAACTGCTGCTCAGTCACTTATCCCTGAAGATAAAGGATAGCTGTATGGACAGGTGATAAGGTTGGTAAAATAGCTATCTTTGGGGAAAGGAGAGAAACTAGCTTGTTTCTCACAGATGAAGAAGTTGTCACATGGAGTGAAATGTGTGGGAGCATGGGGCTTGCTTTTCTGTGAGGTGGGTAGTAGCTGATCTGGCTTCCAAAGCTGATGGGCTGCCTCACCTGAGTGTGAGGCAACAAGGTGTTGTGAGATGGCTTCTCTGGTGCGTGCAAGGTTACTCTGTTAGGTAGGCGTGGCTGGCCAATAGCTCTGGAAATATCCGGAAATACTGCTGGACGATACGCAGCTTAGGGGGCTGATGAAATAGAGCTTTTTGGAAGAGTCTGCTAGTTTTTAGGGTTGCTAAGTGTCCTTAGCATTTAAAGGTTTGTCAGAAACTTTTTTCCTCAGGGAATTCTGCAAATTCTCTACTACTTTGAGTATGTTTTCAGTAATCTGTATTTTGCAATTGCTCCATTGTAATAATTCCCCTAATAAGCTTCATATATTTGTGAAACCTGTATGCTTTATATTACAGTTTGTGTTTATTCGTATTATCTGTTGAAAGTTATTATTGGTTTCCCCTTTGCTTGCAGATCTTTCTGTACCTCTTACTGTACCCTCAACAGCAGGATTATTTTTCCAAATATATATGTGTTTATTCCTTAGGTCAATCGCATTGCTAGTCTTGTGTAATTTAAACACTACCACTTTAAATTTTTCATTTCTTGACCACAGAGAGAGAATGCATTTCTTGCAAGATTCCTCTAGTTGCTCACACACTTCTAGAGTAGCTCTGCAAAGTATTTATGGTAGTGCTTTGTATTATGAGGATGGGAACACTAAACTTGACACTTTGAGGGAAACCGGTGTACGGTAAAATGTTTGGGGCACGTATTTTCAATCTTTTTATGGGATTATTTAGTGTATAAGAAAGTAAAACAAACTGAAGATGATACTTTGGCTATTGACTGTCTCTGTGGCAATACATGCATAAAAAATAAGGAAGGGTTTAAGGTTTTCCTTTAGAATTTTTCTTTTAAATGCAGTGGCAGTTTGTTTGAGGGGATTTAAAAAAAAAACAAAAACAACAACCCACACACAACAAACCCAAACCAAAACAATCTTATGGCTTATATTTGAATTTAGCTCTAGACTGACATGTGTCGATTATTTGTACTTAATTTTTTTTCCCCCATATATTGGCAACAGATATCAGTAATTGCTGGTTAGGATTACTTGGGCTAGTAAAATTCCTTTAAATTTTCATGCATGGTAAACAGATATTGAATGAGCATTTACCAAGTAAACAGGGAAACAAGCATCTGGAAGATTTTCTTAAAATATTATTTGCAGTATATTATTAAAATGAAGTAGTAAACATTCATGAATAGTGACTTCTTAAAGGAATAATACATACTTTTTTCCGAAGTCATTGGTATTAAATGCACGCCTGCTTGGATGAGGTGTAATATTTTTTCTAATTGAGGTAGTCATTCTAATACTGTAAATAAAATTTACTTCTGTATTACAATAGAGACCACTTCAATGCATACATTGGAATGGAATTCTTCCTATGAAATGTACAGATTATCTGCATTTGACAGAGATCTATGAGTTTTGGTTTCCTAGGCAATACTCAACTCTTCGTACTTTGCAGAAGATTCCTGTGTATGTCAGTGGAGGGGCAATGTTATGCTTGGCTTTTACTTGCTTTAATAAATGGATTTAAGCGATTAAATTCTACCACTTAACTGTCTATTTCACTAATAGTCTGTTTCAAATGAATTGGACAGTAGGCATGCCTCTTTATACATTCTAGCGGCATTCTTTCTAGTCAGTAATTTTGTACAGCTCTTACTTTGGGTATGAATGCGCTGAAAGAAGTGTACCCTTCTGTGGTTTTACTGTGTGCTTCCTAAACATGGTCTTAAGCTGATGATTCTTTCATCCTAATCTTGGAGGTCCTGTGAAAATACAGAAGCTGTTGGTGGTGCATCTTTGATGTATTTTTGATACACAGTTACTGCCCATACTTAATTTAAATCTTTAACCTGAGTGTAATGATGAAAGATCTGTACTTTTTTGGTGCATGCCTTAACTTTTTGAGTATTATAAACCTTGCAGATTTTCCTGAAGTCATGACCTGCCTGAAAGAACAGAGGCCTTCAATAAATGTCCTCAAACAGCTAAATCTTTTGATTAGCCAGTGTCTAGAAATAATGTTTAAAAATGCAGAAGCAGCACATCTGTAGCAATTACTGATAGGACTTAAAAAAATGCTGTGTGTTGCAAAGTGAAAGAAAAGCGAGTCAGCTGCTTGTTTTATGACACTTAATAAGGTTCTAGTTCTAATATTAATTTTTATTTGTAGGGACAAAATAATTCTATGTTATTCTGTATAAAGAGTGGAACAGAGAGGAAGTCACTAAAGGTTTTGAACAGGGTCTAATAATTTATTTGTCAGAAGTGCCCAATACAGCTTTTAAAAGTAAGTGTAATGCTGGATCTCAAGTTCCTCAGCAAAGATTGTTATAAGAATGTTGACTCTGTTAGGAGTTGCAAACATTTATTTTTAAGATTTTTTTACAGTATTCAAAAATATGTTTTCTTCAGTCTGTCTGTTGTAGAATGATCTTTTTTCTCTTCATCACATGGGCTAACTTGCAAATAATTAATGTGCTTTCAGGCAGGACTTTTTTCGGGAAATTATGCATGGTATCTTGAGGGTTTGCTTTGGTCTGAAGATTTAATTGTGCTTGATCTGTGCAAGTAGTCACATTTCGGGAGTTTGGACTGTGTGTGCAGTTGAAAATCAAGTACAGGAACTGTACTAATTATTTTGATTTTCCTGTGCTGATTGAGAATTTAAGGATGATGCAGAATGTGACAAAGATATATGGCTCAGTGTGAGGAATATAGATAAAACTCATTTCATTTTGAAACAAGACACAGCAATTTACTAAAATGAGCATTTGTATTGCTGTTAAAATGGACCTGTTGTTGATCACTCTCTATTTGCAAGAAAGGTAAAAGAAAAAATCCTACTTGGTTTGGACCCAACTAAGGCAAAAGCTATAATTTCAGGGTTTTTTTCCCTACAAGTAAAACAGAAACTAAGGCAATGTTGTTGTTCAGAAAACAGCACTATAGGGTGATTCTGAAATAAGAGGTTATGCGGGACTGGCAGCTTTGGTGTGAAATCGGGAATTGTGCTCATTGTTCTAGTAGGGTTCTCCAGTGTCTCGTCCAGGCTGCTTGGATGGTCCCAGGCTGTTCAGGGCTTTTGAATTCAAGAGCAGCTGGTGGCTTTACCTGTTGGCTGGGGATACAGGCTGGGCAGAGTGCCAGTGATCTGGAGAGTCGAGAAGAACTGAAGTCATCCCTTCTGGGGCCATCTTGGAGCTGCAGACATTTGGGGCTTATCTTAGGGCTTCTGAGATCCGAGTCTTGGACATAGAGCTTTGGAATAGAAGTTCTCAAAGTCTGCTGACTATCTAATAGCTGAAAGTGGCTTTTCTTACCGAGAGATGCCAGCAGCCTGGCACAGTTGGGTGGTTGTGGAGTGGGATCCTCAAAGCACCTGTGTTGCAGGTGGGATACCTGATAAAAGAGCTTTGGAGTGGCAAGTACAAGAACTTCTGCCATTAAGTGAATGTTTTCTTAGTTTTGGTGAAATATATCTGTTCAAAGCCACTTCCAACGTTGTGATTTAAGTGCCAGATGATTAATGGAAAAAATATTGCATCTGTTTGCAAGGCCCAGTGATGATTAATAGCTACTAAAATCCTGTTACGAATAAAGGGCTGTGGTGTCTATTTTGTGAATGTACTTTTAATGTAAGTTTGAATAGAATTTTTTTTTCCCTTTTCCACACTTGTTTTAAAATTCTCTAGTTATCACCAGACTACTTTTGTGGGTTTTTGTGTCGTTTGTTGGTTTTTTTTTTTTTTTTTGGCATAAAAGGTCTGTTATCTTTAACAAGACGTCTTGACAGATTATATCCCGAATGTAACAAATACTGTGCTTTTCAAACAGGAAGAAATACACTTGTCTTGAGGTGGTAATGCTTTTAGTGATTTTATATCCTGAGTTTTCTTTGTCAGTCTGTATACTGTTACCCCTCCATTACAGTTGCCTCTTCCCCATACTGTAACGTGTATAGACCCTCTCTCCTTCATGGCATCAGTTTTAAATGTGGAGGTCAGTGCTTATACTGTTTGATAGGCTTGTGAAATAAAATATCAAAAGTGACTCTACCTATTGATGGTAGATCTCAGTCAGTGTTTCGAAGTACAACAACATTGCCTTAACTTCTGCTTTACTTGTTGGGAAAAAGCCTTGAAAATATAGCTTTTTGCCCCAGTTATGTCTAAACGAAGTAGGATTTTTCTTTTACCTTTCTTACAAATAGAGAGTGATCAACAACAGGTCCTTTTTCACCAAGTACTGTCAGACTCTTCTTTCTCTGTGGGCATTTGTCAATTGTCCATACGCTGCATGTAGCTCACTCTGACTTCTGTGATTCCTCAGCCGGGGAGGAGTGCTCTCCCGACTCTGTGGAACTGAAAGCACCGCAGTGTTTCCCAGAGCACTTGCTGCCAGATGAAACGCTATGGCAATTGTTAAGGTTTTTCACATGACAGTATTCTTATGAATCTGAGTTAAATCAAAATAAAGGATGATATGAGGTTTCTCATCTCCGGCATTTGGAAGACATTTAATTTTAAATTTTGTTTTACATCAAGCATGTACTTTTTTTCCCCCTGCAATTACATTTAACAGAAAGTAATTGCGCAGCCATTTTTTCCCATAGTTAGAAGAAGAGTAGCTGCTGGATATTTAGAGTACTTGTAACTTCACAGTCATTTATTTTCAATAAGAGAAGGGCCCTTGGAGTAGTAGGCAAGGTGCCATATACATTGCCATACATCCTCAAGATTAAAAAAGAGCTTATGTATATAGAGCTTAACTTCAATTGAAATTGCAGCCTTGGTGGCTAAATACCTCTGTTGACGGAGCTGTAAAGAAGGAAGCTGGTGTGACTGAGGAAAAGGACAAAGTAAAAGTGTGAACTTAACACACTTTGTTTGTGGTGACTTTGTTTTCCTGGTTTTATAAGTAGAACAGTAGTGAGCAATTTCATCTGAGTTTAATTTTAGTTGGAGGAGCTTATAGCAGGACGTTTAGTCAAATGCAAGGGCTTAAGCACTTTGTGGCGGTTAACTTTTGGGCATTCTGCAGGTTAAATGTGTCAATGAGCCCAAAATTGTAGATGAGGCACTTCCAAACACAGAACGTCTGCTTTGCCTGTGCTTGCAGGAGAACTTGATGGTTCCACATGGTTTGGCTGGGGCTCGCTGATACATGATCTATGTGTGTTCATAGACTGAATTACCAAGCTGTATTTCAATTTAGAAAAATCTTCATTGCTAAACTGTGCTGATGACCCTAAAGCTGAGCTAATACCTCTGTTTCTCTATGTTGCTGGACACATTCTGGTAAGGTGTCACTCACAGCTTATTTTTTTTCTCCTTGCCTGGGGAGGTCTCTTAATGAACTGGTAGGTTGTGCTGTTTGCTTTGAGTTACTGCTTCAGGGCTGACTGAAATAAATACAGCTATGTACAAACCAATACCCTGTAACTTTATGAACTTAAGGTAAGTAGTCTAGGCTTTCCATGTAGTCATGGATCTGCTAGTGTCCTCTGATGCCACTGTACCATTTCTCTTGATATCTAGCAATGTTTTATTAATTTGTAGTAAGTGTTACTCTTCTGAAATTTGAAAACTTCTAAGGTGTGGTAACAGAAACAGCTTATGTCTTCTCCCACTGAGGTAATCATTACCCTTTAGCAAAGAGTGTTTATGACCATAAGCTTTTTTACCTATGTATATTAAAAGTAAAAAAAAAATGTTGTTTGCTTTTGATTTTTGCCCTTTTTAAAAAAAATGTTATATTGGTTTAAGGTTTACCACTAGAGTTCACCAAAAGATTTCTAAAAGAATAATGTCAGTTTCAAGCAGTTGAGTGGATAATGTTCCAGACCAGGGTAGGTTGTGACACTTATTTGTGAACTTGGTATGCTATTTTTAAAATTCATCTTTCAAAGCAAAGGAAAGGTAAATTAGAGAACGTGTGCTAAATGAAAACAGCTGTAAAGACAGTGAAGTCATAAGCTATAAATATACAAAGGAAGATAGTGATCATTGGAGATACTGGATTAAACATTAGCATCAACTTGGAGAAAGAGGACTTTGCATAAAGATCTAGCTCACAGTAGAAAGTTGTGGGTAACTACAGGCCTTGAAGTCTTAAAAGTAAGAAAGTGAAGCTCTTCAATCAGAATGAAAACGGTTTCTGAATATCTTTGCTGTTTTGAGCTGTGTAGTGAGATGGAGATTTTCTGTTGTTATTGCTTACCTTGTCTTCAAAGTAGGAAAGGCAAGGTGACTCAGCCAAAAGGAGGACAACTCGCAGTATGGAGCCTTGAGTGAGGGAGGAGAAGACAACCCGAAAAACTTTGACTCCTTACGTCATTGGCTTATGGGGCTCTTCCAGCACGTCTCCTGCCTTTTGCTTGAAGGAAATAGAGATCCACTAGACAGCACCGTGTGCTCAGAAAATTCAGCTCACTCTGTCCTAATACATCAACATCACTTCTTCTGACCTTGCTTCAAATCTGGAGTTTGGAGTTGCTTCCAAATAAGAGGAGAAAATGAATCCTCAAACACACCTATGTTCGTTTGTCTAAATTATCTCCTTTTTATTTTTGGAGCTGATGGTCCATCAAATAATACATGCCAAGTGCCTCAAACTCTAGTGTTTGAATGGTTTGTGCTTGATGAAATCGGACCACTCTGGGGCCATAAAGCCACAATTCTGTGTGCAAAACTGGCGCACTTGAACTTTTGTCATTAAATTCTGTTGAAAGCTTCCAAATAGGCTTTTCTTTGGGTATACAGACTTATTAGCACTGGAAAAATATCTTGTGTTTGGGGTTTTTTTTGTGCAAATGGTAGGAACCTAGCAAATACAGCTCTCTCCCAAGAATATTAGCTAAACCTTGGAGTCAAAATTGGGAACAGATCATGTGTGAGGCTGTAATGGATAGCTTTGTTGGTACAGAGATATTCAACCTCTTTAAGGGACTGCTTTTAATGGTTGGTATCTGTTTTCTCACCTGTCCTCACCCATTTGCGTGGTTAGATGCTGTTAGATACTTCAGTTGCATAGGCAAGTAAAATGCTGGAGAAATGGAGTGAAAGGGCAATGAGACTGCAGAGGTACTTGTAACTTCCAAATTATCTGCATGGGCTGGTGTGTCTGTTCAGTGTGATTTAGGGCCTGGAGAAAGGGCAGGAGGGGCAGGGATGCATGTTCTCACATCTGCCAGTGCTTGGTCTTTGTTTTGCTTTCCTAGCGCATCTTTGCTCTCTTCTTCTCCTATGAATAGGCTTCCTTCCTATTCTGGACAAACAGGCAGAGGAGTAAAACTGTTTTGTCCTACAGGTTTATAGGCAAAACGTAATTAAAACCTGTTGGTGGGATTTTGTGAAGAAGCTTGCACTGCTTACTGCTGTGCTGCATCTATCTGTGCTGTGTGTAAACAGTGAACTTCAATTTCCGCTGCACTCAGTCTGGAGCTTTCACAAGCACTAAATCCCGTTGATAATTTGAACTGGGGATGATGGCTGGGAATTAACCACAGCAAAGGCTTATCTGGCTGCTGGGTATGGTACCTTAAACCCATATCTCCTGCTTTTCTGAAAACTGATAAAGTAGCAAACAGACGAAGTGTGAAAGTAGTTCTGAGTAAATCAATAAATAGCCAGAAGTTACAATTTAATAACTGTTTGGAAACATCTGACTCAAATAGCTTATATATTTTAACTCTCTTAAAAGGGATAAATGGAACCTAAATCCATATTCCCTGTGGCATTAGGTATCAGGAGAAATAAGTGGAAGCAAGGCATTTTGCAATCAATAAATTGCTTCTAGATACAACTTTATGCGGACAGAATTTAGAGAAAAAAGATTGTGAAACAGATACAGGAGTAAAATTCAGCTTTAATTTGCAGACTAAGCAAAACCTTAATCCTAGTTGTTGTGGAAATGAATAGAGATTAGGAAGTTATGGGAGTGAGGAAGTTCAGTACTGTGGGCCAGCTTGAGCAGAAATATACTGAAGAAATAAGGAAATCTGAGGAGTAAAGCTGCTGCCTAAATTAACATGATGCATGTATGGTCTCATTTAAGGCATGTAATTACCTAAGGTTTATTATATATTATACTTGAAGCAACGATTATTTTGTATTTCATTGGATTTTTACTCTACTTGAGAATCTTCTACTTCACTGCATCCGTCTTCCTTTTGTTGGACGTACTTGCAGCTAGCAGGGGCTAGAAGTGCAAAAGGCTTCACTGCTTAGGTAATTGAAGTGGTGCCATTCCACTTTAATCAAGGCCTTTGATTTCTGTCTGCTGTGCCTAGGCCAGCAGGTTCATACCTGAGTGTATGATAGGACTAAAGCAACCTTCAATTTATGTTTTTTTCTTTCTTCTCCAGGGACGTAGTGAGGGAAGACCGTTAACATTTCATTAGCTCTGCAGAGGAAGCATTTGTTTAAGCTTGTCAGAGCGTTACACCTAAGAGAGATTAAAATGATCTTCCTGGGGCAGATTCCAGTCAATCTTTCTTGATTCTGAAATATTTATTACTGTTTACAGGAAATTCATATGGAATCATATGATGTGAATAGAAAACCATAAAATTTTCATTTTTCTTTCACCTGTGGCTTTGCTGTCAGCATATGAAATTAGCTGCTTATGCTTGACTACTGTGTCTTTTAGTACCTTAATATGCATTACAGTATGTGATTTTTTCAGATAAATAGTTTAGAAAACACTCCTGACTTACATTTTCTTCTGAATCTCAACATCATCAGTTTCACTTAAACTTTAGGAGTTCTTCAGAAACTCTGATCAATAAAACATAATAAAATACTTCTAATCACTTTTACTAAGTAAGGTTCCTGCTGAGACTATAGATAAAGCAAATGGGGATTTCTGAAGTGTTGTATGAAAAATGAGAATGCAGTTGTTTTTCAGTGTTTTTCCCATGAAAGCTAGAGATTATTCTGTGCCTTGCCCATCAGCTGTCATGCTTCTTCAGCAGTAGTTAGACTTCAAGAGATACTCTAAGACAGTCAATAGTGTATCTGTAAGAGCTGTGTTTAAGCACTCATGGTGAGTTAGTACAATTATTGTAATCTGATTTTGTTTGAGTTTTTGTTTGTTTGTTTTTTATCTTGTGCCACAGAAAATACTCAACTTAATCTGCTGTTCAGTGTTTTCTGTCATTTTGTTATGCTACTCAATTTACTGAAGGGACTTTTTTTGGGACACCTTAAAACTTGTTGACAAAAAAATTATTGGATATCCGTTATCTGGCCTATTAATGATATAGACTAAAATAATTTGTGTTGAATCTAAGCAGTGGATCTTGTGTTCAGGAGCAGGCCTGAAGTCATGGACAACTTGGCTAAGATCTTGGCTAATTTGCATAGACATCCTATGTGGCTTGGTCAAATTATAGAAACTCTGAAACTGTCTACACTTATAAGATGAAAAGAAATTGGTATAGGGCTTGGTGCGTATTTAATATGTGGGTATTGAGGATAAATCACTTAATGTTTGCAATATGTTTTGAAGCTTTAGTGGAATGGTATTGTGTAAGACTTTTTTGTCTATGGTTGACTTTGGACTGTTAGTGACTAAGACAAGCCATCAGTCTGTATTTGCTCATTTGAATAACTTGTGTTTTGCGTATGAAGCTGCAAGTGGGGAGTAGAGAGAGACAAAAAAAACACTGAATCATACTGTGTGTGCTATTTCTAGAAGATCAAGAAGGCTTAAGACTTAAAGGAGGAGGAGTTGCTGGGATGTTTCCAAATTCTGTCAACAAAACAAATTCTACCCATGTTAATCATCAGAATGAACTCTTGGAATTATTTATATGTCAGTGTAGTGTAGCCTGGCTAAATCGGGATACTTGACCTTGTTTCTAATATAGTGGGAGTTTTCCTGCAAGTTTGGCAAAGCGTTCATTAGTACTCTTCGTATTGAAATCATTAACACTGATCGTAAGTCTTCAGTGAAGCAAAGGGAGCTGTTGACTGTTGGAATGAGTGGAGACTGTGCTTGTGCTCAAGAGCAAGATGAAATGTCCACCTTAGGGCACCATGCTATGGCATCTGCTGCTGCTGCCCAGGATAATAAGGGTGCCTTAACATTAGGTGGTGCTGTGCTGACCAGACCCTGACTGTGCTTAGGCTTTCTGCCTACTCACCTCTTAGCTAGCAATACTTTTTCTCCTCTCTTGTTTTAATGTCTTGTTTTGCTCAAGGAATAGTTGTGTGATTCGCTTTTCTCAAAGTAGTGAAGGCTTTATTTTGGAAGAACAAGCTAAAATTCAGACTATCCTTTCCACCTTTGGCATGTAACACCATGTGCAGAGAGACCTCTGACTTTTGATATCAGCAAAGAGCCATAAGAAAAGTGTAGCCCATTAGCTCAGGTCCTGTGGGAAGAAGCTTTGTTTAGAACATGATCGTGGATCTATACTCATAAATGGGGTATGTTTCCATTAGGGTGTGTATCTGGAGGTTGTTTGACAAAACAAGTGATCTGTAGAGTGTAGAATAAAATCCAGCACAAGTTCAAATGTTTATGGCACTGTACCCAGGATGTAATTGAACTATGTATTTTGTTCTGATCAACAAAGACAGCAAGCAGATAAAATGTTGGAATGGTCAGTCTCTTTCTTGGATGGAAGAAGTATGAGATGTTGATTTGCTGCAGGTGTGGTGGTAGCTGTGGGCTTAGGAAAGTTAACATTCAAATGGGGAAAAAGTTGAAAGGAAATTATTAAAATGCCCTGTGGGTACTGCAATTTTAGAATGTAAAATTCTAAAATTTTAAAAAGGAGTATTTCTTAACTTCAGCCTTTTTAAATGTAAATCTTTACACAAATGATCCTTAGGTGTCTTAATGCATGGAAAATTTAGCAAGTTAGAGGAGGTGAACAAAATGGCAAAGTAACTGACAATTCCCATTGTCCATGCCGGGTAATGAAAATGAAAAATCAGCTGGACATTGCCAGAGTAGTTGAAATGGAAGTTACAATCTGATTGGGCTCTTGACATTGTTACAAAATAAAACTTTTAAGTATATTAATTCTCCTGTTCATTAATGTCTGCATCTCAGGTGTTGCCAAGGGTGGATGGGCTGAAGCCTTTTTACCCAACTTTGTGTGTCTGGGTGCTGCAGAAAGACCTCGGGCTGCTCCAAGGAGGAGTACAACTGCAGTAGCCTGTTAAGTCTGATATAAGTGTGTGGAAAGTGGGAGAAAACAGGTAGTAATGCAAGGATTATCTATAACCCAGACTGCAGCCTCTGCTGTATCTGGAGGAAGAGATGGAAGATGTTCAGAGAATAAACTAATCACCTCCAAATCCCTGTGTAAATAAGACTCTGTGCTACTGATGGTCACTCAGCAGAAGGGGAATGTCAAGTTTTTTCATAGTTGGTGTTTTGAAGCAAAATTTCTTCTTTCATTGTCTTTTCTTCTGTGCTGTGTCCTTTGTTCAGTACACTTGTGCCAGGCCTGACACATTCTGTTAATGTGCATTCTCTGAAATACAGATTATTTTGTCTAATAGTTATAAACATAGTAATCTTGTTTCAAGTGTTCAGTTGTATTTTTTTTAAGTTTTAGTTAAAAGATTCCTTCTGAGTCACCTCAAAGTTGGCCTTTAATTTTGGTGATAGGAGCAAATGCCATTAACTGTTCTGCTGACCTTGGCTAACTGCAGCCACAAACTTACTATATTGTGAAGGAGTTTGTTTGGAGGAAGCGATAAGGCATGGTTCTGAATCAGTAATAGATCGGATGGGTCACCAAATGGTAATTCAGCAGTTTGTCCCAGCAGCTGCATGCTATGACCTAAACAGCTGAAGAAAGGGAGGTATATTACAGTCTGCTGCTTATTTCAGAACAGGCTTTCAGAAGTGACTGGAAATGTAACATTTCTATTTAAAAAATGTCCCAGACAGACCTGAAGGAGTAGGTAAAATTCAGTTATTTGTTTATCATACTGAAATAAAGAGAGGTAAGGATTTAACATGTAGTATTTCAAGTCTAGTCAATAGTGTATTATTGGGTTTTATTTTTTTCTCTCCATTTAGTTGAACTAGCTAGATTTTATGTGGCCAAACATGCTCAATTCCTACTAATTTGATGTCTTCAGTGGACAGTCCCTGTGCACCTCTGTTTTAGTGCTGAATAGAGAGAAATGTCCGTTGGTAGTAGACATAGCATCCTGTTCCGGAAGGCTTTATAAAACCTGTCTGTACTCCAGCAGTAGCTGCTTTTGAGATATCTATGTACTCAATAATGAATTTACTGAAAATACTCAATTTCTTAAAAACAAGAGGAAACAGAAAAGCTTACTTGCACAATTAGCTCAGTAATGGAAAACTTAGTGGAGAATAAAAATAGCAGTGTTGTATATTTGCAGTTTAAATTAGGGCAAGCAGCATTAATGAAGCCCTGTACATACTACCTGATTTGATAAGCAGCTTATCTTCCTTCATGGAGCTTTTAACAACATACTTCAAACTGGTTCACTGTGCGAATATTTTCATCAGTTGTAGATGAAGTAATTTGTTTTGAATAGAGTATCTCAGAATTTCGATGGGAAAACAGAAGCCATGTTGAAGTTGAGTTGACCCTTTTATCAGCAGTATTAGGATGTAAAATGTAAGAGACGAATGGCGCTATTTTGAAAGACAAAATTAGTACTTCCAGCATTCTTTTTTTATCGTTGGTGAGTGCATGATATGTCTTTGGAGGTGGGAACTGATAATGTGGCTTTGAGATTTCAAACAAATGCTACATGGAAGTTCATGGTAACTTGTGAGTTTGATTTATAGTTGCTGTTGATGGAGCCAGCAAAGGAAAAGTGCTTGTTTGGAATCTTTTCTGTAAGACGTGTTATATGGAAGTTGGTAGCTAACCATGTATGATATGAAATATTGAGAACTAGCAAATGGTAACTAAGTATTTTGTGTGCCAAGGTAAGGTCTAGAATGAAAAAGCAAAAAGAAAAATTTGCTTTCTCCTGTGTTTCTCAACCTCGTTGTGTGTTTTTCCTCTGCCAAGCAAAGACTATTGTCTAGAAGCAAATAACTGAACTTAAGGTCCCCCGAGGAAGATGTACCTTCCTTCTGCACTGATGACTCATGGCATTTCTGAGCTGGTATTTCTGAAAGAGATTCTTTCCCAATACTTGCTGAGGTCCCTTGATGCCCAGTGACCCAAGAGATCATTAAATTAACCAGCACCTAATTTCAGTAATACAGGGCATAAGAAAGGATTTCTGTGACACAGGAATGTTGAAAGAAAATGAGAAGTTTGGTAACTTTGTTCCAGTCAAGATGCTGGGTGACCTTTATAATTGGCTGTGAGATGTCCTCATGCTTAGATTCATGTGTCTTGTGGGTTTTTTGAGATGATTTACATGGAGTCTATTTGTGAGCACACACTCGATGTATATAACTTAGGTGTTAAGTGGATCTGGCTCTGGAACATAAAATGCCAAGCAGGGGATCAAGGGAAGCGGGCAGAGCTGTTTTAGAAGTGTGAATACAGAGGATGAAGTGTTAGTGGAGAGATGCCTAACAGGGAACAAAAGCTAGAATACAACACATGAAAAACAAGCAATTCGACGTATCTCTTCTGCTAGGGCTTAGGAACAAGGTAGGGAAAGCTGGAAGAAGAGGCCATGAGAGAGCCTTCTGTGTTTATTGAGGAAGATCATTTTTCAGGTTGAAGTTACACTGATTGATGTACAGGATTTAAAAGGATGTCATAGAAATTATGAGTTGCATTTTTTGAGCAAGCAGTGCTGAGCAAATGGGGTAGCAGTTTTGGTGCAGAGAGGAGCGATGTGCTGAAGAAAGTAAAGAAGGGCTTTTCTTTTAGGGCTTCACTATCTATATCTTCTGCTTCAATGCTCTGTGTGTGTTTTGATTTTTCAAGGAGATGTGGTTTGGCGGAGGCTGGAAGAAAACACAGTTTTGACAACAAAAGAAGAAAAGGAAGAAAATAAACTTGGCTTAAACCACCAAGGCAATATCAAGTCAATTGTTTAATTTTCAACTGATAGTATTACTCCAGCCTTTGTAAGAAGTTATGCTGATTTATGATTTCTAAGATAACAACCCCCAAAGTGCTAGTTAGAAAAGAACTGTAAATGTTGTTTTCCTCTGTAGGTAAACTGATGCTTCTGACTCTTGCCATTTTATCCTCTTAGTATTGCATAATGCAGCCAATTTGTGTTTTCCAGAGCTTCCCAATTAAGTCAACTGTTCAGAATTTTCCATGACCTTTAGGTTTTTTTGTATTCTATGTTGTTTTCAAGAGAGCATGATAGGCTTTGTGGTTTATTTTCAGTGTAGCCTTTCTTTTACGGAAAAGATGTCACAATGCAAGAAGGCCATGGTTTTGAGTTTTGTATTTGAACATTTAATACAATGTTGATTTGACATAACTTTTTTCCTAAAAATGTTTTAATATATAGGAAACTCTTTAAGCAGCTCATCACAAAATCAGCAGCAAAATAACATAATTTTAAAAGTAATCATTAAGCTGAATATATGGAAAAAAAATCCCCTTAGAGAATTTTTTTGCAGGATATGGAAAAGGAAAACTGTATTTCATAAACTGTAATTGTTGTTCATTGTGCATGTGGTTCTTGCTTCAGTTTTGTCTGTCACAGTATGTATGACTTGCTAGAAAACCTTCTGTAAAGGTTAGATTGTCTTCTTCAGTTGGATCTGTGAGATTTCCCAAACACAAGCTTCTGTTCTTTACTGAAATTTTGCAGGTTTCTCCAAAACATTATGGTCTAATGGAGGCTTCTGTAGACAGTGGGCATCAAGTTGCTGAATGAGTGAATCCCAGCTTCACTGTGGCCTTACAAGGTGGAAGCTGGAAAAGGTGGCGTGTGGAGATCTTCCAAGAAGGGTGCATGGACTGCCTTAGTAAGCACAGCGCTGCATTTATATGGTGTTTACCCTCCAGATCTAAACACTTCTGTCTCCCTGGAGCATAAACAGAGAAACCCTAGGTCTGTCTTCCTCTGCCTGTGTAGGTATATATTTAGAGGCCTGAGCTTATTTGTCAGAGCTTCTTTGAGCACACACTGTGGACATGAGTGACTACTCATATCAGAACATTGATTAATATACATATATATACACGCATACACATATATATGTGTATATACATTTTTATATATTTGTGTGTATATATATACACATGTACACATATTTTTATGTGTGTACATATTTATATATAAAGCAAATCCCTCCATCTCCCCAGCCCTGAATAAAGACCCCTTACCCTTGGTGTTGCTTGATATTTAGCAATTTCGAAGCCTCAAGATGTTATTTATTCATGCCAACTTGGATCTGGATGTTTTGGTCCGTGTTTGTTTCAGCATATCCATCAAGCCCTTGCATTTAGTGTAAGTGCATCAAATGTTCTGTGAGCAAGGTGTGACCAATGACAAGTTGGCCCCTCAATGTTGTGAACTCATATGTTGTCCTGCAGCCTGATTAAAAAAATGCCCTGTATGTAAATAGTTTTTTTTTAAACTGAAATTTGCTTGAGAAAATACAGTGGATCATAGTGAATCTGCACCAATGCATCTAACTCTTTTACGTATGAACAGTGTAATAGAGGACTAGGAATATTCGGCTATAATTTTGAGAAGTTGTGGTATGGACTCTCCATTAGTAAATACATAGAACACAGATGTAAATTTTTTTTTTATATCAGTGTGTATATATATATATAATCAAAACTAGTACAGAAATATATCCAAATAAGAGAGAATGAGAGTTAATAAGAAAAAAATAGTAAAAAAAATTACAGGAATAGAACAGCTAAATATAGTGATACTACTGCTGTAAGGAGAGGATGAGCATCTGCTACACTACCATCTTTCTTGAGCAATTTTTTGTACATAGATTAATGAAACTTGTTTTCCTGAAGCTACTCAGAAGATTCAGTTCTGCAGAAGGCTGTTTTACTCCCTCTGTTCTGCAGAGGGTGCAACCTCTGGAGGAATGGATTTGAACATATTTGGGAGATTTTTCTCTGTATAAAGTATGTGCAAATGTTGTTGTCCCTTAGACACTCAAGCAGAGAGTTAATATATTAATTGCCTGGAATCTAGATTGCTGTATGAAATGGTTCTTGTAGGGTTAGTGTCTAAGGTCTTTCTAAACTTAAATGTATTAGTTTTTCCAGTGCTGTTTTGAAGGGAGGGAGTTTTGTTCTATAATAGCTTTAGGGACAAGTATTGTCACAGTGAGGCTGTTTTTCCCTTCATACTTGAAGACCTTGGTACAGGAAGGAACTGAAACCAAGCCTGGAACTGGTGTTCTGTGCATTAAGGTATCTCTCCTCTGAACAGAGACATCTGTAGCTTGAAATTTGTTGTGCTTTACAATGATGTATGACTGCTACTGGAACTCTTCTCTCGTCTATTAAATGTATTCAGAGCCTCCTGGTAGCACACTTACAATGTCAGACTCTCGTTATCTATTGCTCCGTGATTCTTGACTGGGTGTATTATGGGTGCAGAGCTGAATTTATAAGCATTTTATGTTGCTGAAAAGAATAAGAAATGCTGAGTTTTAGCAGTGTTATTGGAAAACCGTTTCAAACGTGTTGTTTCTCATATTCGGTGTATCTGCTTAGGCCAAGAGCTACCCTTGTACCGTTTTTGTAACTGTACTTTTCCTTGCCTTTCTGTACGTCATTTCTATACAGTGATACTATGTCCATTAGTCTGCAAACATTGTTTTCATACAGCCTTGGTTGGAGGAGAGAGTTTTTGGCTCATTCTATTTTTGTTTTGACTTCTCTATAGGCTAATATTGAACTTGATCCTCTCTCCCAACCTGATCTTGGTACATTCACCTTGTTTAAAGTAGCTAATGGTCTGAATGTTATTTTTGATGACTGCTTGGTAGCCTTTCCTTTTCTTTGAAGAGGCTGGTGTTTGACCCAAGTTAGTGTTGTAACCTCTATCAACAAAGACAAGAAACCTTCTGAATGTGCTCTCTTACTTAATGTAAGGATGTCCTTTAGTTGCTAGCTTATGTGTTACTTTCATTTTACCTACTTTGTAGGTTAACTGACTGATAGTTAATTGTAAAGCAGAGTTTCTTTGGAGAAAATGGAGATGGAGACAGGAAGGATTTTTCACTTTTAGTGTTTAAAGTCATAACTATGTTTATAGTGGAAAAGAATATTCAAGCATATGTGGATACATTCATGGTGAGTGCATATATAAACATGCTTAAGTCTTTGCAAGCATTCTTCTGCTTTAGCAGGATGTTAATACAGATAAAGCATACTAAAACCAGTGTTTTAACTCTTAATTTTTTCATTGGTTTATGTTTTTGAAAGATACTTCAGTCAATACTTTAATAATCAGGATGTACTGAATAGTAGCAAGAGTGGCACAGATTTTATTTTTATTTTCATGTAAGCTATTCTGATGAATGCTAGAGCAGTGGAATATTTGAGATGGATTATCTTCACTCCTTTATTTGAATAAAGAAACTGTAACTTGACAAGTAATATAACTACACTACTGATTCCGTACTATGGGTCATGTTGCACAGAACTGGAGTTTATGTATGTACTTCTGCAAATAATTCTGGGGTTCGGTTCTGTTAATGCATTTACCTATCAATATGTTATGAACACACAGAAAGGTTTGGTTTCTGAAGAAAACTATGTGCTTATCTGAATGGAGGCAGATACTTGTTGCATGAATACCTTTTGTCTGAAAATTTCTGAACTATAATTATACTGTAATTAAGATACAATCTAGAAATATGCATGTTTCTTTCCAAATTAGCTACGTTGACTTTTCAGTAGAGATTTATGTTTTATAAAATCTAATTTGTCTCTTTCATAGTACAGTTTCACAATAGAGCTGGAGCAGGGGTTTGGTTTTGTTAGTGAAACCTGCTTATGTTGACAACCTGATCTGAAAAAAATCACCTTGTTCGTTTTGGTGGTCTTTCTGCTTTTTTTGTAGCTCTCTGTGTGACAAAAGCATTTTTGGGAGCAGCAACCACTTTTCTTAACTTTGTTTTCTATGATATGCAGCCTAGTGGCATCTCAACTGATAAGTGATAATTGTTCATTCATCTTCTGCAAAAAGAAAAAAGTTCAATGCCAGTGCTCATGTATGGGGTTTTGGGTTGGTTTTTTTTTTTTTTTTCACAAGCAATGAACAAATAAAAAGACCCTTCCAAGAATTTAATTGTTTTAAATGTTGACTATAAAGTCATTTTGTAAGCAGTCAACTTAATGGCTAAGTTTGTTCTTTTTATATGTGAGGTAAAGTGGGAGTTGATAAGTTGAATAATTTTTAATGTAGATTTGTATATTTGTATCTTTCTGTCTTCTAGACAACTCTGATGAAGCAGATCTATGGTTGCTGAATAGTTGTACAGTAAAAAATCCTGCTGAGGACCACTTCAGAAACTCAATCAAGTAAGTCGTTTCCCTAAAAATATACTTAATTATCAACAAATATTGCTGGTTTTAAATTTAAAAGCTTCATATTTTCACTTTAGGAGTAATTTTTGTGTGTTACAGCAAAAAAAGTGTGCTGAGTTTGAATGTTATAATGATGAATTCTCTAGAATGGATTTGTAAGATACAGTGTTTTTTTTTTTTTTAAAATTAGCTTTGACTTGCAAATAATTATTAGAACACTTATTTATTAACTGCTGACCTATTTAGATAGGGGCTTCTATATCACTTTTCAAGACAATATTCTAGTATTCTTCTGAAGAGTTTCAAAAGTGTGAGATGTTAGGCTGTTCCTTTTTTCCTCAACCATATTTTACATAAATAAGCCCTTCTAATTAAAAGGTATCAGCAACATACTTAAAACTATTTCACTATACACTTTCTTAAAAGGTGAACTGACTAACCTATAGTAGAAGTCTTGTGAAGAAGTCTTGTTTGATTTCTCTGTGACATTCCATGATGTTGAAAAATACAACATGGTAGCAACTTTGGCCCTTGACTTCTGCAAAAGTATAGTTGTGATGAGAATAATTGGAAAACTTGTACACTTACAGCTGTCATTCCCCAGTATAGCTAATTATTGGGGTATGTTTCTTGTAGATTTTACCTTTATTAAATAAGTGTGGCTATTTAAGCAGTCACTTCTATAGTGTATTGCACTGGGATGGACTGTTTTTTGGTTAGAAAAACGTAGTTTGTCGTAAGCAGTTCGCATGTTCAGGGAGGCAGAGAGGAGATGGGAGCTGAATATAAACTGCTTGCAGTGCTGGAGTTACTAACAGTGTCCTGGAGCTGTAACCTGGAGTAAAATCTGTTTGCCTGCAGTAGGTGGCACAGCAGAAGCTTCCTCTGCCTCTCACAGGGCTTCGTTTCCTGACTGCTGGTGTTGCACTTGGTGAAGAGACTGACTCCGGCTTTTTTTATTGTTGCCAAAAGAACCCAACCTATTCCCAGAATACTTCCAATTAATGTGTGTTGGCCAACAGAACAGATGACAAGATCTTTTCCAGTTCAGTTGTGGCCATCTTTCTATTTTACTAATCCTGTTCCAGAATTGATGTGGTATGGTGTGTGTGTCCTTTGACCAGTAGAATAGAGTTGGTTAAGAAAGAGAGTCTAACTAAAAGCAAATGACCAAAAATATTTCTTTGAACTTCATGTTTCTGTTACCACTGCATTAATGAGTCTGATGTTATTTGTATCCTGGATTTCTTATTTTTCCTTGCTTCTCCCTATATTCTTTCTGTTCTGACACACAGATACTCTGTTCTTCATGTCTTCTCTTTGAGAGTTGCTCCTTTCTTGTAGCATGCATTGTTTGTTTTCTGCTTTCAGATCCTAGCATTTCCTAATCATAGAAAGGGACAACTTTTGTGTTGTTTCTGACCATTTCTTATGACTTTCATGAAATATAAGGGAGAGAACGCTATGTGGGTGCCCTTTCCTGGGAGTTGGAGGATCTTTAATCTTTTAGTTTGTGCTGGTTTTGGCTTGGAAAGAGTTAGTTTTCCCCATAGCAGCTAGTATGGGGCTGTGTTGCACAACATCAAGGCCTTTTCTGCCTCTCACAGTGCCCCACCAACAAGCAGGCTGGGTGTGCACAAGAAGCTTGGAGGGGACACAGCCAGAATAGCTGATCCCACTGACCAACGGGGTATTGCATAGCTTGTAAGGTGTGGGATATTTGAAGGGATGATATTTGTCTTCCCAAGTAACTGTTGCATGTATTGGAGCCCTGCTGTCCTGGAGATGGCTCAACACCTGCCTTCAGATGGGAAGTAGCAAATGAATCCCTTGTTTTGCTTTGCTTGCACGTGCAACTTTTTTGCTTTACCTGTTATATTGTCTTTATGTCAACCCATCAGTTTTCTCATTCATACTCTTCTGATTGTCTCCCCTATCCCAATCAGGGAGAGTGAGCAAGCATCTATGTGGTTAGGTGCCGACTGGGGTTAAACCATGACACGGTTCCATCTCAGTAACTGTATTTGGGTTTTTTGATAGTGAGAAAAGCTTTTATTCCTACGGAACACAACATCTCCCAAATACACCTTAATTTGTTACAGCAACAAATGCAATGGATGAAGTTTAAGTGATAGAAAAGTAGCTGCCATTTTATCTTATCGTAACAATTTGTTGGTTGCTATGGAGATCTTTGTTTTCTTGTTTGATTAACAAACATTTTGTGTGTGAATGGTAAAAGCAAACGTGCTTTGGGTGGAAAAATTAATAGCACAGTTAAATTCTTTTAATTAAAAAAAATTCAAGCTGAAAGTGTTACATAGCATTATGAATGTCACATGGGAGAAGTATTTCAGTTTTGTTTATTCTCTGCCCTCTGTAACAGTTTCTGCTACATAACTTTCCTTGTGTATATGACTTCAAAATGCACTGGTTCAAATAAGCAGTGTTGTGTTCATTCTAGTGGTTGAAAAATGACTGACAGGCTGATCCCTCGATAACACTGTGTGCCAAAGGAATCCTGGAGGTTCAACATTTTTTGATCTGATGTTCTTTTGAAAACAAAACCAAACCACTCCAAACCTTTGCATTGGGTTTGCAGATATATACATAGCTGATACAAGCCAAATGACAATAAAATCTTTGTGCCTTTTTGTATAGCTCTTGGAAGTAGTCTGCTGCTCTTCAGTGTCGGTAAAGTTGGAGCTGCTATGCTGGCATGATGATACAGAGAAAAGTGTTGCTAAAAACCCATAAGTATATGGATGGGAATAGAGAGCTTTTCCTGTGCAGATTTTATTTTCAGTTGTTTAATCCTAAAATAAGATTAAAGGCAGAGATAGGCAATAGTAATGAAGAATTCCCAGGTTAATGAAGTAGGTGGAGTTTAAAAAATAATAATTATTATCCTTCAAAAAAAGGAGATTAATTCAAGGAAAAGTAGGAAATAAAGAGGATAAACTAAAGCAGATAACTTCCATCAAGCAATTTATGTTTATGAAGACTAAGAGGACTGTGTAAAGCAAATAGCTAGGCAGGCATAAAGAATCCCTTGAACAAGTAGAAAGATGCAAAAGAAGGAAGAGACTAATATTAAAAAGTGAGATGAAGAACGCCATGGATATACAGACCCCATTGGGTACAGGGGGGCTCAGTTATATGGCAGCAATTCTGTTCTCCTGTTTTAATATTTTGCTAAATATCTCAGAATACACATTATGCCCAGCCCTAGCTTCCCAGAATTCACAAGTACGTGTAACCCCATGGCTGAAAATGCTTGGGCTGAAAGATGTGCTAGTAGCTGGTGTTGGCAGGATCCTGCCATAGGGTAGGAGGAACAGGAGATAGTCTGTTGTTCAAATGGCTCCAGTTTGCAGCTGTCATGAAATGAGAACATGCACTTCTTGGAAGAGGGAAGCAAGAGCATAGGGTACGGGGGGAGAGGAGGACGAGGGCACCTGTGCTAGTGTGGTTGTGTAGTTTTGCTTGTGCACTTGATAAACAATCATTCATTCCATATTATAAGCTGAGATGAATGAATTATGTCCCTTTCTATATCCCTGCCATGTAACAGTGCAGTACAGATAGAGCTACATACACAGAGCCACAGAATGGCTGAGATTGTAAGGGTCCTCCAGAGATTGTCTTGTTCAACCCTGCTCAAAGCACAACTAGAGCAGGTGGCTGAGGGCTGTGTGCAGGCAGGGTCCAAGTATCTTGAAGAGATACCACAAATGCTCTGGGCAACCTGTTGTAGTGTTAGTCCACCCTTATAGTCAAAAGGGGTTCTCTTAGATTTAAACTTCATTTCTTGTATTTCAATTTGTTTGTTGCCTTTTGTTCTGTCACTGGGCACCGCTGACAGACTCTATGCTTTCTTTCTTCCATCTGCTTCCCCATCAGGTGTTTATTCACATTGTTGGATTCCCCAGACCTTTCTCTTCTTCAGGCTGAACAGTCCCAGCTCTCTTGGTCTCTGCTTCTATGTTGGATGATCCAAAACTTTGATCGCCTTTGAGGCCCTTCCCTAAACCCCTTCCAGTTTGTTCCTGTCTCAGCTGTATTGGGGAGCCCAGAACTGGGCTCAGAGCTCCAGATGTGACTCTCACCAGGGCTGAGCAGAGGGGAAGGATTGCCTCCCTCCATTTGCCAATGATGCAATGCCTAATCCAGTCCAGGAGGTTGCTGCAAGAGCACATTGCTGGCTTGTGGTCAGCATGATGAACACCAGGACCTCCAGGGCCTCTTCTGCCAAGCCGCTTTCCAGCAGGTCAGCCTCAGCCCATTCCTGGTGCCTGAGATTATTCCTCCCCAGGGGCTGGACTTCACGCTATCTGTTTGTTAAACTTAATGGGACATACACATTAAATCTTGTTTTCATTAAAATTGATATTAAAATAAACCTTATAAAGTAAGTAATTCATTTGGGTTAATTCAGTGTTTATTGTGAGTGACCTATTTGTCCTCCTAAAGATGTAACTACTCTTGAGTATGTTGTATAAGCATTTAGAAATACATTTTTGCAATGAATTTCTCTCCTGAAACAACAAGGAGTGTTTTTGTTCTGTCGAGAGCCTCTGTTTTTGTTGGTGATGGATACATGTATTGTGCTTTAGTGAAGTAGTTGCTGGACACTAGCAGGTTTTGGAGTCCAGGAGTATTGAATCCCTCTATTTTTTATTTTTTTTGCCTAGTGGTATCAAACTCTTGCTAAAGTGATGGGTTTCCATGGCAAGGAAAGCATGCTGTGGAAGATACCTCTTTACTCTGGCCTGTTCTTACAGTCTTAAATATCTGTTGAATGGCTGCAACCCCAAATAGAAGGTTAGTTTACTGGTCCTTGATTTAGTGCTTTTTAATTGACCTGTGTACACTGATTTAAGCAGAAGGATTTCTGACTTTAACTTACAGTTCAGAAACCCCTGACAAACCTAAAATACAACCGTTACTGTATTTGCTGTAGTCTTTATACAGAAAACAGATAGTTCAAGTTGTTGTGTTGAACAGAATGACAGAGATGTTTTTAAAGCTTGTAATGACACAGTACCTCAAATACAGTTTTATGAATAAAGTGCATTCAGGTCAGTTGAATTCAAGGACCTTTGCCTTACCTGGAGATACTTTTTGACTGCTACCACAACTGGTTCTGTCAGTGCTGGTTTTTTTTTCAGTCCTATAGCTCAGTTAGTCAGAAGTTAAAGGTATTTTTTGAAACAGGGTATGTTTTCACCTTCATGTTACTTCTTCTAATAGTGGCAGATACTATCTTTCTCCACTTACTACTCAGATACAGTCTAGCAAGATTCCTTTGGGGAGTGCATTCCTTCACTAAAGACAGCAAAGTGCTTGGGATACTTCACTGAGGGAGTTTGTCCTTGTGGGACAGCGGCGCCTTGAAAACAACTCACCATGTCCCATGATCTCAGCTGGCTTTACCCTTGCAATGAACAGAGCTAGGATATTATTCTGTCTTGTAGTCCTGTAGGATAGTATGTAATAACATTAAATTGACTTAAATAAACTTCTGAATAGTTGCTTATAGCATTTTGCAAAGTTGTCTTTATTTTGCCTTAGAATTTAGAATGAAAGAATACTTTAAGGGTAGCCTGCAGTCTGTATTTAAAAGTCAATCACATCCTTTCTGTTGATAATGTTTTGGAATGATATCTTTGCTCTGGATCTGATCATCTGTCGGTGTGACCAACTGATATGAGTTGTGTATATATACAGTTTTTTAGTAATAGTATAAATAATAAAGAATAAGAAAAAAAATCGTTAATATCCTTCCAGAGATATATCGGTGTATTTATTTTTGGGGATGTAGAGTGATTCTGTGGTGGTTGGTTTCAATATGTCTCCTTAGTCTGTTTATTTTTCCGGTGGCAGAAGGTTTTCGGCTAACATTTTCTATTATCACTTGTTTTATTCAAGAGTAGCTTTCTTAAACCTTAGCTGTTAGCAGCGGCAAGAATAAGCATTCAGTAAGTAGGTTGCTATCTTTAAATTCTATAAACCACAATAAACCTCTTAAAGCCTTTTGAAGAGAATTAAGTGCAAGAACATGTTCTAGAGGAGCTTGCTTCCTTTAAAATAAAGTTACTTTGCTCTTTGGTCTCATGCTTCATTGATCTTTATGTGCTCTGATACTCTTTTTGACTGTTACATCTCAGATAGGTAACCCACTTTTCCTAATAGGCCTGAAAAGTCAGACACTGTTGTGTGTTTCTAGCTAGCCTTTTTCTCCCTTGCTTGATCCTTTCCTGAATGCTGTTGCAAGTTACTTGTGTGTGTGGCTTTTCCTAAGGAATTCTGCTGCTGGTTCAAGTATTATGGATAGGATTCTGGGGCCTGTATTATCTAAATAGCCGGAAAGATGCCAGTTGGGAAGCACGGTGTGGTTATGAGGTGTTCATGGTTTATCTCATGGTATGAATGAATTTGACCGCTGTAATAATCTTTGTTACTATATACAATTTATATGTAACATTAACATATATTCTGTTATGCTGCTACATTGATTTTAAAGCACCCAGTGTGTATTCAACCCTTTTCTTTCTGATAACTATGAGTTGTGACAGAAATGTGAGGGCTTTTAGCACTGAAGTAGCACTGTGGGGCTCCCAGTTTCCTTAGTTCTATTTTCACCAATTTACAAAGAAACACTGTGTGTGGGATCTCACTTTTATACTAGAAGGAACACTGAAACCTGCAGAATTTGTGCAAATGGTACTTTAAAAGGCCTTTGATCTTACATCATGCAAATTGTTTAAGTCTCTCAGGACCAAGTGGACTAAGTTAAAGAGTAAAAGGCATGAATACCTCCTATATACTACAGAATTTCTATTCACCAAACGCAATTGTGTTGATGTTAAGTACAGGAGGTAGTTAATCCCTAAGAAATACACAAGCTTGTTCAAAGGTAAGAATAATTTTCTGCTGCTTGTCATCTGACAGAAGGTGTTGGGTTTTTTTTTTTGGTTAACTTTTGCAAATGTAGTTTATATGATGCATATTGCAAACTGAGCAAATACAAAAACTGCACACTGAATTAGAACAGTTACCGCTTTCGCTAAAACAGCTTTAAGCCTTTTGCTTTTACTAATGCATTTCCAGTGTACAAGTAGACTGTGATTTACACTTGCTTATGCTGTTGATACAGAAAAGTTTAAGCTGTGAAGTACCCCTGGAAGAGGAAACATAGCTATTTTAAAGCTATTTATTTTATAGGTCCTGTTAGCATCACTTCCACTGCATTTGAGATGAATGTCATAGCCTTGCTATTTATTGAATTTTATAGAGATCATATGTTGCTATGATTTTCAGTGTTTATGTCAGAGTAGTTAAGATGGCAGGACAGCCCTAAGAACTGTAGCTAGGAGTATTGCTATTTTTGGCTCTTCTTGTATTGAAGAAATCTGGAGAAGAGTGGGATTCCCTAAAGTAAAAATACCCGTGAACAAGCTTCATTGGTTGGGAGGACACTTGCTACTTGAGTGTTTTAAAAGAAGTTGCTGATAATATTCTTTTTTTTGGTTAGACCCTCTAAACTGGTCCTGATAACATTGATAAAAATCTGTTGTTTAGCCATGATGAATGGCTCACAGATTGAGAAAATGCTTGTATTCAAGATATGCACCATATTCGCTGTGCAAGAGAAACATATCCCCCAGATACAAGAGTTACTTATGCTTGAGTAGAGGCTACAAATCTATTAACTAGAAATTTAAACCACGGTTCTTTTCTAAGAAGAATTAGAGAAGCCTGTGTGACTACTGTACTCTGCACTCTGGCTTCATCTGAGCCTCAGCAGGGATAGATTTATGCACAATATTTACAGTTTTATAGTCATGGGAGATCTGTAAAGATCTCTGCAATCACACATCATTAATAAAATTAGTTTTGTTGTTTAACATAGCTCATTGTTTAATAAAGAATTTTAATTTTTTTTTTTAGAAAGCACTCATCTTTGATATGAAGTGTACAAATTAGTTGAAAACACTGAATATCTCTTGTGTTTAGATCTCTTTTTTTTGAGGTTCAGCATTTTTCTGGCAAAAATTTCTAGAAAAGGGAGAGTTCTTAAGCGTTTGAGATTTCTTTTTTTGTATAGCTATGCTCCTCCATATTATGAAACACTTCAATGAATTTTATTTTCATGTTCATTTTACTAGGTAATGTTTCTCAGCTAATGCAATGCCAGTTTATATAGTTGACTGAGCTTTACTGTGCAGGGTAGTGTTGTGCTCTCTGTCTTACAAATATTGTGCAAGAATTTTGTGTCCTAGAACAAAAATTTTATTGAACTAGAAGTCTTAATTTAAAGACTTAGAATCTGGTAAATTTTCTTTCTTTTTTTAAAACTTACTGAATGTTTTCACCCATGCTTTTAATGTCTCAAGTTCATGGAAGGCACAGCTGTTGGCAAAGGATTCTGTGACTTAAATGGTTTTTGTTAGTGGAAGTTTTTTTGCTGCATTTGAGTGCATTCCTTTTCTTGTACCCATCTCTGCTGTAAAAGAGTGTTAAAAGCAGACCCTATAGAACAGAGTGTTTTCCATTGTATAGTGCTTAGAAGATGAAAGGATTACAGACTGCTTGTGATTAACTTGTTACATGATTGCAGAAGAGATTTGCAAAAGCCTGGCTTATAAATTTGTCCGCAGTTTACTTTAGTATTTAATAAGGTAAGAAAAGTAGTATAAGATCAGGGCCTGTTAAAATCAACTTTTAAACACTGCTCTGGAAGTCTTTGAGTTCAACATGATCACATTTGAGACTGTTTTAAGAACTCCATTATGCTGATACGTTGAGAGGTTAGATAGTGGCCTTAGTTCCACGCTGCCTGATAAGCCTTGGATGCTTTAGGAGGCTAATCACTTTTAGTGATACTTTAAACCTTGAGCCAGATCATTAGGGTCTAATGTATATTTGATTGCTGTTTGAAAGAAGAAAATATCAGCAGGACATGAGAGACCAACTCTTAATTAAATGATTTCACATACATATATATATATATTTGAACTTTTTGATAGGGCTGTAGTTCCAGATCCTCAGCTATTTAGGCTCCTGGAGCTCTGGTGCATAACAAGTAGTATTTACAACATTGAAAATCAGTGAAGTTTATCGCTAAACATACAAGATACACTTTTCTTTGCAAACAGATGCAAATCTATTACGTTTCAGTGGTACGGATAAACAGGGCAGGCTTCTCACTTATAAAGTGCAGCTCCTGGTATTTTATGGAATAACACTTTCTCCCTCATCAACCGAAACAGGGACACAGCTATACTCAGCCTTTTTTCAGCATTTTAGTACAATAACTTGCATGTGTGTGTAACCGTCTGAAAGCTGTTTTAAGAAAATGAGCAACACTGAAAAGGAGATCTGATTCTCTTTAGACTGCATTGCTTATGTTATCTTCAGTTGAGAGACAAAGCAGTTCTTCTTCCCCCTCTTAGGCTTGGTTGAACTGCATAATTTTAGGAAAGCACTCCAACCAAACAGATTTAGTAAAATTAGCAAAGTTATTAGGCTTTCTCAGTCTTTCTCATGCTGTTCTGCCATATGTTTGCTTTGGGAATGTGAGGCTGCTGTTGGGCTCTTAGTGCTGGCTTAGACCCTCTTTGCCCAGACCAGGCTCAGATACAACAGGAAAGATCAGGAAGATGGAGGCATTGTTTTGGGTTAGAAGTTTCAGGTTTGTTTTGTTACTTAATGTGAGGCTTTTAAGAACATGCTTTTTGAGAGATGGGTGAAATTTGGACAAAGTTATGTTTTGTTTTGCATTATGGGCATTTATATGAAAAGCATATTAAAATCTAATGGAAAATGTCTCTCCTATTTTAGCAGGATAATGACGATGATTTTTCTTCACCAAAGGAGGCCTTATTCTGAGTACAATAGTGGTAAATTTCTAACACATTGGTTAAAATCTCTCCCTTGTTTAAACTCACACTTCAGGTTAGCATGTTAATCTCTAGTTTGCATTTACTAGTCAGAGTGTTTTCTGTTTGTCGTTCAAAAAATAGGCTACTAACTAAAGATTTTAAAAATCTAGTTTGGGTTATGGTATGGAAAAGAATAAAATCCACCTCTGCTTATATGAATTTAAGGAATGTTAGTGGTGGAATGAGATTAAAATATTAACTGTTTGAATTTCATCATGACCGAAGGTGGGAAATGCTCCTGCTGAATTTGCTGCAGCAAAGAGCTGGCAATGATTCATTAAGAGATTGTGGTTCACATGGTGATGAGATAGTGGAGAACTCCTGTGAAGGGAAGCTGTTTGAGACATTGTAGTGTGGGATTATTTTATGACTTCACACAGTAGGCTAGGTGCAGTTTCTTTTCCTCAGAAAAATATTTGTGACTAATCCAAGTAGAACATGACCTGTAGTGACTACTTCTGGGCTGCAGTTTATTCTGGGTATGTGTGGTCAGGGTCCTTGCTGCCTCTGCCACCTGACATTCATCTCCCTTATGTTAGGGGAATCTCTTTTTTCTTTCTTATGAGAGGTAACCAAATTAATTATTCCAGCAGTAGTGCACCAACAGTCTAAGACATTTTAGATTTGCCTCAAATATGTAATAGCATTGCTGAGAGAGGATGTAATATTAACAGAGGGGCATGGAAACTGTGTGGGACTGCATCAGGGCAGGGCTCCGACTGGTTTTCTTTGCTTGCATACAGAGAGTACAATCATAAGAGTTGGAAAAGGCTTTGGCATGGTTTTCTGTTTTTTTTTTTTTCTTCCAACTTGCTTTTCTGAGAGTGTATAAAAAAAGATTTTTGGTTCCAGCAAGGCTAGTGCTTTACTTTTCAACAGAACAGGTGTTGGGCTAAGTTGAAAATCAGACTTTCCACACTAAGTGATCACTACTGTTTTAAAGTTTCATTATGAAAGTCATAGAAAGTAGTGGAGATTGGGAGTTCTCTTTAAGATGGGTAAAAACAGAGATCTGTTGCCTGCATGTATATTAAAAAAAATGTATATAATGAATATTAGAGCAATAAAAAGTTATGGTTCGGTAATATGAAGAGAAGCTTTCATTAGCTGGCATTAAGGTGGGTTATATGAGCTTTAGCGAGTCAATGCTTTGCATATTATATGACATCCTCTATTAACAGGTGTTTTGTTTTACTGTCTCAGGGCAGATGAATTAAGCAGAAAAGGTTAATGCCTTGAATGCTGGAAGCAGGTGGTTGATAGCTTTGAATATTTGTCTAACAGCATGTTGGCTGTTGTCCTAGCAGGCATGACTTTTCCTGGGGAGGGAGCACGGGAAAGCATGCAGAAACTTGCTGTAGCAGGATGAATGCAGAAGTCAATACGGTCTAAACTTGTTCTTACTGACAATGTGGGTTTTATTTGTTTCTTATTCAAAAGACCAGCTACTAATATTTAACGTTTGTCTGTACTAAACCAGAGAATGCTTTCTTGTCTGGGTGAGCTTGAGTGGAAAAAGCATCCTCTCTCATACTTCTTCAAGGGTGTCATCACATGGTTATGTTAGATGCTAACACAGGAAGAGCAAAAATGATGTTGAGTATTTTTCTGTTTTGTCTGTATTCAACAAAACTCTTCCTTTTTATGCTTCTGTTTTGTTGTAATTTGTCTGTCTAATGCATATCTGTAAAGACTGTGATATACTGAGATTTATTTTGGCATATTTAGTCAAGGCAAGTTGGGATATTGCCAATGCAATACAGCGGTTTGCATTTGGTGTTGAATACGTCAGCTTCTGTCTTGACCCTCAGTGCACTGCTTTTCTGAGGGACAAGAACATGGACAGTTATTTCTTGTTAGCCAACACTTCCTCTTATTTGTAAACTTTTTTTAACTTTTGTGAAGAAACAGCACAAGAACAGGCCAACAGCAAGAAACAGTTGACCACAGAATTGTTTAACTCCAAGTATGTGTTTGAATTTGAAACTTTCCTAAGAGGTAATGTCTGATAACTGCTTCTAACTGGATGAGTAATCAACTTTTTTCATTTATTGGTTTTACAGCCCAGAGCATAATGGAAAATGACCCTTGTTAGTGCCTCCAGCTACAAGTATAACACAACAGACTGTATACACATTTTCTCCCAATAGGAAAAAAGCCTATTGTTTTTCTTGGGTGTATTGCAGTTTATTAGCATGACCTCAAGGGAAATTAATAGTGAAGATGCAGAGGCTCATTTTTTACAAAAGAACAATGTTAAATAAAATCATCTAAAATACAGCAAAAGTCATTGCAGAAGCAATTTATGAATACCTTTTATCATAGTGAGCAGCATGGATTTTTCTCATGAAAATTAAATATGCCTCTAGTTTTTATTTTGTCTTTGCCTGAAGGTGTTTTTTTTTCCCATTAAAATAATATCCTTAAAGTAATCTGTTTCTGTGATAGACTAATAGCTTGTATGCAGTTACGTTACACCTGGCATCAAGTGAGATATTCTTGCCTGTGGAGCTGTTGGTTATAATACCCATAACTTAAAAAGGACAGGGGATTACAAATAGAATCAGGAAAGATGCAACCACAGATGTATCTTAACTAGAATGAAGACTACTCATTCACACCATTCTAGAAAATAAATACTATGTTTAACTTGAAACCTGAATCCAGGTCCTGTAACTTCTTATACAAGACAAGCAACAGGAAATGGAATCTTTACTTCAAGTTATACTTGTGTACAAGTTTCAGATTCTGACACTTTGAGCTTCTATATCTGAACTCAAAATTGTTGTTTCAGAGATTTCCTCTTTATGTATTTTATTTCTTGCTATCAGGAGGTCTCTTGTTTAGCTGTTATTGGATGCATGCATTAGCTTTGTTACGTGAACTATGTTGGGCTTAACCATCAAAGACATTTGATACAGAAAGCGCTTTCAAGATAGAGACCATAAAACTTAAGGATTTGTGAACTGTGAATTATAATTGCTGAACTTCTTACATTGGAAATGGAAGCTGTAGTTATTTTGTTTCTGTACATATGAAAGTTCTATGGCCTTTTTTGGTCCTGTTGCGTGTAATTACATTAGTAGCCTGTGAATTTGACTGCATCAGTATGTATGCTTGTAACATACTCAAGCATACTAGACAATAGTTTAAATATGTGCTTTTTCACGGGCTTTGTTTTGACCTTCCCCTATGGTTCAGCAGAGTTGCTTCTGATTTAGTCCTCAACTGATAGAAATCATAGAATCTTGGAATCATAGAATAGTTTGAGTTGGAAGGGACCTTAAAGATCATCCAGTTCCAACCCCCTGTGATGGGCAGGGATCCCTCCCACTAGATCAGGCTGCCCAAGGCCCCATACAACCTGGCCTTGAACACCTCCAAGGATGTGGCAGCCACAGCTTCCATGGGCAACCTGTGCCAGTGCCTCACCACTCTCATAGTGAAGAAATTCCTCCTTATGTCTAGTCTAAATCTGCCCTTCCCCAGTTTACAGCCATTATCCCTAGTCCTACCACTACAAGCCTTTGTAAAAAGTCCCTCTCCAGTATTCTTGTAGCCCCCTTCAGGTACTGGAAGGTTACTATAAGGTCTTCTTGAAGCCTTCTCCAAAAAATCCAACACATGGTAAATTTGACGCTTCAAAATGTAATAACTTTGTAGGATTCACGATTTACTGATGGGATGAAATTTTGAAACATGGATAAATGTAGTGTCAGTTTGGATGGCATATAATGGTGTGGGCTGAGGTGCTTATTGCTAATGCATGAATGTAGGCAGCTGTTTCAGACAAGCGTGATTCAACCTTGCAGGTGGTGGGGTGCAATGCCTGGTTTTGTTATGGTGTTTGGTAATTCAGGAATATCCATTGAAATGGAGCTTGGAGGAGGGGGTGAGGGGAAAAATCAATGTTGTTTCTAAATGTTGCAATGGTAAAAGAATTTATAGTAATTACTGTGAAAATACTGTGCAGTCATTGAAGGTGGCAGCTCCGCAATGCAATTTAGATACTGATCTCTAAGGATCCAGGGGACTAGATGGTGACACTGCTAGTGGTCCTAGCCTACTGTAGACATTAAGAAACCAACCCCCAAATTTTTCAGTCTCTTGTCTAATTATGTTAACGTTTCTCATTTTATTTTTTTCTGTAATGTAGACATTAAAATGGGCAGCTCAGTTCTCTGGCTTCATTCCTTTGTTCCACTAACAAATGTGCTCATAAGGAAGGAGATTATTTGCTTCATATTTGAAATAGATTGGTTTTCAGTGTTAATGGCATAATATGATTTAAATAGAGTGTTAAAATATCTCTTGAGCAACATGTTTTTTAAGTCCACAGTTCATAGTTTTTACAGCAAGCAGTGCATGCTCTTCAGTTTGTGGTTTCTCTTTCACAAAAGATACCAGTTAAGCATGTTTTTTTGCAAAATTTTTAAGTTGTGAAATGGTACTCAACATTTAATGATTTTTGGAAGAAGGACATTTAATTAGAATAAGCCAGGTATTGTGCACTGTCATTCTTTACTGATGCTGTGGTTGAGATGCAGTGTGCCTTGCTTGAATTTCTTGTGACTTTTGCTCAGAAACCACGTGTTAGGATGACATTGCCATATTGTAAGGAAATTGTCAGGGAATATGTTTTTATTGAGGAGATAGGGTGTAACTGAAGTCCTCTAACATACTAAATTATATTCCTTACATAATGAGGTTTCCAGCTGGAGCCTATTGCTTGGTGCAATATTTCAAGAGAAGAAAACAGATCGAGTTGCCCCATTTCTCTTCTCTTTTCTCTGCTTGCTCCCTGCTGGAAATGTTCTAGTGGCGCAGCTGCTACTGGCTTCAAACCCTGCCAGAGATGCAATGTTGCTTTGTGGCTTCAGGAGCAAATGGCAGGTGGCAGGAGAGAGGGTGCAGCTTTATTTGTCTTCTCAAAATATGCTCCAAGTAGCTTTCGTTGTTGCTGATGCTATGTGTTCCTTTCTTGCCTTTACCTTCCCCGACAGGGACAAGCGGTTGGAGGAACACAGCTTTGGTGCTCTTTTGTTAACCTTTGCTGACTGTCCTGAGGATTTGAGGTATCCAGATGTTTGAAATAGAGTTAGGAAATCATTACAGCGGTGTATGAGGTTTCTTTTTACTTCTCAAGCGCTGATTTGTAATGCTGTGCTCTTCTCTGTATTCTTCCTTGATTTCTAATATGTTTACAATAGGGAGGGACAAACTTTCTCGATGTGACAATTTTTTTCTGCTCTTCCTGACTTGAATGATAATGCGAAGCTTCTAGGAGGTGTTAATGAGGTTAGCTTTTTTTTTCAATGTTAAGAGCTGACGTTGCACAATAAGGTGTTTTGTTATTGACTCATAGTAAATTTGGAAGGTTTATTGCTTTTTCTTTCTTCTGTTAGTATAGTTTCTTCCTTCAGGAAGCTTATCCATTGCAATCTACAGAGGGTCCAGTATATAATGGTACAGTATTGTAGCAATACTGCAGCAGAACTAATGATAGAACTTATAGGGAAGGAGACTGTATTTTGAAAAAGCTCTTACAATTTCATAGCTGCATAATCATGAGCAGTAAGACATGTCCATGTCTCGTATCCAGCGTTCAGGTGCCACGGTATATGTACTGCAGTGGTAGTAATCCTGAGATGACACAAGGAAAATATTTATTCTTAGGTTGGCTTTTGATGTGCCTTTTGTATTCTGTAGAGTACCTAACAGCTTAGGACCTTTTGTTTTTCCGTTCCTGTGCTACGCCTACAAACGTTAGGACTTGCTCAGTGTACTTATCTGAGGTATCTTGAAGCATCAGTCATTCTTTCTGCCATCATCTGTCAGTGGCTTGAATTTTTGTTTCTCCATGGGTGTAGACTATACTTGATTCTAGGCTGCTACTTGTTTTTCTACGACGATGTCCTGAGAATCTGCATGCAGAGGTGCTGTGATCTGAATCCCCTGTGATTTCATGTACTGTCAGCATATGCCTTTTGATGTCCCTCCTTCTGCTGTCCCTTCTGAAATGTCCACACCAATGCAGCCCAATTCATTCACTAATCATATCAGTTGTAACATTTTTATCACAAATCTCAACAACAGATTGAAGTAAAAAGATACTTGGGTAAGAATGGGTGTGTTTTAACATTATTTTAATTGTTGTCCATTATCACGTTTGAAACTTGCATGTTTAACTATGTGTTTTGTGAATTAAAAGGACATTTTTCTGAGGCAGAAAAATATCAATCAAATAAAAATCAATTAATTCAATGTGGTTACCTACTTAGGACCCTTTTTTTATTGTGCAAAATCGCCCTTTTTGAAACTTACTGTGACTGATGCACCAGGTTCCTAGAATTCAGGTGAGATACAGAGCTTTCTTTCAGTTTTGTTGATACTAACTGAAGAAGTCTCTTGCAAATCACACTGCTCAGATCAGAGCTCTGTACATATCTTGTAACTTCTTGAAGAGTCAGTGGAAGGTTACATTCTGTCTTCACTGTCACCCTGCTTACCTTTAATGACAGGCTACAGCTACTGCCATGAGATGAATTTTGGAATAACAATCTGGTATTTTTTCATTCTTTTCAAAAATGTCAAGAAGCAAAACTGGTTATTTTTGTTTGCGAGTAACATGTAATGCCTTCAATCAAATCCTGTTAGTTTGCCTCTGAGGCATGTGGTGTTAAACTTGATTTTTCATCTTCTCTGTGTAACACTTAGAAACTCAGGGAAAATAATTAAATTTTAGCTTTATTTTTAATGGAATTTTGAAGTTTAGTTGCCTAGTTTTATTTGAAATATTGTGTCTGCTGAAAACTATCATAGCCTCAACATTAATGGCACCTCTGGGACTTCTGTGAAGTCCAATGCTGAACTGAAGGCACTTGGTGGTATCTACTCTCCTACCTAGGCATGGTTTTAAGCATCTATTCTGATTTTCTAAGCTCTGGTTTGAATCAACATCAGCAGGGTTATTTTCCAGGATGTCCCTGCAGGTGGAAAAAAAGTATTATTAATTTGGATTGGTGAACTTCAGTTGAAGCAGTGTTGAAGATTAATGTGGTTGTGTTTATACATCATGGTGATTGTTCAAGAACTCAGACAGCTAATGAAATAAAGCAGCTATCTTCAGTTAAAACAGCTCACCATGCCCATTGATGAGCAGCTCCACTGTGGCTTCTGGACCTCTTATTGAGCTGTTTTACAAGGTCATGTTCATGCTCATCCAGTATAACATGTCCTTATGATTGAAAGGAGAGCTGAGAACATATAGAGTTAAGACAGCCATACTTAGGTGATATGCATTATTAAATACCATAACATAATTTTGAATACTTGTTTCCTAGGATTCCCAGAGCTTTACAAGATGAATACCTGGGTGTTAGGAAGGCTTAGATTGAATCTGGATTGCATGGAATTTATATCATAGGAAACAAGAGAATAGAATCATAGAATCATAGAATAGTTTGATTTGGAAGGGACCTTAAAGATCATCCAGCTTCAGCCCCCTGTGATGGGCAGGGACATCCCACTAGATCAGGCTGAGCAAGGCCCCATCCAGCCTGGCCTTGGACACCTCCAGGGATGGGGCAGCCCCAACCTGCCTGGGAAACCTGTGCCAGTGCCTCACTACTCTCATAGTGAAGAAATTCTTCCTTATGTCTGGTCTAAATCTGCCCCTCTCCAGTTTACACCCATTCCCCCTGGTCCTGTCTCCACAAGCCTTTATGAATAGCCCCTCTGCAGCTTTCTTGTAGCCTCCTTCAGATACTGGAAGGTTGCTATAAGATGTCCTCTGAACCTTCTCTTCTCCCGGCTGAACACACCCAACTCTCTCAGCCTGTCCTTGTATGGGAGGTGCTCCAGCCCTCTGATGATCTTTGTAGCCCTCCTCTGGACCGGTTCCAATAGCTTCATATCCTTCTTACGCTGAGGATTGCAGAACTGGACACAGTATTCCAGATGTGAGGTCTCACAAGAGAGGAACAGAGAGGCAGAATCACTTCCCTCACCCTGCTAAGGTTTAGCTTGACTGTAAGAGAATACTTAAAAATAGCATAGGAGCATTGTTTTCTCCACTGTGTTTAAAGAAAGTGCTTTAATTAAATTACTGGAACAATTTAAAGTTTCTCTAAAATTAACTTAAAATACATGTACATTTGTAGTTTTTGATAATTGCTATAATTATGTTAGATTATTGTGTTTATAGATACTAGCATCCATCCAGATTGGTAAATTAACAGGTGCAACAGGAACATATAAATGAGGATCTTTATCAGTCATTCCTAAGATGTCTTCTCTGTTTTCTTTAATTTAGTGAGACATGTTCCGAGCAGTCCTCCATAGCCATACATTGGCTGACAGAAATAGTCCTCCTTCATCATGATCTACATCAGCCACCTCTAGCACAATTCTAGTTATTACTGGATTTTGTGTATTATCCAAATTCCATGTTGCTATTTTATGTGCAGAGAATGTTACTTCTTCATGTATTTATTAAGTAGCCTAATTTCATTCCTTTGCTTTACCCTGCACATAAGCATAGGCTGGTTGTGATGATCTGTGCATTTGTGATGTCCATAGCTGTCTGTGGAGATGAATGGCATTTATCAGTTAGGAAAAGAAAAACCAACCCAAAATGAAACACAGACATCCACTGCCCTTTCTTCTGGATCTGTACTATGGCAATCAAAGTAACTACTCCTACATCACGTGCTGGAGCTTTGTGTATTAATTGAAAAAATATTACATGTATTTGATTCCTTTAGTATATATACACATACAACTATACCTATATATGTGCCTGTCAAGGTTTTTGATTATGTGCTAGCTTTATGCCACTTGAGGATGTTGTTAGGCTCCTCAATACAAGAAGGACAGTGAGGTGCTGGAGTGTGTCCAGAGAAGGGTAACAAAGCTGATGAAGGGTCTAGAGAACAAGTCTTATGGAGAGCAGCTGAGGGAACTGGGGTTGTTAAGCCCAGAGAAGAGAAGGCTGATGGGAGACTTTATCACTGTCTACAACTGCCTGAAAAGAGGCTGTAGTGAGGTGGGTGTCAGTCTCTTCTCCCAAGTAACAAGTGATAGGACAAGAGGAAATGGCCTCAAGTTGTGTCAGGGAAGGTTTAGATTAGATATTAGGAAAGAGTGAACATTGGAGTAAGCTGCCTACATAGGTGGTGGAATCTCCATCTCGGGAAGTGTTCAAAAAACATGTAGATGTGGCACTTCAGGACGCAGTTTAATAGTGTTGAACTGATTGTTGTACTTGAAGATCTTAGATGTCATTAAGGTCTTTTCAAAACTTAATGATTCCATGATTCGAAATGTCTCTTTGAGAGCTAAATTTTACTTTGTTTATAAAAAATGGTATCATTGGGAAGCATTGAGGAATCAAATTCTTAAGGAAACTGTATCTGTGTCCCACCTGCTTCCTCCTGGCTTTTTTATAGATCTGGAAAAAGCTTTATTCTGGGGGAGTTACACAATTGTAACTCTGACTGTAGACAGCGTGGAACAGTATGTGTCTTCTTAATGTGGTCTTCCCCTTCTGTAATGAGCCATTAGTGAGACAGTTAAAGCATAATGCCTTCCCATTGTGCCTTCCAGACCTACCTGGTGGCCTTACAACCTGAGACATTGAGGTGGTAAGAGCCACAGCAGTGAGAAGCATAGCCTTGTCAGTGGTTATGATTATCACTTTGTTATGGCAATTTCCAGAGGAAGTCATGCATGAGTCCTAAACTACCGTTTAATACTCAAAATATTTTACCATAAACATATGCATGATTTCTGCTGTTAGAGATTATCGTGTTGGGAGACACTATAAAATTTGCATCCTTGCTTAACTCTCAACTGATAATAGATTCAAAATATGGAAGGGTTGAAATACTGATAAGATGTATACAAAGTTCACTGGAAGGTGCCACAACCATGGCCTGATGCTGAATTGAGGCTACCGCTCTGTGTTGATTTAATCTTTGATATTATTACTCTTTGAAAACCACAAATGAAGCTTCTTGTCATTGAACTGCCTCCGTCCTGTTCCTGTTTGCTCACTTAGGAAAGGGAATCTCAAATAGCTTACAGATGTTTCTCAGTAAAGACTGGAAGAATCATAGAATCATAAAATAGTTTGGATTGGAAGGGACCTTAAAGATCATCTAGTTCCAATGCCCCTGCCATGGGCAGAGATGCCTCCCACCAGATCAGGCTGCCCAAGGCCCCATCCAACCTGGCCTTGAACACCTCCAGAGATGGAGCATCCACAGCTCCCCTGGGCAACCTGTGCCAGTGCCTCACCACTCTTATAGTGAAGAAATTCCTCCTTATGTCTAGTCTAAATCTGCCCCTCTCCAGTTTCTACCTATTACTCCTAGTCCTATCACTACAAACCTTTGTAAACAGTCCCTCCCCAGCTTTCCTGTAGCCCTTTCAGGTACTGGAAGGTCGCTATAAGATCTCCTCTGAACCTTCTCTTCTCCAGGCTGAACACACCCAACTCTCTCAGCCTGTCCTCATATGGGAGGTGCTCCAGTCCTCTGATCATCTCTGTAGCCGTCCTCTGGACCTGTTCCAACAGCTCCGTACCCTTCTTATGTTGAGGATTCCAGAACTGGACACAATACTCCAGATGAGGTCTGACAAGAGAGGAATAGAGGAATAGAGGGGTAGAATCACTTCTCTTGACCTGCTGGCCACACTTCTTTTGATGCAGCCCAGGATACTTTTGGCCTTCTGGGCTGCGAGCTCACATTGCTGGCTCATATCAGGCTTCTCATCAACCAGGACCCCCATGTCCTCTGCAGGGCTGCTCTCAATCACATCACTCTGTATCATGTACTGAAATTGGGGATTGCCCTGACCCAGGTGTAGGACTTTGCACTTGGCCTCATGAGGTTTGCACAGGTCCACTTCTCCAGCCTGTCCAGGTCCCTCTGGATGACATCCTGTCCTTCCGGTGTGGCATAGTTGGTGCTTTCTGCCAAGCTAATGCACCTGCAGTTTTTCAGAAACATGCAACCTTTTTTCATTATCTGAACCTTTTTTCATTGTGTTGGCAGAAAGCACGTCTGTCGTTAAAACCTGTTATATTTGCCTGTCTTGAAATCTGACTATTAAAAGAAGTTATACTAACTGTTTAAAATCTTTGGCAAAACGCTGTATATCATTGTACTGGGTCTTTGGTCTTATTCTTGGAAGAGAGCTGTGGTTTCTGGAGAGTTATGTTTTCTTGCTGGAGTTTTCAGAGCTAATTAAATACTTTGGGAGTTTCAGCCTTCTGGAGAGGAGGGGTTTTGAGCTGAAAAATAAATTATTGGCCAGCTGTCAGAATAGACTCTTTGCAAGCAATCTAAGAAATGCGGCAGCTGAGTAGTACCTGATTTTAGTTTCGCAACCCTAAAGTTCTTTTAAAATGACAACTAATAAAACAATTATATGTCTACAGGAAAAAATGTTGAAATACGTAACATTGTGTGTTTGGTGGTTTTGATGAAGTAAAGCGAAACAAAGCTAGTCTTACATGATTCAGGCTCAAAAGGGTAAATTACAGAAACTAGTAAATCTTCTGCACCTTGTTTGCTAACAGTTGGGGTAGGCTTATCTAAGATGATGAGCTCTGAGCTTGTTTAGGCAGATTGCAGGAGGTGTGCCTGGGAGTGAGAAGTGGTTAGGTATGAAGCTTGTGGCACTCTGCACAGTGCTGTCTTTCAGCAGAGGTAAGGCCAAGAGGTGGGGAGATGTCAGAATCCCCTCCGGTTATCTCTCCTGCCCCCTGCCTCTGCCCCAGCAAGATGTGAACCCAGCTGCTTGACAGGTGGTGGAGGGAGGTAACCAGGGTTGTATGTTTCCCTGCAGATGGAGTGCAGTTACCAGATACTCTTTGTTTACCAAATGTTAATGGTTTCTTAAGGAAATAACTTTGTGCCTTCTGGAGCAGAGTTTTATAACTAAGTGGAATAGTTAAAGCTCAACAGATTGCACTTTTAAATGCTGTCTTAGTTATGACTGATTAATAGGCTGGCTAACTCACTTTGCCAGGAACAACTGTAGCCACAATGGTTTCAAGTGTACCTGCAGAGCTAGTTTTTGTGGTCTGCATACATCATAAAATGGTTGAAGAAAGTGCGATGGGTTCTAGTTTTACCCTGACCATTTTAAACTGTCATGTTATTTTAAGGTTGAAATTAAGAAATGCTCCCAATGTCATTGCTGACACTTTGCAAATGGAACTGACAGGTACAGCTCAAGTTTTAATCATAAAAATTAACTGCTATTTGATACACTTATCGCAGTGATGGTAAGGACAACATTTAATATGTTTTGGGTTTTTTCTGCCTTAGTTGCACATCTGTGTGGAAGGCTCACTGAGCTTAAACAATGAAAGAAAATCTGTCTCACCTTTCACAAGTTAAACTTTAAACAGCTAGGGTTAACTATCTACAGACTGGGAGGGGGGAAAAAAAGAGGGTTTTTTAGCTTTGCACCTGTCAATTCTGCAAATAATTGCTGTTCTAAAGCAAAAAAACCCAAACACAAGCTGTACAGCAGCTGTGAAGCCTAGTGTGTCAGGTGTATGCAGGTACCTGGGCTGAGGAAGTTGAGGAAGACTGAGATTTTGGTGTGTTGAGGGGTGTTTTGTCGTGTGGAAACAGGTGTGGTGATACAGGTGTGGTGTTTGCACTGGAGGCAATAGCTGAAGCAGTCACAAGGGGAGTTTTCAATCAGGTAGGGAATGCTTTGCTGCAACTTGAGTTAAAAATGGATCTAAGTGTTTCTCCAATCATCTCCACTGTTCTCATAACAGGCACTCTCTCCCTTTGGTTTTGACTTCAGGTCGGAGGTGTAGCCTCCTTCCACTGTAATGAGCCACTTTAGGAAAATTATTTATTTTCTCCACTCTCATGTAAAAGGAATGAGGGAACAACACACCCTTGTTTTTTTGTAGTCATGAATTTGCCCCCTTGTTTTGCTGAAATTAATTAGCCATATGGTACGTTGTATTACTAGAAATTAATTATTGAGCACTTCAGAACTAAATAAAATAAATGCAGGCACTGGAATTTGAATGCTGCTCATGGTATAGTTCAGCCCTAATTGATAAGGTTTTTAAAGATAGAAAGTATTTTGTGACTTCCAGAAGTTTCTGTGTCAGTTGGAGAACCAAAAATTGCAGCAACCCATTAGTACTGAAAGAAAACCTAAACTTAAAATGTTAGGGTTGATAGTAATTTACATGTGGTGGGATTGAAGACTAAATTGCCCACAGCAGTCCTTGGTTAAGGCATGTGCTTGCAGCAGCTTAGACTTCATCCTGAGAATTTATGTTGATATTAAGCTTCTTCTGTAACTCATTTTATATTTCCTTTGCCAATACGGGTAATTTTAGGAAGCTTGTACTTTTCATGATTTAAAGAAACCTCAAAATTGTCTGATAAATCTGTGGTATTTGCCCGTACTCAAGAAGGCAGTAGCAAACTACATCAAATTTAGGAATAAGTTGTTAGTCCCCTACCTCCACTAGGCCTTGCGTTTTTTACTATGGAAAATCTTAATAAGTAACAAAACCTGGTATCTGTAGGTGGCCTGAGAACACCTGGGCCTCTAAAATGAGGTGGCCAAAAAAATATTGGTTCTCCACGTGAATTTTCTTACTGTATCTTGGGAAGCCTCGTTTCTAGGATTGACAAAAACATTAGACTCTGGGTTTCTGGTGTTGTGAGTGGATGTGAGGAAAAGCTGTGCCCTCTGAAGGATTTTTAGCTGGGAATAACCCAACTATAGGTGGTTTGGGAACAAGGCAAACATCCAACACTGTGCAGTCACCAGTATTTTATTGAAGTGCCAGGCTGTGATTTTGTCTGTTAGGCTTCTTGGGGCATCTTCTCTAAGTTCATCTTTGAAGCTAGCAGAAGTTTGAAAAATAAAGATACTGATAGAATTACATGAGAACTTCAGAAGAAAGCTGTACTCATGTACTTTAATTGTATTTTGTAGAATCAGTGTCTTAACAGATATTAATGAAATTAATCTGCTCTGTGAGAAACGAATTTATCATTAGTTTTATTTTAAGAGGATCAAGGAGTTAGGAGACCCGACAGAGGTCCCATAGGAAGTTCGTGACAGAGGTGGGAACTGAGCCTGGCTTAGTAGAGTCCTACTGCAATGCTTGATCCAGCAGCATTAAGGTTTGGGTGTTTTTTTTACTCTTCTGTGTGCCAGAGCTTGCAGCTGAATCCAGTCATGTTTTTAAGACTCTGAATTGTATTGTTTATTTTGATTTTTGAAAGAAAAACAGAAACATGGGAGAAATGTCTTTGTTTTTGCTAATGTGTATTGAAGGATCTTGTTTTCCTAGCTTCATGCTAAGAAAAAGCTACTGTCTTTTTACTGCAAGTTGCTTGGCTAGTATTCATTATCATATTAATATTGTGCATCTTGTTAAATTGGGAGTAGTTAAACTAATACAGTAGCTGTATGTAGACATATCTAGAAGAGCAAAGCAGCATGCTGCTATTGGTCAGTGCAATTATATGTCTCTGTGTCTGCTGGCTTTTACATCCTGTTTCTCCTTGCTGTTTTAAGTCAGTTTGCTGTCTCTTCTTCACATGGTAATGCCTATAAGAGAGCATGCTGTGTTTCAATACGTACATGCAGTTCAAGGACAGTGGAGTCCTGCTCTGCGTTGCTGCTGTTGTTCAGTGTTTCCATGCAGTAAAGGGAGGTGTGAAGCTGCATCGCTCTTAATCTCCTCTTCATCCTCGGTTGAATTCTGTTATTGTTATATTAGAGAACTCAAATGTGTGTCAGAATTGTACCTCTTCTCTGTAGAGTTTGTATTTCAGTGTTAAGCAGTCTATCTAGGTCTGTGACCATAGTCTCAGTTAGATATGGGTGAAGGTTTTTGCTCCTCAGTCTTTGTTTTAGGACCAGATGGCCTCTTAGCACCATTCCTATGTCGTAATAATAACAACAGGGCAGCCTTGCCTGCATACTGACACTCTCACTGCACCAACCCACAATTTTTGGTTATGCAGATAACGAATATCAGTTGAAGATTATTAATTTTTAATTGATGGTATTGAGCACTTCATGTCTGGCTGTTTGCTATCTGTTTTTTTACACAGAGAATTTGATGTAATAGTCAGCTAGTCTAAATCTTTCATGCTTGCAACAGTGTAGGACCTTCTAACTCTGTGCACTTCAGCAAAGATATACTGCCTACTGTAAATCTTATTGAGCTTTCTAGTTTTGTAATTTATGGTGACAGCCTGGTCACTCTAAATGGTTCTTTGAAGGTGACTCATAATTCATGTATCGCTGGGGCTTCTTAGGTGTTGAAATTACTTATAATTTTTTTTCATTGATGTTAGTGATGGGATGAAGACCATCCTTACCAGGTTTGTAGATCACACCAAAGTGAGGATAGCATTTGATGACACAGCAGCCTGTTCTTAGGTGAGACCTTTGCAAGCTGGAGGAATGGGCCAACAGAAGATTGGATGAAGATGTGTGTACCTTGGATAGAACAGCTCCGAGTAACGGTGTGGGCTGGGGACTTACAGTCTAGGAACCAGCTTTTTGTGGAGAGGTTTTGTTTGGTTTTTTTGAAAGAAAACAAACCTGGTGGACACCAGGTTGAGTCAGCAACAATAAAGGCCAGTGGCTCAGCTGCATTAGCAAGAGTGTAGCCAGGGAACTGATGGAACTGGTTATTCTTGCTTACTATTTGGGATAATAGAGCTGGAAAACAGTGCCTGGTTTGGAACTCCTGAAGACAAAAAGGCTATCAACAAGCTGCAGGGAATCTGTCAAATGGCTGCTGAGACCACTGAAAGGCTGAAGATAAGATCTCATTGCTGTCTTCAACTGCCTAATTTGTAGCTACAGAGAAAAGTGGAAACCAAATTTTGTCAGAAGAGCCCAGTGATAAGACAGGAGGCTGTGGTCTCACAGGAAGGTCTTGGTTTATTAATGGGAACAATGGGAGTAATGATTTTATTGTGATTCTGACTAGTTATAAAGAAAAATGTTCATGGTCGGAGGGATAAGTAGCAAGACCAGTTTGCCTGGAGAGGCTGGTATCCATCTTTGAGGAGTCTCCATCCTTGGATATGCTCAAAACTCATGGGGTAACTGTATGTTTCATTATTGAACTTTGGGTTTAGCCCACCTTTAAGCAGGTGTTGGAACTAAATGAGAAGTTAAGGAGGGAGGCTCTGGAGATCCTGTCTGGGCAGAGTTCTTCTATGGTTCTAAACAGCTATCTTGTGGATATGAAGGGTTTTTGAAGACATCATTTTATACGACTATAGGAACCTGTTTTATACAAAGGCAGATGTAACAAAAACTTACTTTTTGAGGCCAGGAGACTGCCAATCCAACTCTGGAGTATGTGTGTATATGTGATTTCAAGCAGTTTTTTGGGGAAAAGCTTAGTTAACTGGACACAAGGGTTTTTTGTTTTCTTTTGGCTTCTCTAGTGTCAAGAGCAAAGCCAACGAGCTGGTTTGGAAAACGATGCTCTTACAAATAAATGCTCTCAGTGACAAACTACTCGTTTGCTCACACAGCTAGTCTGGAGCACTGCTCTTCCTGTGTTTGTTTTTGTACAAAAGTCCAGAAGTTTGTAAATATTGTCTTTTTTCTTTTTCTTAAGAAAAGAGGGTAGCAGGATAGAAGCATATACGCTTTTGAATGCTTTCATTATCAAGTAAGGCCGGAGTGCCATGTTTATGTTGGCTAAGAGGCATGATGGTGAAATTGAAAAAAAATTAAAAACAAAGCAAAACAAACTAGAAGAAGAAAAAAAAGAAAGAAACCGAGAGGGATCAGTAAACAAAGTAATTGTTAACTGCTTACAGACATTTTCTTGATAAAAGTATGTCTAAAATGGAATTTTTTAATCATTTAAGCAAGAATTTCAGATAATATTTTGAGAATTTATTAATTTGAGAATTATTTTTTTTGAGATTTTTGCATCTTGAATATTTGAGTGTTTTCCATCCTAATTTTGAGAAGAGGCATTAATAGCTCCAAAGGAGGCAGTTGGACCAGATGATCATTGTAGGTCCCTTCCAACTGAGCTACTCTAAAATTTTCAATACATCCTTAACCCTTTATAAACTTTTTTCTGCATTGGTGGTTACAGGATTTGTTTCCTTAAATGTTAACAGATTCTTACCCCGTGTTTTTTTACTTAAAAGTAAGGCTTAAAAGGGAAAAAGTGGTGCGTATCCAGCCCTTAAGGACAGGTGGCTGATCTGATCTGACATGTATTTAATGATTTAAATGCAGTGAGTGACTGATAAGCTTGACCTGAGGCTGAAAACTCCAGGCTGGCCTCCCACCTCCATTTCCTTGTAGGCACGGTCCGACTGCAGCTGTGCCCCAGACTGCACTTTGGAGTCTGCACCTATGTAATTAGCTACACATACGCCCCTCCGAGAGGTGCAGGGATACAAGTCACTTGACAAGAGTAGAGAATATGTCCTTTGCATTTTTCCTTGTCTGGACTAAATGTTGTTAAAGGTACTACCGTATTTCTCACTGTTTTCCTTATGTCTTTGTGCATGAAAATGCTTTGCTGTAGCTTCTGGGCATTTGTACAACCCTCTAAAGCTTATCTACAGAATACAGTTAAAAAATGACTCTTCAGAATCAAATAAAGATATTTTTGTGCACCTCAAGCTACAATCTAGGCAAGCAGCTTTAAGCCCTGTGTCTTCTAAGCAAATGTCCTTCTGGTTTTGTCCAGCTAGTACATGTCTAGCCTTCCAGCTGCAGGTGATAAAAAGCAATGTTGGGCTGAATTTGCACAGGTGTGCAAACACAATATTTGCTTAGTAGTCAGAATCCTTCACTACACAAAGTATTTGTTTTCCCTGGAAAACTACATTGTAGTGTAACGTGTATAACACCACATTAAATGTCACGTAATAGGTAGGCTGGCTGATCCCTGTGAGAAAAAGAAGTGATTTTTCTTGGCCAGGAAGACCAACTAGCTAACAGACTGCAAGACCACCCCGCCTTGAAATAGAACTGACAAAATCTACACTGAATAAATGCTAATGTGTATGTTGTATTCACTGAATTTTTTTTTTCTTGCTATCATTACCTTGACTAGTGGCTTGGGGGAAAAATGACCCTTGCTATGGCTCAAGAAATGCAAGAATTGCATTGATCCTGGCAGCTAAGGTTTGGTAACCGCTACAGGCAGGCTCTGACCAGTGTATAAATACATTGGGGTCAGTTGTTACTATTAGCTTTAAAGAGGTTGTACTGCACAGTTTTTCATCAAGTATGTGAAACCAGTGAAATTAGGATGAGCTACTATACAATCTACTGGTAGGCATGAGCATCTGTCTCCTCCCTCGTACTACGTCAGTGCTACAGTGCTGGGCCCTGAAAGTTCACGAAGGCGATGGTGTGTCCTCAAAGCACATTCTTTCATCAGTCTTAGGTCCTTGCTTGCCTGACTCCCAGACTGGCGGTTGTGGAGGAAAGACCAGGTCTTCTGCGGGGTTCGTAGTTAGGGCTGCAGAAATACAGCCTTCTTGTTTTCACATTCCTCTTGCAACCCTTGTTTTATAGAATCTTGTACAATTTCTCCCAGTTGTCAGGAAGTTACTTGTGTAAGTAGCAATCCTAGATGTACCCATGCAACATGGAGGTATTAATATCTTGATGAGACAAAACAGATGGATGTTAACTGTGGTGTTTTTTCTTTTTAACTTGAATTAAGATAAGTGCTATTTGCGTTGAAATAAGTACAGTCTTTTTTGTGCTTGACATTTGTATGAGATCAGAGGAGTCTGGTAGTGCCTTAATGTAATAAACATTCTATAATGTTCAATTTTATTATACTGCACTGTTAAAAATGCTGTAGCACACATCTGGGTACCAAAATTACATACAAATTTCTTATTAAAATAACAGTTGAAATGTATATAAATATTTTATCTGGAGCAGGTGAGGAATTGAAGAATATAATCTGGTTTAGTACAGTGATTCATTATTTCAACAATACCTATGTATTATACATTTCTCTTTATCAAAGATTATCAAGGAGATTAAGCAACTGTTTTTAATTATCCTTCTGGGCTGATGCCTCTTCTACCGAGATAGGTAGCTACTACAGTAAGAGGAATAGAAATTAATAGTACTGCAAGAGGAAGACCACAGATGAGAGACATCTAAACCTATACAAAATACTGGTAACAGTGTTCTTTTTCTGATGCCATGTAATTGTACATATTCTTAGTGCCTCTGCGTGTGAAACAAGTTTTGTGTGGTCTCAGATGACTAACTTTATTTTTGGAAAAAAAAATCAACAAACCCTTAATGTATATTTAGGGGTGTAAAAAAAAATCAATAAACCCTTAATGTATATTTAGGAGTGTAAAAAAACCTTTAAGCTTCTGCTGCTGGCTTTCCATCTTTTAGCCCTTTTTCCTAGGTAGTTAAGCTTTTTAGTTCATGGCCTTTTCACTTCTGCAAGTGATGTCCTTTATTTAAAAATAAACAAAGAAAACAAAAATATCAAGAGAACAAAACCCCAGACCAGACAGTACCTTATAACTGAGGATTGAGGTTATTTTTAGGCATATCTGATTTCTGTCACATTAGTTCAGCAATGTCTCATCACTAAAAATATTACAAGAATACTATTATTTGCAACGTAGATCCAAAATGCTATTTCAGATTTTAGAAAAATAATGCTGGCATGAGACTGGAAGATGCTTTTCCCGAGTCCCTGTTTGAGAAAACCTAGGAGTAGAGAGGGGGAATGTGGAAGTGTGGCTGCAGCTGGGGTGGCCTCTGTGCTGTCCCTGTCCCCCTTGAATCGCCTGGGAGGGAGTATTGCAGTATGCATTTCAGGTGTAAGTCTATTGGAATTAAATTACCAGTGAGAAGTGCATTGAAGTAACAGAGTATCTAATGCTGCTTTTTTTTCTGGTTAGTTCTCTCTTTCTGTTTATTAAGACTAGCATAATTGTAACGACTGCGTGTTTCTCTTCACTTCAGATGAATCGAGTGATCTTCCTTTATGGTACACTGCAAAGCATGTAAGCCAAAAAATTCTTTTTGTAGTTAAAAGTAGCGGATTGCAGTTGCTTTGAATATGGACAGGTAAGACAATAACCAAGTAAAAGTAATTAAAACATATCTGTGTTTTAATATATGAGGCATAGGTTGCACATTGTAGCTTTTCTCTAGAACCAGCGTTTCCCAGGTTTCTTGTCTGAAATGGCAAGTGTTGGATTTTCTCCCAGGGCTCCACTGTTAGGATGGGTGAGAAGTGGAGAAGGAGCAGGCAGGGAGGCTCCACTGTTGCTTTGTTCAGGAGCTGGGGCCCTGGCTCAGGTGAGTGGCTGTCAGAGCTCCACAGGTTAGTTGCTGTTGTTACATAAAGAAGTAACTGAAAGATGGCCTGACTAGCAATAGTCCCGTGTCTGTTTGTTATAAAATGTTTGAGCCATCTGTTGCTAGAAAAACTACTCCAGTCTACCACCTGGTGTTTCACTGAGCCTAGGGATTTATTCCAGATAAGCACTGGTTTACTTTATAAATATTAAAAGAGAAAAAAGTGGAGAAAAGGAGGAAAAAGATGCGATAGTTTTTCTCTGTTTTATTGAATGCTGAATAATGCCATTTGGATCATTGTCTCCTTCCATCGTTTGTGTGTCACTAAAACCCATTTTCTTTTCATTTTGAAAATTGAGACTGAAGTGTAACATTGAACAAATACAACGCTACTCAGGGATTGGTATAAAGTTCTGAGCAGTGTATGATTTAATTTGGAGTTGGGGATGGCCACCTGCTGTACTTTTGTTCTTGTGGCAATCTGGCAAGTGGCTGTGCTGTTCTGATGCTTTTATTTGTTTGGTAAGTTAGGAACTGTCCAGAAGAGCTGCAGACCTCCTGGGCTGGCACAGGCTGGTGGAGTGCTTGGCTGCTAGCACCTTGAAAGCAAGCAGAAAACTCCCAAACTCCTAAGACTTTTTTACAGTAATCACAAAATAATCACAAAATTAATCACTGTGCTACCACCACATGCCGGTGATTAATAACTTCATTATAGGTTCACTTATTTCCCTTTGCTAATCTTTGTAATAAAAGGGACTGTTCTTCTCTGGGGTAATGCAGTTTCCATTGCTGTGCCAGCACCTGCTGCCTATGCTCCCCAGATCACTATTGCCAGGGTCATGGGAAGGTGCAGGAGTAGTCGACTTTTGTGTTGAGGTGCTGGGAGTGGGCTCAGCTCAGAGCAAGACGTGTCTCTTGACATGCAGTTTGTTTTGTTTTTTCTTTCTTTTTTTTTTTTTTTTTAAAATCCAGACTAGTTATGATACGTCCTGCAGAGAAATCAAGTAGAACCGTTCTCCAAGGAATTTGGATTAAAAAACCCAGCCTAGATCTGGCAGCTGCAGTCTCCTGGTGTAGCCTTCTGGTTCTTCCCACTTTATTCTTTCACAGGCAAGTTTGAGGTTGAGTTCTGGTTAGAAAGCTGAAGGATAGGTGGGAAGAAGCACCCGATGGTGGATTTTGCTGAAAACTTTATCATGAAGCACTAGATATAGAATAGTTTTGGGTTTTTTTTGTAGTGTCTTATGTTTAAGTTTGTATTAGAATAGGGAAAGCATTTACTGCAAAACGAACACTGAAGGAAAAGTATACACTCCTTGCAATAAATAACACAATTAGTTTCAACCTAATATTTTGTTTTTTAAATACATGGGCAGTATTTTGTAGCCTGTATTCCAATCCTGATAATTTGAAATGAGTCTTCTTCATTTAGTTGTCTTTTAGGCTACAGAAACAATGTAAATTTTGACTATAAAGGCTAATACTGTTTTCCAAACAAGTACAGTCAGAAACAATGAGGAAGGCAGTACTATATGTATTCCTATTGCCATTGGAAAACTTACTCTCACTTGCCTGTTGTGAATTTTAAAAGTGCATTATTGATAGATTTCTGTAATTTTAAAAGCAGTAGCAAACTACTTTTGTGTGATTGTTTCTGTGTTTGTTTTTGGTTGTTTTTTTTTGTTTTTTTTTTTTTTTTTCTATGAGTTCTTGCTTACAGGGACCAAAATTAGATACTTAAAAAAATATTATTTAAAAAAATCATGTGTTGAGCAACTATCAAAAATGCGTTCTTGTGTCAGCTTGTTAACTGACAAGTGCTGGCCATTTGTATTCTTGTTTCCAACAGTATTTGACACATCCTGGAATCTGCTTAACTTGAGTCAGTTCTGTCTGCAACAAACTAGTAGGCATTTAAGTAGCTTTCAGTTCTTGTAGGGATATTGATTGTATAAACAAATGATGTTTTAGGCTTGCATAGGATGTCAAAGCATTTCACAAATTGCCCATTAGAAGTTTGCAAGTATCACATTTGTAGATTAGATCAAGATCTTGCCCCTTACATGTGTTCTTGCTCTGCATCCTGTTTCCTAGCTTTGGGATGCAGTGAATGGGGTAAGTGGCTATTAGAATGGACTTCCAACACTCAATGCTGGTGGCCTTACAACTATTTCTGTGCTACAAATGCTGCACCTTGAATTATAACAGCTCCTCAGCTACTAGCTAAATCACTCTGTAGGGCTGTTTTTTTGTAACAGAAGATAGCAACCAGTGGTAGGTACTTCAGCTTGTATCAAAAGGAGTTGACCTATGAACTGGGGGCAGTCAGCTGCAGCAAAATCCTGCCCTGCTTCTCAAGATAATTTAGCCTACATGGAGCATATTGATGGTAAGGGTGGGCTGCTTCCAGTATCTGTGTCATGGTTTAGCCTCACCAAGGCAAATTTTGGCAGCTAAAAACCATGCAGTTGAGCTTCTAAAATCCTTGCTCCCCCCTGCCTCGATGAAAAAAGAGTGGGAAATGAGAGGAAAAAAACTTCCTGGTTGGAAACTAAAATACAGATTTAATGAAATGATAATAAGGAAAGTAATTAGAAAGTAATAAAATATTTACAAATATGTTAGATTACACCCCCTGCCCCACCCTTTGATGTCACCACAAATGCTGCAGAGCAGACACAAAGGAATGGATCCACAGCTAGGAGGGAGCTGGGCTCAAAAGCTTGATTCAGGAAGGTACGGATCAAGGGTAAGGAACAACCAGACAGACAAGGTCCTCACTGGACATCGGCCATCACAGAAGAGAGCGAGACCCTCGTGATCTCTTAAGTTTACACTGAGTATGATGTATATGGAATAGAATACACTGTTGATCAGTTTAGGGTCACCTGCCCTATCCACCCCTCCGCACAGGTGCGGCTCCATTTCTTCCAGCTTGAGGATGGCCTTGGTTAAGTATAAGCACTGGCGTTTCTGCGTGCCAATGCCCTGTGTTACCACTTTAGAGAAGAACACTGTCTCAAAAACAGGCAGTTAGCTTTCAAAAAATGAAGTTACTTACAGCAACTGAGTTAGTCATAAAATTGACTCTAATTTATCTCAAACTACAACAACCTGCTGTAGCCCCATCAAACCTAGATCTCCTTGCTTTTTTTATCTGGCCTGATAACATGACCTCTGTGGCCCCCGATGTGTTTCATGCTAGGAACTGGAGTGCACGAAAACCAGCACAATATTTTTGTGGAAATAAATCCTAACTGAACTCTTGTTTCTCACAGCTTGAACTCATTAGTTTTCCTTAAAATGAAAACTGAAAATGTGTTCAAACAAGATTTTATTTTTTTTTTGTGGTAGTAGTTTTGTTTTGTAAATGATGAGTATGGTTAGGTACAGTACAAGTATTGTATGGGTAGTAGACTTAAGATTTTAAGATGTAGATAGCTAACATTTCTGTTGGCAGAAAAATTGATAATTTTCTTAAATTACATGTTGAACAAAACCCCTGTGTTCTGAGGATTATTTAAGTTGGAGAAATCTGTTAAATGCACTTGAAGTGCACTGGGATGGATATAGAAAAATGTGCTTTACTTTGACTACAAGTTACTTCAAAACACAAAAATTATTAACAATTCGATAAAGAAGATCCATGCCCTGTTCTCCAGTGCTGAACAGAAACTCTCTTTTAAAATGTTTATCTCATTATTTTGAGGAAAAAGAACTAACTGAAAACTCTTCCTTTTGATTGATACTGATATCGTGGAAATGCCTGAGTGAAGTTAAATCCATACTGCAGTTAAATCTATAGTCTTAATTGGAGCAGTACACGTGTGAAGAGTGTATGTTTGATACATGCTTAACATCTTTCAGGACAATTTACCATTGAGAGTCCATGGTCAGTTGTCTAAAAAAATATAGGGAAGAGTGCAAGCAGCATGGCTGGGCTCCGCTGAAGTGTAAACATTATTGCTAAGCTCCATGGAGTTGTTGACTTGTGTGGAGTCTGTGAGGAGAGCATGCCTGTCTATTTTCCGTGTGCTTCTCTGAGTTTTCCCTCAGGTAGTTGCAAGTTTTCTATCTTGGACCTGTTGAGCTCAAGGTCTGGCCTGGGGAATTTAGATTTCCCAGCTGGCTGGAGCCAGACAATACACAACTCCTCCTTTGCTCTCTTATGCATTATTGGTATTTTCTCTGGGAAAGAGAATGTCTCTGATCCTGTGTTATTTCCTAAAAGGTTGCTTTGATTTAACCTTGCAAGGTTCAATCAGTCATGTGAGGCAGGTAAAATGAAGTTCCAAGTTATTTAAAGCCAAACTCACTCCTTCTTAAATGCAAGGAGTTTCGTTTGCCCCTCATGCAGTATCAGAGATGGCATTTTGAGGGAGATTGGTTTGCTCATCAGTTTAAACTTTTGCCAGTTGTCTTTCTGAGACTGAGGGTTTGTGCAACACTTGGGCAGTGAAAGTCTGAATGTGGTTCATTTTGTGTTAGGCATTTTTTTGGCTCTAGTGGCTCCAATGTTGTAACACATTTAAAAGGAAAGCTTTGTCCACTGAACTGGAAAGTATTGTAGCCAGTCTGTCTCTTGCTTCCCACCATGCCAGGCTGGCTAAATTTTGACAACAGGATGATGGTTGGGATTTTGGAACATGGTTTTGGTTTTACTGCTTGAGTGACTTCGAACAAGTCACTCTCTACTTTTTGAGGTTGTAAAATTGCGGTAAAGAAGGATATCCATCTTGTGAATATGAGGATAGGAAAATGGTTCTTGGAGAAAAGAAAGGATTTATGATCCTTGGATGAAAGCTGATATGTAAAATTCAAAGAAGCATTATTATGAGCCTTTTTTAAAAAATAAAAAGGTTATTCTAGCATGAAGTGGAGTAGTCAGCTGTAGCATATCATGACATGCTTAAACATCTGTCTGCTATGTATGCTTACCAAGCTACCTTCCCTGTATGCATAGTGATATTGAAGTAGAGCATTCTGGTAGGGATCTTTGTGAGCTAGAAGAGTATCAGGTTATTCACAGATATCGTGACTTGTCAAGGGATTTTTCAAGAGATTGTTAGAAATTTTATTGTTTTTAACAAGGTATGTATTATGTGCAGCAGTTAACTCTTCTACAAAGAGTGAAATTCATTAAACTTAACAGCAAACTGTAGATAGCTGAGAAGATAATTATAGTCTTCTTGGGAACAGAGCAAATAGCCTTCAGAAGATGGGCTTTTCAGGCGCTGACTTGATTATATTTCCACTTGCCTCTGGCATGGTTTCTAGCAGATTTAGGTTTTTTTATTATCATGCCAGAAAACAGTCTTTGAAATATGCAATTTTATGTTAGCTTAGCAGTTTTCCCATCTGTCCTACTGTTCAAATTTGAATTCGTTAACTCTTCCAAAATAAAAGTTCATAGCTTGCATTAGTACGCCTGTATTCTCCAAAGCTAAACTATCAAACCGGGCAGATAAAGTCAAGATTGGTCATTTTATATCAAGATTATCTACGTATATTCCCTGTTTGTGTAAATAAGTGTAGTGAAAATTGCAGCTACAATGATGGCTCTGCATCAACACTTTCACTGTGAACAATTATACAAACCTTAAATTATATTTGTTGTGCTTTCCTCACTAATACTAATAACGCTTACAAGACTGTGAAGCTCTAGCTAAAGCTTCTGGCAAACTTTTGGATAAGAAGGCCAAATCATTTTTGAATTGATATTAAGATTGACTGTTACTGCAGTGCATAAATACAAACACATCCAGAAGACGACGTGTGCATAAATAGCCGGAGAAGAGAGATGGCCATTGACCTGTTGTTCCCCCTTCTATTATGCAAGCCAGAAGTGCTTATGGTCAAGAAATGCATTCTTTCCTATGTACTCCCTCCATCTCGTGTATGATGCTTTGTGGCTCTTCTATTTACTCGCTCAGCTGATTTGCAGTAAACAAAAACAGAAGACCTTGCTCTATGGAAGCAATCTAAAAGACCTCTTCTTCTGCCATCTGCTTTCTCCTTACTGATAATCCAGACTCTAGAAATGCAGATCTCTAGAGGCCAGCTTTTCGAATCTACAAGACAGACTTTTAAGCACTTACAAATTCCTGACGGCCCATGTTTTCAACTGTGTTCTTCACCTGATTTTTTTTTCTTATGGATTTGTTTTCAAGCCACACAAATAACAAACATGATCCATTTGAAACTGGTCACTCTTGGGTATGACTCTCAGCAGCTGTTCCCATTAGCAGTTTCAGTTTTGCATGTGTACCACTGGTGTGTTGACTTAATACATGGTCTTCATAGTGTCTTTCTTTTTTAAGTGCTTACTTAAAACAAATTAGAATTATTGATTTTGGCCACTGTGGAGTGGGTGCGAAGAGAATATTGGAGGCAAATGTATGACAGAGAGGTTAGCAACTGGATAAAAATTGTGGATTTCTTTAAGTTTAAAAGCAAACAAAAACTTGTCTGCCAAGGGGTCAAAAGGAAATATCCGGCCACCGTCTTTCAATTTTAAGAAGTTACTGTCCCCCCTTTATTAGAATTCCTCATTTAGGCATCTGTTCTACTTTAGTTCTTAGTTCCTACTCAGTTCTTTGCTCTGAGCATCATTGTTTTCTTGAAGTGGTGTGCTGACAGCTGCAGCTCAGGGGCTGGGCAGGGCGAGCCTTGGTGCAGAAAGACAATCTCCAGCACAAAAGGTGCCCAGAGAGTTTGTTGGCTTGTCATCAGACATGGGAGTAAATATATTTCTCTTTTCAACAGCAGAAAGCACTTCATTGTTGTACCCAGAACAAGATGATATGTATTTTTTAACTGACTGTGTTGGTTAAAGATGAAATCGTAAATGGATTTCAACCTTTTAGTTTTGTAAGAATTAGTGACTGCGTGAAGCTGATTCTCTTCACTGAATAATGTGTTTAACATTCAGAAAGAACTAAAACAGGTAAAATTATCTGAGAAGAAAAATTTGTGTGGGAACGGTCCACAATTCTGTAATCAAGAAGAGTGTTGAGAACATGGAATAAATGTCTAATCAAGTAATGCTAAGGCAGCTTATTTTAGATATATGAAGGAAATGGGAAGTGGAAGGGTGAGTGAGAATTATACAAAATGAGGATTATATAATTTAGATATTTGGCAAAGAGAAGCTAATGTTATTAAGAGAATATCTATAGTGGGAGCCCGAAGAATAAGAGGAGCCTGTATACATTGGAAGTAAAAAGAGAGGTTCTACCAATTTTGAAGTGGCATTAAGGATGTATAAAAATATACATCATTCATATGTCCTATACATATTTATAGGAAGTGTATAAATCTGCTAACTTTTTTAAGCACCATAGGGAATGGGAATAGTCTGTAACATACTAGTTAAACTGTGTAATGAGTTGAAAATGTGAAGAGTATTATTGCCTATTTTGGTGTCAAGGTAAAATGCACACACTTTAGAATACAGAACATGGAATGAAGAAGTTGGTTTCTTAACATTTAACTTTTGAGAATTGTGTGCAAACTCGCAAATTATTCATATACTTTTAAGAGCTTGAGCCATCCTTTTGAGCGTTATAACTCATTGTGAACACAAGTGCTCTGGTTTTGTGCTGTAAGATTGACAAATCTAATGTATGAATAGTAAAATATTTATCCGCTTACTTTTTCTCTAGGTTACTTTTTAAAGCAAAAGTTGCTAGACGCACAGTTTGATATAAGTTTCCTGCAGCAAATAATTATTTCCTATTTTTGTGTTTTCTGATTGGGTTATCTGTGTTATTGACATTGTGATTTTCTGATGCTGACGATGTTTCAGAATGAGTGGAAACACAACTTATCCATCTCAGTGTTACTTTAGATGCATCTATTTCTATAGAAAGGGAAATAATTTAGAAAATAAGTATAATAGCACCATATCTCTTTAAGCAAACATTGCTTTACATGTAGGGTCATGCTTTACATGTCTGAGCCTGCCTAATTCCTGTCAGAGGGAAGATGCTGTTGCATATATCATCTGGTAGCTTTTTCAGAAAGTGGCAAATACTGGAAGAAATCATAGAGTAAGTGGTTATTCCTTAATTAGATATATGTAGTGAACAGAGGTGGAAAATAAGAGTCATTCTTGATATGCTCATGGGAGTAGGGATGGAGAACGTAGCTATAACAGCATTTTAGGGAGAGTGCATCAGGAATTAAGACTTTCAGTTGACATGTGATCAGGGCACAGAACAAGGTAAGAGCTTTAATTTTAAAAAAGAAGAAAAAAAAAAGGAAAAAAAGAATAAATGAGCAGTGCCACACTGTCTAGCTCCATGGAAAGGGATTAGTAAAACTAGGTAAGCGACCTAAGATGTTTACTCCTTAGTGTTTTATACTGCAAAATCTAAGACACCTTAAAAAATAAAATCCATGTAGTTGAGCTGCTAGTGGCACGATGAAGAACTTGCCTTTTTACACCTGTACCGTCCCTTGCTGAAGAATTTAACCTGTCTTCTGCTAATGTAGATGGGCCTGTGCCCTACAGATAGAGTTTTGTATCATCTTGAGTAAGGGTAACCAGACTTTGCTCCCCCGAGTTCTAGAGAAACCTGGAGCATGTTGTCCAACAGCAAGAGATGCAAAAGTTGATGAATGGGACTCAGATTTTAAAAGGAGCTTCAGAGAGAGAGCATGGTGCTCAACCTCCCAATTTGAGCTTTATTTAAAAGGAAAGTTCCAATTTCCTCTGGCACCTGTTTAAAAACAAAATTCTGCTTCATGACAGCAAAGATGTTGCTGTGTGTAGACTGTTCAGAATAAAGGTTCAATCACTGTAAGAATTATCCATTTAACACTTTGCATCCTTGTATATATACTATGGTAGGAAAAAAAGTGATGTTTATTAATGAAGTAGTATTTCAAAGAACACTTACTATATGCTTCATGCAAGCAGTGTCTGAAAAATGTACTTGAGTCAATATGGAAATTCGGAAGAAAAATGAGGAGTCTTTTAGAGCAAATTGCAGAGGTGTAAGTTGTGCAGTTAGCAGTTTTCCCACCCTCTCAAATTGTGCAGTGTTTGAGAAAGGAGAAACAGAGTTTTCTTGAAACTTATGGTCGGAATGGATGGATTCCTTTTTTCATTCCATGATGGGATGATAATTTCCAGTTAGATTCAATACAATTCTGAGCTGCGTTAAGTGGATTTAATGTAAAGCATTGCGTTATTTAATATCATTTCCTGGTGTGAGGTATATTGAAGTCTGCAGACATGTATGTTGTATTAAAAATAGAAACTAATTAAAAATATGAAGTGGTTGCATACAGAATGTTGTTTGAGCAATTAATATTGCTTAGAGGTACTTAAAGGTTATTATTTTTATTAATATTGGAGATCATTACAGAAACTTTATCTGTAAAGTACTTGCCTTGTTTTGCATAGGACTTGCAGAATAACCTTTAATTATTCACAGAATCACAGAATCACACAAGGTTGGAAAGGACCCATTGGATCATCGAGTCCAACCATTCCTAACACTCCCTAAACCATGTCCCTAAGCACTTCATCCACCCGTTCCTTAAACACCTCCAGGGAAGGCGACTCGACCACCTCCCTGGGCAGCCTGTTCCAGTGCCCAATGACTCTTACTGTGAAGAATTTTTTTCTGATATCCAACCTGAACCTCCCCTGACGGAGCTTCAGGCCATTCCCTCTTGTCCTGTCCCCTGTCACTTGGGAGAAGAGGCCAGCTCCCTCCTCTCCACAACCTCCTTTCAGGTAGTTGTAGAGAGCAATAAGGTCTCCCCTCAGCCTCCTCTTCTCCAGGCTAAACAACCCCAGCTCTCTCAGCCGCTCCTCATAAGACTTGTTCTCCAGCCCCCTCACCAGCTTTGTTGCTCTTCTCTGGACACGCTCCAGAGCCTCAACATCCTTCTTGTGGTGAGGGGTCCAGAACTGAACACAGTACTCAAGGTGCGGTCTCACCAGTGCCGAGTACAGAGGGAGAATCACCTCCCTGGACCTGCTGGTGACCCCATTTCTGATACAAGCCAAGATGCCGCCGGCCTTCTTGGCCACCTGGGCACACTGCTGGCTCATGTTCAGTCGGCTATCAACCAGCACCCCCAGGTCCTTCTCTTCCGTGCAGCTCTCCAGCCATTCCTCCCCCAGTCTGTAGCTCTGCATAGGGTTGTTGTGCCCCAAGTGCAGGACCCGGCATTTGGCCTTGTTAAACCTCATCCCATTGGTCTCGGCCCAGCAGTCCAGCCTGTTCAGATCCCTTTGCAGAGCCTCCCTGCATTACTCTTAGATTATTTTCTTTCTTTACAGAGCCATTGATCAGTGGCATTACACAATGAGGCCTTTCTCCTGACATTTCTGATGATGAGATGGAGGATAGAACTGTGAAATCTTGCTGGGGTGGTATATACAGTTTACTGGGCTGAGGTAGTTACTGCTGCTAATGTTATACTTCAAACTTTCTATTATACGTAGTACTATATAGTATTAGAGTTTGCTTATTCTTCGAAAGTATATACTCCTTATCTGTGGGTATGTATAGGTAAAAAGGTTCTATAAAGATGATGGTATTAATCTGTGAGAATTAAAGTTCATGGGAAGCTTGAGGGAAGTGGGGAATAGAAGTTTTCATGTGCATATATTTTTATTGAAACCACATTGGATTGGTAGAAATATTTTAGTGTTAACACATAGGAGCTCGTGTGCATTGCATGAACCCTTTAAGTTCTTCTGACCTTTGAGATGTGCATGTGACCTGAAACTTTCATGACTCTATGCATTTATTGTTATCCCTATGAAATGCCTGGCAGTGCATTAAACTTGTAGAATATTAGCTACTGTGAAAACTATTAGAATGATATCTTGGTTATTTTAGGAGACATTTTTATGCAAGCTAATATGCTTAGGGAAATTACTCCTTCAGCTTTGATAAAGTTACGATTTTTAGCCCTTTAAATAATACATTTTGAACTAGATTTAGGTGACTGGTATTAATTTATTTGAACTACTTCTAGGGCTTCTCTCTCTCCCCTCCCTTCTCCCAGCCACTCTCTCCCACGTAATAATGTTTTCCCAACCATGCACATCAAAAAGCCTAATCCAGAATGCAAGCAAGCGTTCTGCATAAATTGTTAGGGAATTGAGCAGATGTAGTTACTCTGATCCATCCCATTTCACAGTGGGAGTGCACTAAAGTCACCTTGCACTGCTTCATGCACTTTTGAGCTTCCTGCTTTCTGATAGCTTCTTCTTCCTTCCCATGCCTAAGCATCAGTGATGACAACCAAGTGGGGAATTTTTCCAGCAGTGTACAGGCAAAAGCAAAGTGCAGTTGTCATGCAAGTCACATGGGAATTTCATTTTTGTAAGACCTTTACTTCAGCTTGCCATGTATAGTAGCATTTTGAGGGCTGGTACTTGATGTGGCTTGAAGTAATTTCTGGCTCTTTCGTATTGTCTCAGGAGATCTTGACATCTTTTCAGAATCTCTCTTCTGAGGAATCAAATCCCTTTGAGAAAACTGATATTAACAGAGCCTCTTAAAGGCAGTAAAGTGACTTCTTATTTGCTCGAGAAGTATTTATTCATTTCTAGGTAGGAACAACAGGTTGCACACCTTTTTTTCACCTTGTCAGCATCATTCAACCATGAGCATCACAAACTCAGAAGAGCCAGAGCAGCCTCTTCTACCATTGTCTGCGAGAGTAGCTACTTGGTAGTGATTTGTATGGTCTATTTGAAGAGTTGGTAACTGTCCTTTCTTCTGCTTGGAGCTGTACTTCTCCACCTGCCATATAACAACCAACCGTTGTTATTTTTTTTTGATAATGTGCTTAAAAACGCCTGAGTAGAAAAAGACTTCTCTTTTAGAAGCAGGATTAGCTTCTTAGGTAATTTTCATACACTTCTGATTCTGTGCAGGTGACTACAGTCTCAAAGCTTCAGGCTCTTAAGAAAATGAAATAGTGGTGCAAGGCCCTTTTAAAGCATTAAGTTACAGCTTTCAGGACCTGATGAATTTGTGAGTGTAAAAGCAGTAAGATGTTCTACCAAGTACAGAAACTACATTTTTCTGTCTGACAAATGTGTGTGTCAAAATGCAGTCCATGGAGAATTGTTTGGATCTTTATCGTTCTTCCAGGTGTTGTATAAAACGATGAGAAAGTAAAGATATTAATGAAGTGTTACTTAACATGGCTTCATAATCTATTGAAATAAGGCTGTTGGCCAAGTAGCCTGTTTCAAAGAATGTGAGAGGTGTGGTGAGGACTAAGAAACATAAGCCAACTTGCATATGTCTCACCGAGTTGTAAATAAGACAAAAGTGACTAGAAGATTGAGGGAAGCCATTTATTCCTACTTACTTGGTGGGGTTTCACCTGGATTAGTGTGTTTTGGGTGTAGTGAAGGCAGTTGAGAGATACAAGGAGACTGAAGCAGGTCCAGTCTCTTTAGAAGACTACTAAACCAGTTAGGCTGTCACGAGTCTGGCACATAGGAGCTAGTGGATAATTTAATAGTGGCCTGTAACTACTTGAAAGCAACTGCAAAGATTATAGAACCAAGTTCTCCTTGATCAGACCAGAAAACATAACAAGTGACAGCTAGTTTTCCGCCCTTGGCTGGGTAGCGACGTTGTCAGGTTACTGCTTGTTAGTGGGGGGTTAGGCTAGGTGACCTCTAGAAGACCTTTCCAACCTATATTTCACTGATTCTATAAAAACAAGGTTAAACAAGGGTAAGACACAGCATACTGTATAGTATGTTGCTTCTATTGCTATTCAGATACTGTGATCGTGAGTAGAAATTAAATAAAAAGGTCCTCATCTCTTTAGATTAGGAAGAGCTTACTGAATTTTACCAAAACCATTTAATGATTTGAAAACAAACGAAAAAAAAGAGTAAAAGGTTAATAAAAATGTGATACAGTGCCATTTGAGCAGAGTAAAGGTTCCAGGGTTTAGGAGCTAAGCCTTCTTTTTTGTTTCTATTGTGTTCTTCGTTGCTTGCTTGTTGCATCATATCATGCTATAGTCCTTAGCTTTGCAGAATTCCTGACAAAAGCTAGGCATAGTGTGGCTGCTCGTACAGTGTCTTCATGCATCTTACTGTTTGGAAAAATTGCTGCCTTTAATTTTGTTCCCTTTTCTTTGTTTGATAGCTTCTGACAGTCTGTGCACATATGTTAAAAACTGTATTTGTGGCTCTTTAAGATTTTTGTGGGGTTTTTTTTGTCAATAGTAGTCAGACCTACCTGGTTTTGAGTAACGAAAAGCCTTGATGATCAGAATTTTGACTTCCTTTCAGGCCTGTGGCTTTTCTTCCTCAGCGGCCCTAATGGTAGTCGAAGAGAATAGGAATTTGCTCTCGGCTCCTTTGTAACCCTCAATTTGTTTTATTTTATTTTATTTTATTTTATTTTATTTTATTTTATTTTATTTTATTTTTTTTTTTTTTCCCAGTGAGAATGTCCCATGTCAGACACAGCACAGAACACTTCAGGGGGATTGTTGTGATGACTCAGTAGAACAATATTGTTCGTACCATGTACTGCTTTGTGTTTAGTCTATGTAAATTCTGTATCCTTTTTTAATCTTCACCTTCCTTGCCTGATATGAAAAATTTCCTGATATGTTATACTTACCAAAAGAAAAAGTACTCATAACAGCCTCTAGAACAGCAACCTCTCTTGAGGATCTTTGTCTAATTTTGTACATACTATGTTACTGAGAAGCACGCTACACCTCTGGGGAATAAAATCGGATTATTTAATTTTCATTCAACGCTTATTTCATTTTTTAGCCATTATATCAACAAGGTTTTATATTACAGCTATTGGCCATGTATGCATGTAACCTGAAGCCCGCCTGGACTTTGAACCTGAGAGGCAGCGTAGTATTTCACAAATTAATTAGAATAATAGTATGCCCTAAACTGTATTTCTTTTATGTTTAAAGAAATGAATAGAACTGTGAGTGGAAAGATAAAGTAGAATAACAGTTAACAAAACATAAAGGAGAGATATACCACAAATACTACAACAGAATATTATGGTTCCTACAGGAAATCGTGTAGAAAGACCAGAGAAAGGGAGTAAGAGTCAAGTGGGTTATATAAAAGTTCACTATAATGATACTGATTTCCATTTCTTTAATCTGTCAGAAGTTTAATGTTCCTTCCCAAGTGAATTTACAGGAGATTTTCTTTCACTGGTTTTTAGACAAGTATGTCCGATTAAACAGTACATCTATAATATATGTAAAAATATATTCATAATAGGATTAAATTGTGAAGATCAAAGAAGAAGAATGAAGTTGTGCTTTTTCAAAGTAGTAGAAAGAATGCTAAAAATGCTTGCACTGGAATGGTTTTAAACTAAAAGAAGGTAGATTTGGACTAGATATAAGGAAGAAATTTCTTATGATGAGAGTGAGGAAGCACTGGAACAGGTAAACCAGAGAGGTGGTACTTGCCCCATCCCTGGAAACACTCAAGGTCAGGTTGGACAGGGCTCTGAGCAACGTTATCTAGTTGAAGATGTCCTTACTCATTGCAGGGGGGTTGGACTAGGTGAGCCTTAAAAGGTCCCTTCCAACCCAAACTGATCTGTTATTCTATGATAGTAAGAAATCAGTGAAGGAGCCCAGGAAGCAGAGCAATTAATCCTGCCAATAATGTGCTAAAAAAAAAAAAAAAAGTCACAAAACCAAAAGGTTGTAGAGCAACAGAGGTGAGTACTTTACCATTTAATCTGATGAAGAATGACAGGAGCCTGAACAGTTGTGAAATATTGCAGAAAGAAGGTATGTCTCAATGTTTTAGCAAATGTCTTCCACAAACCACAAATATCACCTGTGTTAGCTAGTGAAGGTTTGGTGAGATCTAACAAACCCTGGCAGACTGTCCTGTTCACTCCACTAGGGGTGGAGGGAGGTTTGAACCAGTCAGTGGGTGTGTTGGCACCTGGTTTGATATCCTCTTTGCAGCTTGCCAGGTCCAAGGCTGTTCAGCAGTCTAAGAGGACAAACACTGTTGCTAACAGGTAGGGATGTAGCAAAATCTGTATGCCTTATGATGTGTTTATATCACTGATACAACCCATGGGGGATTATCACCAACTTGTAATTTGATGCATGGGAAACTCTCTTGCAGGGCTCTTTCATAGTAGTTGGAGAGAAACTCTTGCAGAGTGTTCTGAAGCACCTTAGTTTTCCTTCCATTCAGAAATACTTTTTGGAAGAATGTTTCTCTTAACTAGAGAGGTAATTTTTTCTTCTCTCCTGGCCTATCTTTAACTTACCTACCATTCCTAGAAATAATTTCCCATGTAGTTAGTGTACATTTTCCACTGAAAAGACCACTGTTCAGGAAGAATTTCTTATGAGGTTGGGTTTTTTTTTTGTACATTCTAGAGGAAAAAAAAAGTGATAGAAATAGGAACAAATGTTCAAGGTAGCACCTAAATCACTGAGTGTTCTAGATGAAATTTCTTAAAATTGGTGTCTTCTTAGGGCACTAGGCTGTGCACTTGGAATAAAGTAAAAAAATATGATTTAAGTGAGATTAGGGCCCAAGCCATGATCTGCAAATTCAACTCATTCTTCCACAGATCTGCAAGCAGGTCTAGATATGAGTTGTGGGAAAAGCTTGCCCAAGAGTACTTATCATTTGGATGTAAAGGCTTTAATTTGAGTAGCAGTAGCTCCAAAAGGTATGGCATCTGCTCAGGAGTTTGTCTCCTGGTTAATAATATAATATCAGAAGCAGGGCAAATGCCTCCTGATTTGATTTTTTTAACTGAATTTCTAGTTTTCTCTATTGTATGGGAAGGTCCCTCAACCGTTTAAATAAGCAGGAAAAAACAAAACTTGACCTCTTAGCAAAAATACAAAAATATAATATATATATATATATTCTTTTTAGCAAACAATTAAAAATATGTTCACTACCAGCCAAAATGAAATTTTTTGAGGAGCAGTTTGCTATTAATTACACTTTGAATTTTTAAACAACTTTATTGTTGTAAGGCTGAAAAGTTTCAGTTACTGGTTTTGCAGATTCATTTTCAAGTTATGGTATATTGATTTTCTTAATCATCTGAAGAGACAACAACTGGCCTGTAACCATGCTAGTCTCACCTGCCCGAAGGCCATCCTGGCGTGTCTCTGTTCTTGGGGAAGGAATTTCCCCTCTGATATTGGTCAGTTCAAACGTGTTTGGGGCTGCAAAACCTACTAGCCAGAGTTGAGAGGAGATTTAGGATTTATTCCTTCACCATATCCTCTTTCTGAATTCATCTTGATATGATTTTTCAACTTGGCGAATTCTTACCAATTTGTACTATTACTTTGAAAGTCTTTACAGGAAGAGAAATTTGTATTATATCTGCTAAAATACTGTATCGGTTTCAGTAATTACTGCTCAAGAATAACTGTTGCATCTTTAATTGCTGCCTGTGAAGTTACGTTTACAGCAATCTGAAGGGGTCTAGAGTTTCAAATGGGATTGCCTTTTCCTCACAAACCTGCAGTCCCTTCACTTGCATGCTGGTCAGCTGGATGAAAACAAGTTTCCATTCAAACCAAGGTATTCAAGCCAAGGCATTAAGCTGTGTTGGGAAGATTCCCTGTTGTTTGTAGGCAGCTTCTAACCTATGGTTTTGGAGTGTGATGGGCACAAGTATCTGCCAGAAAAGCCTGTATGGATCTGTTGAAGTTGTGAAAAGCAGGATTTTGAGTAGTCTATTCAAATGCATTTTTTCTGAGAGAGCAGGAAAGATGCAAGAAGTATACACCTGTTCGTGCAGGTACTGTGAGTATCCCAATGTCAATAAAATACACTTTCTTCTTCCTCAGGTATGTCCTCTCAGAAACTTAGTGAATTATTTGATATGTAGCATACGAGCTTTGGGGTTATTCTCAGTGCTGACATTTCACCTCCTCTAAAAAGCACTGTTGGAGGAGGATATTTTTGTGGTTTTATTTATTTATTTTTGCTTGGAGCACATCTCTACAACCTCAGTTTGGAGTCTGATGGAGCAAACACTTATGTCTCTTCATAGCATGTTCAGAAAAGACACGCTTGCCTTTGTCAGGAGGAGAACATGCAACTTACAAATACTCCAGGGAGAAAAAAATGTCACCTGATGTTTTTTACGAATAGAGATAAGTTCAGAGGATGCATCATGGTAACTAGGGGGCTGCTTTGCTAGCGATTGGCCCTCAAAGAGCAATTGAGTGAACTCCAATAATCAGCATAAGCATCTGCAAATGAACCTCACATCTTCAGATGCCTCACAAGGAAAATACAATAGTTCTTTGGGGGCTGTGGAAGTGCACAAGGAAGCTGACAGGCCTAAGTAGACTTGAGTGGTTCTGCTCTAATTAATAACGTTGACAAGCTTCCCTCAGTTTTTCCATAGCCTTTGACTATGAGGTTGTCCCTTACCTTGAAAGCACAACATGTATGAGTTGCTTATATCCTTTTTGCTTCTTATTCACTTGTGCTGCTCATCATATTGCGACCTCAAAGGTTTCATGAAGCTTGTCAACCTCACCATAGATGAAACAGAGTTCCCATATCCTTCTCTTGTTCTGTTTCCTTCCCAACATCTTTCCCTTGACCTCTTTTTTTTTTTTCTTTGACTCTGCTGCAGCTATTTTCCCATGAGCTAATTTCATGGAATAAAACGTTAAAAAAACCCCAGACTCTGCTCAGTAGGTGTCTTCTATATCAGTGCTTTAAATAGGGCCGTGGAAGGATCCAGTGAGCTGCAGATCTTAGAGCAGAGGAGGAGTCATACCAGGATGGTCAGAAATGAGAAGGAGGAGGCATTGGAGTTGGATAAAGGTAGGAGCAGCAATAGCAGACAAAGAGAGTGGGAAGCAAGCCTTGGGGAAGTAATGAGACTTTAGATTGGCTCCAGGCCTGTAAAGCCACAGTTTAGGTTACCGTTTGCAAGTTTTCAAACAGAAAATAGCTACATGATTTTATGGATTTTCAGGAATGTATTCCAGATGCTACAGGCACCGTCTTTTCATTCCAGAGATGTTGTGCTCTCTTTAAAACTTGCTGCTTCCTACTGATTAATTCAGCAGATGAGACAGTTGGAAGATCCTTCACACATTTGAATATTTAGCCAAATAGCATTTCTTTTTCCCCAGAGACATCATGACATAATTTCTACAGCCTGCGAAGTAGTATCCTATCAATTTTACTTTTTATAACCTTTGACACTCTGATCTCATATATACCCAGTTCATACTGTATTCAACTAGTGCTGCCTTAGCAGATTTTTTTTTTTTGTCTACTAACATTTATTTGGGCATTTATAGAGACAAACTTCCCATTGACTTATGGTTTCACACCTTTCTAAAATACCTGATAAAGGGTGTTGTGGCTTTTGTGTAATAGAAGGCTGTGAGAATGGCATGAATAGACTACACTGGTGCATTGCACCGTTTGATTTAACTACACACATTTTAATGTTGCCAGGTTTGTGCTGGTACAACAATGGGGAGTAGTGTATTTGGTAAAAATGGCTCATTGATATCAAAACTTGATAGTATGGTCAGTTGTCATCTACCTAGTAAGGTTCAGGTTGAAATACTCAATTTAAGCTAAGAAGGACACTTCTTATTGTACTTTAGCATTCCAGATAGTTTCTCTTATCATCTTATGAACATTTCCCAATTGCTTTCAATGAGAAACTTGACAAGCTGACTGTAAAGACTTGTTTCTGCTCTTGCATGTATTTGACTGTTATTTCATCCTTCTGCTCCAGGTAGCCTTCTGCTCATTGTTTAAACACTACTTCATTATTTAATTCTGCCAACAATGGGTTTTGGAGGAAAAAATTGGGCTTTGTTGATAGAGTACTTGGTTTCACAGATCTGGTACTAGAGCCACAGTTTACAAATTGCATGTTTCATGCTGACTGGGCTGTAGTTTGCCAGCTTTGCTTGCTGCAGAACAGACAGCTTTTGATTTCAGGTGCTTGTCATGCGTCTCTGTGTGGCTGGGATACCTTGGTGAGTACTAATAGTGTCTCTCTGGAAGCTAAGAGTCATTCACTTAAGAGTTTACCACATAAAAGTCCAGTAGGCAGCTCTGCTTATGGAAGGGAAAGTGAGCAGTGATAATCTGACTTCTCTTGTCTATCATGTCTAGCAAAAAGCAAGGTAGCCCTTACTTTTGATATCACAGATGGCCTTCCATTGAATTTAGCCTGTCTTCTATGCTTTCACTTTTTTTTTTAGATTTGAACCTAAGAGGTCCTTAAGTTCTTTTTCCTGTGGTGATTCCACCTGAGTAGCTGTGTGAGTCATGAAAACGTGGGGCAGCTTCCTGCACTCACTGTGATGGTATCCAACAGTGTTGCTGTAGTCACAGTGCTGATGTAGTAAACGCTATGGGAGGCTTTTCTGAAGGCTGGGTGCTATTTATCTTTCTTGTGTTACTGATCATAGTTTCTTGAAACTTAAAAAGTAAGAAGTAGAGGAACCATGTAAAAACATATTATATAAATTTGCGAGCAGAATATGCTTGTTAGCACAGGTTCCTAACAACATAAATAGAAGTACACATAAGCAAGGCAGAAGTTTCTCCCCATCCTAGTTACATTCTCAAATTTGCTTTGTAAAAAGCAGAATACATTGAACATAGTTTTCCTTAAGTCTGATGGTACAATTATAGTTGCAGTGGCTATATCTGTGCAATGGAGTATGATCTATGATCTCCCTACAGATCTTGAGTCCTCTACTGTATCCAGTACTTTTTTCATGCCCTTGTTATTTCTCACTTGTTTTTTGTTCCCCACCCATTACTTAGGAAGTAGCTTGAATAATTCCTTTCTTTAAAAAGGAATTGCTCTAATTAAATTTCTATTCAGATGCATATCTTGCAAGTAGTTTTTAGAAAAGAGTGTATTTCTAGAAAATGTTTCCTGAGTCAATTAAATTGCAAGTTCAAGATAAGGTTCATGTAATTGAAAAATATAAACGTTGTGTGAAAGGGAAGATGCGTTAATTCATGCCACCGACTAGATTCCATGAGGTATTATTCTCATTACTATTCATGTTTTTGAAGGATAAAGGCTTTTCTAATACAGTTGCTGGGCTAACTAGGCTTCTGAAGAATAATTTTTGTAGGCTTTTGTTAATATGAGGAGGGCTCATTAAGCAATATTAAAAGGAGGTGACAATATAGTACTGGAATGTGTGTTTTGACAAGTAGTTTCTTGAAAATGCAGCAAAAATTTTCATAATTTCCTTGCAATGGCTTTTCTTTTATGGCAGGTTTCTGAACTGTACTGTGTATTATGGATGTAATGAAAATTGGCTACGATTTAAAATTTAGTTCTGACATTTCCACTTAATTGCATTTTAAAGCAAAAAAATCTCAGTGTACAAAATTTGTTATTCTTTAGAGACTTGTACAACTTTAAAAAAGTTAAGCGAGGGCACTGCTTATTATGAAGAATATTCAGTTTAACTTTTTCCCCCCTAGCTCCAGTTATAGTCCCAGAAGATATGGCAAAATGGTAAAGCTGTGAAATAACATTAAAATGCCATTTAATGTGTCAAGGGAAACTTTGTTTATTTTTTTTCCCTTAGATAAAAAGACTTGAATAAAAGCTTTTTCTTCTCGAGTGCTCACAGGTTTTCAAGTAGATGGAGATGGCTGTTGCTAGCAGCAGATTATACCAGATGCAGAATTGCCTAGGGAATGTGTGCTTTGTTTGCTGGAGACAGGTCTTATTGTCTTGCCTCGAGGCATTAGGTTGAGTCTGTTAGAGTATATAAGTAGTAGTTTTTATCCTTTGAGTTAGTGGAGTGTCACGTGGCACTGTGTGACATTTTTAGGTAATGCATGAAGTAGGAATTTTTTTTTTTTTTTTTAAACTTAACTGTGAACAAGTAGATGACCTCTATTGAAGTTTTGCAAAACCTTTAAATATTTACCACTGAAATAAAAGAAGGATTGCAAGTTTCAGAGACAGGTTGCTAGGTTCTCTGCCCAAGAAACAGACTAAATTAGCATTTCATCATAGTTCTCTATCCACAGAAATATTATCAAGGAAGAGGTAAAAGGATTTTCATTTATGTTGTACATCTTAGCATACAAGTAGAGGACCAGTGAGGCTCTGAATGATGAATGTCTGAAGGTTTTCTGAAAGTCTCACTAAGCCTAACTTGGACATTTTAGAGATTTGCTGTACTTATGTTGGAAATGAGGTAATGGGCATAATAAGTTTTCGAGTTATTTCATACTTGTCTGTGTATCGGGTATTAAATTTTTTCTTCTGAGATACTTCATTTTAGTGCAGCAGCCAACAAAAGCTATTTGGCAAGATGGCCTGTGATCTCCTTTAATACTGCAATTTGTGTGTTCTTGTGAGATTTCATTTGAGGTATAATTTGTAAATAAATTTGTCCATATTGTGAATATGAACTGAAAATTGTGGAACTGTGTGTGGCACCAGACTGGTTTTCTTTCTTCGTTAAATTTTTATTTGCTGGAGATCTCCAAATACTCAATGTAGCATCCTTGTGCTTGTTGAACATCACTTTCTCTAGCATGTTCAGGTTGGAGACAGCTCGAGCAAGCTGAAGAGTATAATATTGTCTAAGCAATTGTGTATTTTGGATAAGATAATTTTTCTGAAAAATGCTATGACACGTTTTAGTCTGTTCCAACATCACAGTAAACATTTCATGAATCCATATATTGCTGGAGAAAATATGGATTTACAAGGTTACAGTTTGACAGAAGTTTGCCAGAAGGTTGTGATACAGTGCGCAACTGTGAAAGATAGTTCTGTTCTCAGAGCAACCCATAATATGTCAGACCTAGCAAATCTGCTAAAACTCTTCAGTGCTTCTCTTCTTTACTGTTTTGCACATTATAATTCAGTAGTTGTGTAGGGTTAATGTGTTAATGGATGATCTTCAAACTTTAACGAATATAAGCAGGTTTTGCATCTCACTGTTTTGAATGCAGATAGTTTTTTTCAGGGCTTCATGCAGTTTCAAAAATCTGTAATGGCTTGATATTCAGTGTTGAAATCAAAGTGAGTCAATATATTACCAACAAAATGAACAGCGGTAACCATTTAATCGTAGCGTTTTGGTTTCCTGGTTGGTGCTAAGGTAGCATCAAAGCTAAGCAGTTACATAAATTAATATTCAGACAAATGTTTCTCTGCTCAAGGCAAGCAATTAAAGCTTGAAAATCCTCAGTATGATTTTAAGTAAACATTTAAACATTTTTAAGTAAATGCGCATTTAAAATTAAATAAACATTTTAAAGTAAACAATGGAAGACTGATGTAACTGGTCATTTCTGACTGGTACTACATAAATGATTATGTTCTGAGCTAGCAGTTCCTATCTGCATAGGCTGTCCCTTGTATTTTGTGTAACTTTTCTTGAATTGTGCTTAGTAACTCAGTCCCATCTTTCTTGACCAGATTGTCTGCTATTGTTGTGGCAAATAAAGCTTAACTGACTTTGATTAGGGCTTTCAAGGTCATATTTTTGTCCAAGATACACAGTGGACATAGTCTCTGTAGATACTCCCCAATCTAACCCATGTGTGCTGTAGCCTGATAGCTTCCTATGGGGTTCTTTTGGTGTGTCAGTTTGTTTTGTTTCTGAGGTTTAAATGTGCAAGTTGCTTCTGATTTGGGAATGTTTTTATTGTGGCTGCTTTCCAGTGTCACATGCGCCATGTAGCTACTTAGAAGCTGAAAATGATCGATTTTGATAATATTAACACATGATCTGTCTGTCCATCTTTAGGAAAGCCCAAGAAGGGAAGAAGAAAGTGGTTCTAGCAGGCTGTGTGCCACAAGCGCAACCTCGTCAGGACTACTTGAAAGGCTTGAGTGTTATAGGGGTATGTATCTTTATCAACTAGAAAGCAAAATTTTTCATTAATGTTTTCAACAGGTCAATGTCAGTATCAATATATAGACTTTGTTTCCTTTCTCTTGGAAAAAGCAGCAGCAAAGCTTGGTGTCACTCCTACCACTGTAGTATTCTTGCGTTATACAGCACTTAACCTTTCTTTCATCCAGGGTGATTTGGTTTGGTTGTGGCATGAGGAGAGAAAGAAAGTGTTACAGTCGGTGGAATTGAGTTCCAGTGCCCTATGTAGCCTTAAAATATCCAGGCTTCATCCAGGATGATAAAGATACCCACTATCACGTTCTTTAAAATATCTCAAGTTATTTGCTTTAAGACAAATCCACACACCCTTTGTTAACATCAGTGGAAGAACTGTAAAAGAATAGAGCATATGAATTGTGTGGATACTGATGAGGATTTGGTGGTTTATTGTTTCACTTCACTCTATTAAGCAGAATGGCAAATGATAGTGATTATTTTGTTTAAATTTGAGGCAGTCTGAAGAGTTAAACCCACCAGTGACTGAGTTGTTAAACAGTTAACAACCTTTACCTCGAAAAGGTAACCAAAGTGCTTTTGACTTCATTCAGTTAGTAAAGTGCCTTCAGTATCCTTTGGGATAAAATACTACTGTATAGTTGTATATTTTTGAGGTGAAGCTGTCATTGAATTCAGTATGTGGGAATTACAGTGAAACTGTCCTGTATTATGTTAAGTCATAGCAGATGACTGTGCAGTATTGTTTCTGCGTTAAAAACATAGAGGTCATTGTATTTCTGCTTCAGTGTCATGAACACAGGTTAAAACTATGATTTTATAGGAACGGCAACAACAACAATGTCCTAAGCCCTCACTTTCATTAGAAGATCTTACGAGGTGCAGTTCTGCAAAGTAATTTAGGAGTAAAATAATAGGAATTATTTTACTTGGATATCTTGGAATTTGGAAGAAGATGGCTTCATTAACTGATTTATTGGAATTCTTTATGAAGTTGGGCTTTGTTAATTGAATTTTTAATTAGTTACTGCTGTCACTCAAAATGTTTTATTTCCCCATTTTTTTCCAGCTGACATTCTCAGATACGTTAATGCTTATAAATTAACTCGATGCCTAAAAATTACATTCGGGGTCTCTAAAATGTGACACTATTCTGTAAAGATGACACAGCAGTGATAGTTACAGTTTAAATGAAGTAAAAAACTTTCCATTCCACTCTGTATTCTTATGTTACACAAATAAAAAGAAGAGAATCCTTGTGTTCTGTCATCTCTAAGATCCTGACTAATGAAGTGCAACTTAGTCTGTCCAGCAGGGCAGGAAAAAAAAAAAACCAAAAATGAAATGGTAACTCAATTCCTGTTGGCTCAGGGGCAACATCGTTATGTGATCTGTAGGTGGTCATTATAGGGAATATAACAATATCTACACATATGAAGATGGAGGTGAAAAACTAAGTGACTCGCTGTCCTTTGACCCAGACTGTAATTCAATGTTTGTTTTGGTGAATTTAATTTAGGAAAATTTTGGGACCTGAAGTTTGAATAGTTTTTTAAAAATAATTTTTTCTTTCCCCTTTTTTAAAAAAAAGCAAAAATCCCCCCAAAGAACACCCAAATCTGCAACTTTTTTTTTAGATAACGTGTGATTTCTGAAATTTAGCCTTTTATAGTCATCTTCATCTTGGTACCTAGAACCAGCGTTTAGTGACAAATATTTGCATTTATTGCAGAAGGATTTCTGTTTGATGTTGTATTGGCTATTAATGCAGTGTTCCCAAGTACTTTTGCATTGGAGCTGAAAATACTGATTTGTTCTTCACAATAAAGACAGTGTCTTCTAACTGTCATTGCTATGGTAAAATTTTCTGTGCTTTAAATTATAGATACCTCATCTCAGAAAGGCCTTAAACTTTAGGCCTAACTTTTAACAGAAGCAAAGTTAAGAGCAGATACTGTCCATGTTTTCAGTTTGTATGTTTAAGATGATTTTCTCTTTTTACAATGAGTGTGAGGGTGTGACTGTATTAAAGGATAACAGTTACCTTACTATTGCAAAATATTTTTGAAAGGCAGTTTTGACAGAACTGAGAAATAGAAAATGTTCTGTTGGCAGTAGGATATTGATTCTGCTTTAAGATTTTAGGCATTAAGAGTACATTTTTTTGAAAACTTGCTTTACCACCAGGTCAGTCTCATCTTCAACTTGGCTGAGAAATAAAGTTGATTTATTGATGCTTATGTAAGTTCTGCTATTTTCTTCCTTTTTTTTTTTTTTTTTTTTCTTTTAAAGAACAGTGTTGTCTGAGACTGTGGTTATTTACCAGCAATTATAACTCCCCTGGGGCAGCTTTCTGAAGGCAGAGTGTGCTCTTCTGCTTGTCTTGTTATAGTGGTGGAGGAAGTTGCAATGTAACTACCAGAAAATTTCCAGTAACTTGGGGCTTGTTTTGATTTGCTCTTGAGAAATACAGGATTGAACTTCCACTGTTCTTTATTATGTGATTTGGGCAGAATGGGAGGGAGGGCAACTTCGTATCCCTGTTATCGTTTGCGATGTTACCATGCTTTTGTGTTTCTTTAATGTCATTGCCATTTTTTGATAATAATGTGGGTTGGGGCATTGCCACAGGCTGCGTATAAGCAACCCATAATACAGCATGGCAAGGTAGAGGAGCTGTTTTCTGGAAGGAGGAAGTTCTAGGTAGCAGTAAACCTGCCAAGTGTGAAAAGTAAGTGAAACGCATAGTGATGCCTTACATGGGTTCACAGCCATTTACACCCAGGTGCGTGTAACCTCCCTCCTTTATGTCTGGAGTAACATACCCACTTCAAACTCATGTGCACATATGGTTGCAAAGAGAAATATCAGCTATCCTAGTTAGAGTTGTCCCTCCCTTTTCATTTTCAGTTGTTAAAAAGGAGGATGTGTGGCTTTGTCTATGCTGATTATTTTGAGGGGATTACAGGAGAAGGGAAAGGAGGGACAAGGAGTAATGGCAGATTTAGGAGACTGGGGTTATGGTTAGCCCAATTGTGGTCTGGGGCTTGTGAATAGCTGTCGGTAGCTGTAGTGCTTCCTTGCTTCCTGAGCTGCATGCAAGGGCGCACAAAACCGTTGTTCCCAGTGGTAGATTGAACTGTTGTAATGACACGAGATGATATGTTTCTTTTAAATATGTCTGGAGTTTTAAGTTATTTGGTGTCCAAGTGCTGCTATGTATTGGAACCTCTCATGAATTTGCTAAGGGTTTGTGGTCCTTAAGATGCTTCAGAAGCGCCGTGTATCTGTACTTTGAAATCATCAGACATCCTGGACATATTGAAAGCATGGGGCCTAATGCACATATGTATCCCATTAAAGGCATACTGTAGCTCTGCCGATGAGTGAATCTTTTCACTTCCTGAATGAGAATGTCAACCCCAGTTCTCCTTCCTTCTCCACCTTTCCCAATGTAAAATCTAGCATCACAGACCAGCTGTCTGCCAACTTCTGCCATACATCCATTTCCCAAGGGAAGAATTTCAGCCCACTCTTTCATCTGCACGAAATATATCCAGTGTCACCAAGGCTGTAACCTTCTCTGCTGCTGCATTCTGAGGCAGAAGATGCAGGTCCTGTGTGTGGTAGTTACTGCAGGCTCTCTGACCAGAGTTGAGCCTAAAGCCCCCGCTTTAAGGAGAAACATATAGTCATGCAAACCCTCCTGCAGGGGCTCCCTGCAGTCCCCTGACCTCTGAATAATCCTTTTCTGTGGCTGTTCTACTCTATAAGACAAGCTTTAGGTAATTTATTTTAACATCCAGTTTGACACTGTGTAGTGTGATTAGTTAAAGTGCTGAACACTGTTGGTGGCAGCGTACTAGAAGCACTGCTATAAAATACATGGTCTGGTATAAGAAATGCTAAAAACATTGAAAAAACCAGACACTTTATTTCTCAAGCTGTACATCTATAATTGGCATACTGTTATCAATTTAGTGCCTCTGTTCTCCATTTATAACAGCCTTGTGAGCAGAGCTTTCACAGTGGCATTGTGAAAGAAAATCAGTGTAACCTTATGAAGACACCAGATGCCTGTACATTCCTGCCGCTGTGGTGTTCTAAATGAGAATGATATTTCTGATGTTCAGTTCATACACGTTTCAATGATGTTTGCAAAACAGAGATGATACGTCCATACCTTGCAGTATTTGTAAGGTCAGACTGCATTAAATATTGCAAGCCTCTCTGTTTGCTGCCTTTGAACTGTAGCTTTACATAAATGCAAATATCCAATGTGTACTTCTGGAAAGACAAATTTGATGGATTTTGAATTATTTGAATTAACAGAACTTCTTGGAAAGCGTGCCAAAAGCCTGGGAACAGGTGGGTGTGATTCTTCTGTAGCTTACAGCCAAGAATGGTTTCATGCAACATTCAAGCTCAGTCAGTACCACTCAGCTGGTCAACTCTCACTTTTGAATTGCTCTGCTGATATTCAGATATGATGCTTGAACCTGAAAAGTCAGGAAAGAATTGCAGTTAAGCGCCTGCTTTTAAACTGAAAATTGGATGTGCAAATAGAAACCATTAATTTCTACAGCAGCTACCTACTGTCCTGTGAATCAAAAGGCGTAGGAATTAATTTAGATAAGAATTATACTTAAGCTGTCTGTGTTTAGCAATGAAAATCAGTTGTTTACATGCTTTTCTGGGGTATTCTCCTTCCCTTTAAAGTTTATGTAGAGCCTGCTCTCAAAATACATTCTTAAACCAGAATATTGTCCATTACTATGGCCAAGGTTGTCAGCAAAGGCTTTAAACACAGATGTTATCCCGCTGAAGCTGAAGTGTATAGTCAGATGCCTTTTGAAGTTATGTATTAAGGCCTGGATTTACACAGCCTAAGTACCGTAATTTGAGAGTGTTTTGCTCAGCTCCTTTTATGGTCCATGAAGATAATTATCTCTAAGATAATTTAGATTTTTAGAAGATCTGAACTGACTTTTGAAGCTGTGTATTTCCCTTTTACTGGCTTTAGAGAAGGGATAGGATGAAGCCTTTTAGCATGCAACATCTGACACAGCTTCTCAAACAAGGTGAGATAAAACTGAGAGTTGGTGAACCAGAGTTAAAATCATTAGGGTTATGAATAGTGGGTTGTAATTATCTAAGATTATTTTATCTATGTAGTAACTGATATATTTTTATGTATATGAATGAAAATCAAAGATAGGTAGGGTTTTCCATAGACGAGAAAAAAACATTGTTTTGCTTTAAATAGTAATGTATACGTATGTATTCTCACTCCCAGGGTCTTCGTAAGCAACAGAGTGCTGACAATTTTTGCTTCAGCAGTAGCCTCATGCAGTACGAGCAAGCCGCTACCTTGTCCTATACTAGGGGTACCCTGGCCTTAGTTTCTCCCAACCATTGGCTATGTTTTTGTTTTGCAGGGTTTTTTCAGTAAACGTTTCTAGTCTTTGGTATGTCTGGTCTTTTTTCCTACTTCTCTGACTTCAAGATCCTTTTCTGGTAGTCACTTTCTGACACTTGATGCCCTTACACATTGCTTATGTTACTTCTGAGAAATTTCTCTTGGAAGGGCAGTTGGGAAAGGCTCAGGAAGTAATTTCTTCAGAAGAGTTGTCAGTGTTCTGTCAACATTAAAGAAGCTTTAAGCTTCAGACCTTCCATGGTGGAAATACATTTCCTTCTATGCTGAAAGGAAGTAGGTTGGGGGGGAGCAACTGTATTTGCTTTGGGGGAAGATTGCTGAGAAGGCTGGTTATGATGAGGACCTAACTGCCATTTTTAACTAGCAGTGGAAAGTGTGTCAGCAGCGGTGAGAGGTGAGACAACTCGGAGGGTGAAACCACAAACTTCTTGACCAAAAGATGCTGACTGGTGTCAGGTGTCAGAGATGGCATGTTTTGTCTCTAGTTTGTTTTTCATTTGCTGCTCATTCTACCAGGTTAACTGCAGTCCCTCAGCAGAAACAACAGTGGTCAGCCAGGTGATGTGGATCCCTTGCAACCACTTTGAAGAAATGGTGTGTCAGGTGCAGGAATTATTTTGCAATCTCACGTTTTGGAGACAGCAAAGACTGTGATGTATTCCACTACTGAGAATCAAAAGCTAATTTGAGGGGAACTGCTGATTTGAATGTCAAGATGCTTCCTAACTTATACAGTGTTTTTTTAACTTCTTTTTTTTTTTATTACTCACCTGGTAGGCACTCTCTTCTGAGACAGAGACAGTTCAAGTCTCAATATGAGGTGATATTTTCTGAAGGAATTGAAATGCTTGCTTTGTAGGATTTAATCTTCTTTAATGGGACAAAATAGCCATTATCTAACAGACAGTGGCATAACTCCAGAAAGCACAAGCACTGTGGCAGTTTGCAAAGGACAGTGTGCCTCTGGTGTAATTATGCTCCCTGCAGCTGACTCCATCTGAAATGATCTCTGGGCTGTATTAAGAGGAGAGAAAATGAATACCTTTTCTTTTACCACATAGACTGCCAGGAAGCACTATGCATTCACACCTTTCTTGCAATACATAGTGGGACCAGATTGTTCCTCAGCTTCTTCAGTGGTGCAGCTTGAATCAGCTTGTGGTGGCCCAGAAGCCTGTGTAGCAGACTTTGTTAAAAGGCTGTCTGTGTCTTCCAGAAAATATTGGACATTCGTGAATTGCTTGTTTTCCTCTATTTTCTTATCATGGCTGCAGCCACAGAAAGAAGCACCCAGAGGCTTCTTTCTCAGAAAAGACCATTAAGATACTGGATATCTTCACTAAAAAGAGCTGTTTGCTTTTTTGAACCTTAGCACTTTTTACCCAGCTTTGGTTGTAAGGGACATCTGAAGACCATCCGCCCTGTTTTGTGTTGGTCCTGTCTCCTCACAAAAGAGATTGGTCCAAAGACCTTTACCCACAAAATGCTTTTGTCCGTATTTCAGTGGATACATTAAACTGAAAGTATATTTATTTCACTGTAAATTTTGTATAACCTTTTGTCTTCCAAGATGGCAATGCAGGGTCTTTACAAAGGTCTTCGTGCTTCCCTGAAGAGATTGTCAGAAAGTTCCTTGGTAGGTTCATGGATGCACTTTTCTAGATAGCTTTCTCAGGTCTGAGGCTCAGTGACTTCTACAGAATACTAAATCTCAGGGTAAATATGCAATTTCTCACTTATCTGACTGTTAAGGGTATTCAGAATTATAAGGGCTGTCTTAGCTGTTACATTTTTTCCAGAGTTCATTTCTTGCAGAGTAGTTTCAGGATGTTAATACTGATTCCGAGACAACTCTAGTCATTTGTGTGGTGGTCCTCACCGTGCGTGTCTGTCTGCACTCATAGATCACTCAGTGTGAGACTGCAGACGTAGCGCATTACAAGCGTGTCTTTAAGCTGTTTACACCTAGCTGTCATCTGTTGAATGTGATGATGACACTACAAAGGGAACTAGGGGACCTTCTCTGATGACAAATGGACCATGTGTGTGTTTCTCTACTCCTCTTCTTAATTACTGGTGCTTAGTTGCAGAGCTCAGGGTTTCTGTCTCCCATTGAAGTGCTGGAGTGCCCTGGGAGGCACATGGTTTGAAATGTGACTGGTTCATATTTGCGTGTTGAGGAGTGACCTGCAGCTTCAGCCCCAGCATGGGTTGCCTCATGTCTGCTTTATGTGTGTAATGATTGGATATGTATGATTGCTAAGCTGTAATTATGCCTAGCTCTGACCTCACCAGGAAGGCTAAAAGATTTTTCCTGGTCTTTGTTTCAACTCAAGATTCATGCTTTGAAACAACTCTTTTTCCTTGCTTGTTGATCAGCCAGCTTCCAGCTTTGGCTACTCCTTCATCCCATGGGTCCTGCTTGTGCTCCTGTCCTATATTCATCTCAGCTCAGACTTCTGCATCAGCCTTGATTTGTGGGTTTGAGGGGGGGTGGGCAGTTGGTTGGTCCTGTTTAGCTGCCTTTAGATTTTGTTCTACCCAAGCTCTAATGGAAAACTGTTTGCAGTGGACGATGCGCATGCTTCTATTAGAAACAAGATCTCACAAGACCTGTGGAGGCAAGTAGCGTGCAAAAGCTATGTCCAGCAGTAATGTACCCACTGTTGGTCCTGAAGGTTTGGTTTATTGAGACTCATTTCAAAGAAAAGTTGAGGAATGGTGTCTTTTCCCTTCGTACACCACTAAGAACTTATAAGTCTCTGTGTTAATGGGCTTCCTGGTGCTTGATGTTGACACTGTTGAATCTTTGCTCAAGAAGATTTATGGATACCTTTGACACCACTCCGAAACAGAATTATCCATAAAATTAGTGAGATGTGGGGAAAAGGAATCCTCTAGGCCTCTGTATACCGAAGAAAATGTCATTACCATGACCTTGTGATTTTTTCTTTTTCTTCTTTTCCCTTTTTTTCAGACAAGAATCTATTAAACCCTTCCCTCTCCTCACTCTAGATTCACCTTAGTTTTATTAAAATACTTCAGTCTTCATAAATTAAAATTGGAAGCATTCCATATTTTCTTCTTGAACACTTATGGCTTTAGCCAAACAATTCCCAATAATTTCAGATGAAAAATAATTAATGTGGGAAATAACACGTAAGGCAGAATAAACATCCATATCTAGTCACAGATCATTATCTCTTAGACCTTTAATTTAAGTTATTACATGAACTGTCTTCTTGATAGAGAAATTCAGAATAACTTAGTTTATCCAATAAAATGAAAATACAATATACTGATTTTTTTTTTATTTAGCAGGGGGTTTGGAGCTATGGTAAAATTCCCCAGATGTGCAACAAAAAGTTATCAGAGGTGGTTCAGGTTATGAAACAACTAGATTTCTTTTCTTTTAAAATGATTATGAACTTACAGTTTGGTGTTGAGATATGTAGCAATAATATTTAAGACAATGTATTTGGCATAGACTCTGTTCTCTGTCTGTATTTATAGTCATAAATGTGTACACGTCTGTTTTCAAGTTGCATTTTTTTTTATTTAAAAAATATTAAGTCTAGATGTCATTATCTTAGGTCAAAATTTTTAAATTTCTATCTAGAAAGGATATGTATGCAAGTATGTAAATATAGATGTGTTCCACACAACTGCTTCTGTGTGCTTTATTTGCAAGTAGATCACAAAATATTGACATATATATATAATATGAATGCTTCTGATCCAGCGAAGGATTTAAATGTATGTCTTTTTGTAAGGTTATTAAAATGTCAGCATTAGTGATTCTTTAAATAACTGAATTTCCAGAATTCTTAACTAATATGCTGTGTTCGGAAATCTGAAGTGGTAAAGATTTCTGTTTTGAAAAGTCTGTATTTCAAAAGTAGGATTTTTTTTTTTTAAAAAGTAGAATTTATTATGGATTTGATCCAACTCCCAGCAAGAAAAGGAACAGACTCCCGCTGGCTTTAGTTGGGAACTCGAGGTCAGACACCAGTTACAGATGAGCTTTTTCTTTTTTAGCTGTTATTAGACTGACTGGAAAATGGATGTGAAATAGAGATGATTGTGCAGACATTTCTTTACAGGATATGACAAATCTGGTGGTTTAAGGCATGGGGGCTTAATGACTTTGGTGCAAGGGAAAGTCTTGGAAATGAAACTTTTCTATTATAAACTGGTATAAAAGGGCAAGGCAAGGCTTTCTGTATTTGGCTTTCCTGCAATATGTGTAAGTATATATAGAAGACACTACATAGAATATGCAGTTTAGGTGAACTTCGAAGGAAGAATCTTGAATTTAAGGATTTCTGCGTGTTTAGTTTCTCAGTACTAATGCTGATTCCTTCACCTTAGTGCACAAAATGATCTCTATTATATTGGCCATTAACTTTAAATAAAGAATAATGTATCCACTTTATCACATGACTCTTTATCCCATTATGGGTGAGTTGTGGCAAGTGTAACACTAAAACAGAAATATGTTGCCTCTGTTAGAGATGCTATGTCATGGTCGTTAAATACTACTCTGTCTGGAGTAAAGTATTTCCTTCCTCCTCTCTTCCCCCCACACCCCCGTTCCAAATACTGCTTGCAATAATTCCAGAACTGTAAGTCTTATTCTATTAAACTTGAGCACAGTAGTTTTGACTTCTTCCCATGCTCCTGTGTCTTTCCCCTGCAATGCTTCCTTAATTTTCTCCCCTATAGTCTGCACTCATGATATGCTCAGTTTCTTGTTGTGTTCTCTACCATCTGCTATTTCGGTATTGAGACTGGGGAAAGGGAGCACTCGGGGAATGTTTGAGCTGCCCAGGTGCTGAGTGCCTGGGTGACCACTGCCTTTCACAGACCAATAACAGGAGTTAAGGCATGAAATCTTTTCTGGGATCACTCTTTTCTAGCCATTTGGTGATTTTTGCCAAACTTACAGGAACTTGTTGGTTTTCAGGACAAAATTTGGTTTATGTTTTCAAGTTTTCACCAAAACATGGTGAGTTTTCAAGTTACTTTTAGCAGATGAACCAAGATACACAGAAAAAAATGGCTAAGAACATAGTCCTGGACTCTTTACTCTCCCTTAATATAGAAGAACACACTTTTGAAAGAAGAGATAATATATAGTATGTCCAGTTGTTCACTACTTAGACATTGACCTTCTGACTTTTTTTAGGTTCAGCAGATAGATCGTGTAGTAGAAGTTGTGGAGGAAACTATTAAAGGTAAGCGTCACACTTGAAATAATTGCAGCTAGTCTGAAAGCTGTAAGCGTTAGCTAGCAGAAGTGCTGCTGTTATGTTCTTTATCAACCTAATGCTTGCTTTCTCCTCTAGCTAAATGTTTGGGCAGTGCAGTACTTTGTAATGTATGCTTTATGTAGCTTTGTGTAGGTGGTAATTCTGGAGATCTTTTCTCGCAGGAGCTCTGTGATTTTTTTGATTTGTAGCTAAATGATCCAGAGGATACTTCAAGAAATCATTTATGATGCATCAATATAGGTGGATGTAGAGTATTTTTTAAAGTTTCTGCGCTATCTTATTTCAGTGCTATATCTCTACTTTCTTACATTTAGTCCTCTCGTGTTTTCTTCTTTTGACATGTTTTGGCTTACTTCCCTGAGTTCTCCTCAGCAGGACAGATAAATTATCTACTGGTTTAATGTTCTTTCTTAGCACTGTTTCTTGTTCTCTCTGGCTGCATTCATGTGTGTGTACACACAGTACTTTGCAGGGGAGGGGGGAAAAGATAGTATTGTTTCTGCAGCCCAACTAGTAAACATTTGCTATTAAATAAATATATTTGTCTGGGTTTTTCTGGGTTACCTAAGTTTGTCTCCATTACTTATCAGGCCATAAAAATTACTGCCCCATGAAGCTTTAAATTACAAGGTTTAGTTTGATTGTCTGTACTTTCAATGTAAACAAGTCTAGTCCACAAGACATTGCCTGTAACTTCAATGCTGGTGCATGGCATTTTTGAACTACAGCATGACAATGTAGAAGCAGAGCAAAATTTTAAAAGAAAGAAAAGCTTCTATCAAAAAATTGTATAGTGTGGTATAAAGCTTCTAGAGTTTGTGCTTTGAAGGCCTTAAGATTTCATATGGCTTTGAATGGTTTCAAAAATCGAACCTGTACTCCTACGTATTCCCATGCAAAACTTGTCCCAGTTTCTGACATCTATTTTTAGGGGATGCAACCTACTATTCTATACAAACAAGGAAGAAATGTATTCTGCATATTTTTATTTCTTATTAAACAAGCCAAAATGTTTTCCTAGAAGCATCGTGGTGCTTATGGCGATGTGTTGGAAATGTGGATGCTTCCTGATTTTTACAACAGAACAGTATTTCAGATCACTATCTGATTTTCTTCAGTTTTATTTAAGTGAATAAGATGATAACCTGGGTCAGCGTGCCCTCCTCTTATGAAAATGGGCTTTGCAATATTTATACAGACTCCAGACATTACTGCTTTTTTGATAATAGAGTTACTCAGGTTATTGTGACTGAATATTACATGACCAAACAATCTAGTACAGTTGTTAGAATTATGCTTTTCTTTGAATTAACTGTAAGATTGTATTTTGCATATGGATATAATTCTGGAAAATAGTTTTCGTAGACATGTTAAAGAACTTTAAAAAGTATGAGTTTGGGGAAAGATTTTTCCTTTCTAGCTTACTGTTAAGTGATTTGAATAAAAAGGAGTAAGCAGGCTGCTGAATTACATACATGGTACCAGTTCCTTCAGGGGTTTCTCAAAAGGTGTTGGAACACAGGATTTCTCAAGTTTCATGGGGAAAAAATAAACAAATATGGCTTGCCAGTGCAAGAGAGAGATGAACGTACAAAAGAGAGGCCAACAAAGGGCCACGAAGATGGTTAAGAGACCGAGACTGAAGCATCTCTCCTCACAGAACAGCCTGAGAGACCTTGTGCTGTTCAGCCAGGAGAAGGCTAAGGGGAGTCTTATATATACTGTATATAAACACCTGAAGGGAGGAGGCAAAGGGGTGCCCGGTGACAGGACCAGAGGCAGTGGCCACAATCAAACACTGGAGGTTCCCTCTGAACATCAATAAACGCTTATTTGACTGTAAGAGTGATTGAGCACTGCACAGTCCAGGGAGTCTCCAAACCTGACTGCCTTAAAAAGCTGTCTGGATACGGTCCTAGACAACTGGTTGTAGGTGGCCTTGCTTGTTGCACAAGATAACCTCCAGAAGTCCCTCCCAACTGTAACCCTTTGTGAAAACAGAACTTCAGTTGGGAAGGGAATCAACAAATTGACAGAGGTCGTAGCATATGATAATGGCATACTTTTGAAAAAGCCAACCATAAAAATAAGATGTTTTACTTATATTTTTTTAATTTTATATTTGTTTAAAGAGAATGCATTAATTTATGCATTTAGGAATCACATCCCACTAATAGTGAAGAATGTGAAACTCTCTTCATTGTGTTTTATGAAAGAATTTGACCAGGAACTTTCATTATCCAAGTGAATTAAAATACTGTAGATAAACAAGCTTGTCGGTTAAGAATATTTTATACTGTAGGATAGATAAATGGTAGAATATTAAATTAATGTTCTTGAGAATTCTTAAGAACTCTCTGTACAAAGTATAAGAGAATTTCTTCTCATTGTATTTGTCAGTTTTAAGGACATTATCAGGAAGAACCTTCTTCAGATCAAGGTCATTCTACTGGTTCAAGAGATGGTTTCAAGAGGTAGATCTTTATGGTGATCTTTACCTCATCTGTCTGAAGGCAGTTTTGCCAGTTCCCAACTCTCCATTGAGATAATTCTCAAAACACTTTTTATGTGACTTTACCTTTCTATCCTTCTTAATCAGAAAATGGAAAAGAAGGATGCTGTGTTGCAGTAACAGCGAAAGAAGAGAGAGAATTCTTAAGAGACCCTGTGCTGTTTCATTTTTATTATATATCACCCTGACTTTTGTCATGAGTCTTATGGAGCTTTGAAACTGTCATTTCCTAAAATGATCTTTAATAACTGTGCAGTATCTGTACACAGGCCATATAAGAGTCATATTCATACTCTGTCCCAACATTTATTTTAACTAGAGACATCTTCAGGTGCTTTTACTATGCTATTGTAACATAATCTAAAACCTCTATGGTGCCTACTAGAAGCTAGATAAATGAATTTGATCTCAGCCTCAGAATTAGGTTTCTCAAAGTGACAGCCACAGTCGTGTAGCCAGAGTGTGTCAGTCTTGCTGATATATAGAACAGTTTAATCATGCAAGGCTCAGATTTAACAGTTTAGTAAACCTTGCTTCATCTGCACATTACTCAAATTGTAAGACTGGATTACAGCAATTTTTACATCAGTGGGGCATCCATGTCCACTTACATGCTTCGTTTCCTGGTAATGTGTTATGATGGCATAGTATGTTCAGAAATTATTGCTTGAGGAGTTGCAGTGTCTGTGACCTAGGAGAAACACAGGGCTATAAATGATGTAAGTTCCATCATTAAGTAAAATTTCTGTACAGAATTTAAAAGCTGCTTGGGCTGATCGGTACCTATAGCATGTCCCAATAAGATGAAGATTTGTCTTTCGTGGAAACCACAGAATGTCTTTATGGTGATTGCTTAAATCAGCATTTTTGTACCACTTTAAAAGCTGCCTCTTAAAAAAAACCCACATACAGTGCTTGTGTGTGTGTGTACAAGCCTGGATAGAAACAGTTTACAGTAGGCAAGATAATACATTTATTCTGTAATTTAAAAGAGAAATTTTGTTTATTGTAGAAATTCTTCTTTTCTTGGCTTTCAATTTAGGCCTTTAGAGATTTGAGGCTCTTCTACCCTTTCTAGACATGCTAGCTCTCAAATATCATGTTATTAACGTTTTCTTAGGGTGGGAGGCGTGGAACCAGGGTATTTGTGTACACTCAGCTTTTAGCTAAGGCCTTAGGGAGATGAGGAACACAGGTTGAATTGAGTTTAGTCCATATTGTGTCTGTCTAATGCTTTCACAAAACATAGTTTTACAATGGGTCATTAGACTTGATTGTAAAAAACAACTAAAGGAAATTACTTCAAGGTTGAGCCTTTTATACTTTGCATAACCTCTCTTGACTTCAGTCACGTTGGCCTGTCTGGTGAAGTTGCCCATCCATTCCCAGTTTAAACATTAACCAATGTTTACTAAATGTTAAATTGTCCTAGTGTTTAGTAATTATGGATTGTTTATAGTTTCACTGTCAGTCTATGAAAATGACCTGATGAGTGGTACCTATATTATACATAGGCCAAAGTGTAGAATTTAGACTGGATTGCCTTCCTTTGAGTGTGTGTGTGTGTGTACGTATGTGTATGAATGCCAGCATATTAAATAGTATTTGTATGTGCTGTTTGATTTTTTGTAATCTGTTGATAAAAGTAGATTAAATACTGTCTTTCCAATTTCTGTGATTGTGGGAAGAGTAGCCTTGACTTAAGAAGCTGATGACAAGCCAGATGAAGAATAAAAATTGGAGTTGGGAGTTCTTTTTAGAGTAGAAGTATCATTTGGCTTCCAGTCAGGAAGCTTGACTGTGCCGAAGTGTAGATTGAAAAGGGTCAGAGGGAGGGTAGTGGCCTCACTGAATCCCTATTTCGGTTTTTACATCCTTTGAAAGGACATTGGCAGGGGACGGGACAGAACACTAGTTTTGGATGGACTGTTTTATTTATTTCAGTGTGTGGTGCGTTGACCTTGGCTAGCTGCTAGACCCCCACCCAGCCACTCTGTTGCTCCCCTCTCCTTGACAGAACAGGGGAGAAAATAAAATGGAAAAGCTTGTGGGTCATGATAAGGACAGGGAGATCACTTACCAGTTACCGTCACAGGCAAACCAGACTTGACTTGGGGAAAATTAATTTAATTTATTGCCCGTTAAAAATAGAGTGGGATGGTAAGAAACAAAGAGAAAACTATAAAATTACCTTCCTCTTACCCCTGTTCTCCAGGCTCAGCTTCACTCTTTCGTCTCAGACACAGCTACTTCCTCCCTCCGAATGGTGCAAGAGGATGGGGAATGGAGGTTGTGGTCCGCTCATAACATCTCCTCTCTGCTGCTTCTGCTTCCTCACACTGTTCCTCTGTTCCGGCCTGGGCCCCCTCCTCCAAGAACTGCTCCAATGTAGATCCTCTCCATAGGGCACAGTCTAATCCAACACGAGTCCCCCATGGGCTACGTGCGGTAACTGCCATAAAATATGCTCCTGCTGAACACTTCAATGAGCACCAGGTTGCATTTTGATTGGCTGTTTCTTACTCCTTAGCAATAGTGTGATGTACCAAATAATGAGTTCGAAATAGTAATACCATTATCTGTTCCAGAATCAGTTCTGGCAGTTTAGCATTGTAGACTGTAATTTAAAGAAAACAATAGAGCACAATGAGGAATATACAGTGATCATGGAGAAATTACTTCTGCAAAGACAGATTTTAATTGCTTTTGTAAAACATAAATAATCATGTGACTTAACATAAAAGTCTTATCAGCTCGAGCAAGACATTACCATTGCTATCAATTGGTTTCTGTTCTTATGCCAAAGTTTGTTGTAGTTTTTGCTGTGCCTGTTCAAATGCTTTTTGGGCATGCAGTTACTATTAGGTGTGAGAGATAATCAAGGAAAAATGTTTGTAATTATTTTTATTAATGTAGTTATTTCATTGTTTTGGTTTAGAAAACTGTTAGGAGTGACCATCTGTTATGATATTCATTGTTAGGACTTTTTTAACTGAGTAATTCACAGAAACTGAATGGGAGATAAATAGCGATGCAGAAGAAGAAAACAAGCAATGGAGGAGGGGAGCGTTGCAAGTCTTAGTCACAAAATTGTGATTGCTCATTGTTAAATGAGCCTGTAATGTGCACGGAAAAGATGACTTTTCTTTCAGACCCTTATGTGCTCTTTTCCACACCTTCAATGAATGGCCATCTTAAAGCATCCCTATTTTTCTATCCCATTCACATCAGACTCAGCTGGGTTTAGACAATCCTCATGGCTGGTAAATGCAAGGAGTACCTTATACACAGGGAGAGTACAAAGAGATGGTGAAGGAGTAGAGAAGAAAGCAAAAGCTTGGTTTTGCAGATAGTGACAGATTCAGCTCAGCGTTTCACTCTAAGGCTAAATTTGTTCTCTTCAACCTGCACACCCCAAAACATTTCGCAAGTTACTTGTACTGCTGCAGCTGGCTCTGACAACCTGCCCTTCAGCATTTCCCTTCCTCGGAACACTGCCTCTTTAATCTAATTCAAAATTTCTTTTCCTTGAAAATGTCTATCTAAAATCTCCTGAGGTTTTGAGCAGCATCCTTGATCCTGATCAAATGCATTTCTTTATAGAGACGTGAAGACAGAGGGTCAGGGAAACTCTTCCTATAGTCAATTCTCAGTGGTGTTATTCTGAGCTGTCAAATTGTAGCCAGTATTTTGAATTCATGGCAGATTTATTGTTTAGTCAATTTTTCAGAAAGACAATAACATCACATGATCTCAGAATAAGTAGGGTGAAGCTATTGAATCCTGAAAACAAAATATAGTGCCTTAACAGGGCGTTTCAAGCACCTTTATGAGAGAGGAAATTACTGTAGGTATGTAAAAAATGTTCTTGACTACTTACAAGTATGTTCTTAATTTAATTCAGTGAAATTTTTTTATAAACAGTAATTCCTTTTTAAGTTGCCTCCTTTTCTGTTTTACTTGTTACACTCTACTGTTTTACTCCTCAGAAATATTGCTACAATTGAAGGATAGATTGGAGAAATATGAAGAATAAGAGATACTGTATATTTAATTGAAAGAAAGTAATGTATGAATTTTAGCAATCTTGAGTGACCTGCAGAGTTTTTTTCTGGAGTTTGTCAACTGCCCCGCCTCATTTAATATCTTGGGTTTGATATTAAATAAAATGATGTTTTAAAAGCCCCTGTCTTCACCCATGTGTTACATTCTGGAGTCTTCCAAAATAGAATTGTTGTTGGATGCTAATTTCAAGTGCAAGTCTTAATAGATGTGTATATTTGTAGCTAGTATAATATGTGCTTAGTAATACTTGCACCTTTCTCTGAAGCTTTTTTGAGTTGGTATAGGGTGAAAGGCAATCTTTGTATGAAGAAGTCCTGAATCGCAGAGATAGGGTCACCCGCTGTCAGCAACCTGATGGGACTAGTTGCCTGGCCCTGGACAAGCTTTTTCCTGTGACGGTGTGACACATGGGGTAAGATCAGCATTAGTCTGAATTCTTCCCTGTCCCAGTTCCTGCCTACACCATTGAAGGAGGAGTTTCACTGTTCCACAACATCCTCGCCTTTGCTGATTTAGTGGAAGAATGATTTATATTAATTGCTTGGCCAGGAGGAGGGCATGTATCTTCCAGTTAGTTTTGGCTTTTCTTTTCTCCCTCTATTTACTTGAACCAGCAAGTCCCATGGATGACACTCAGGGATGCCTTTACTACGTAGCTAATGTGCTGCTGGCCAGCTGGAGTTGGTTTGCTTCGGAGCATTCACACAGCAAAGCCCTAAACTGATCAGTGTCCTTGTTTCTGCGCTGGTGTGTGTCTGGCAGCATGTGATTGCTTTGGGGAGCTCAGGGATTCCTTTGCAATCAGTCATGTCTGCTGTGGGACGGCTTGTTTGTGCTGCAGGGCAGGGAGAAAAGATGGGAGAGGAGCTTTGGGTCTGTCCTTGCTACACACAGGCTGCTTCCACAGAGATAGGCCAGGACTTGAGCTCTCAGACTGCCTGTCTACTGTGAGCCCACCATGTCTGGGTTTAAAAGCATCTCCAAACTGAAGAGGTTTAGGCTCAAATATGAGCAACACTCCAGGTTCGCTGTACAGTGTTAAGCAATTTCTGTTGAATCCTTACGTTGCAGATGCTAGTTTTTCTGTTAGTCCTGCCAGAAGATCCGAAATAACTTTAGACAGTTGTTTTTACTCAGTGGTTACAGAATTAGAAGAATACAACTCTGGAAATAAATCCAATATTGACATTTTGTAGTAGCCACTGATTTGCCTTTTCTGCCTTTATACATATTTTTTATACATCTTTGTAGGCTCTCTTTCCTCTTGACTAGGAAACAAAGTTCTTGACTTTTGCTACTTTCATTTAAGTTTTCTAGTTCCTTTATGTTTACTTGATTCTCCTTTGGTCTTTTTCACTGCTTTTGGTGGTTCTTTACACTTCTTAATTTTGTTTTTCTTTGGGGAAATATACTACTTTGTTTTCCCTTCTTATGGTTTTGCCTTCTTTAGCTACACTGCTCCCATGTGCCATTTTTTTCCAGTGTTAGCCGTAAGGAAAGGAAGCTCTGTATCCATTAAGAAGCGAAATAATGGTAGAAGGAAATGTGTGTGAGTGTACATGAAATAGTGCTTAATCCTTTTCCCTGAAGATGCTGGAGAAGATCAAACAGGTTGGTGAGAGACATCTGAGAAGTACAGAATGGTACATTGGCAGCCTCGTTGGGAGGAGAAAAGTGTCTTTCAGGAAATGGTGAATAACCTCTAGGTATAGTGATGTAACTGGGAAAGGGAAAGAATGGGTGGCAGAACAAACGGAAACAATAGGAGTTGTTGCTTGCCAAGGCTCGGGTTTCCTACATCTTTTAGGATTTCCATGGTTTTGAGCTCTTTGATGTCTGCACTGAACTTCAGAGCTACCAGCTAAGAAATCCTGCCCTGTGTCTGGCTGTTTCAGTGGCACGTTATGTAGCCCCAGCTAGATATGCGCGGGTGGGGAAGGAACCCTCAATGGATGCTTGTTTCCATCTTTCAAGTAGACGTTACTTCCCAGCAGCTACTGAGGGGTATCACCCTGTGCACTTAAACTATTTCTGAAATACAGTAGGTCTATTAATATCTGGTAGATATTAGCAACACTGATAGGCAGTTGTTAAAGTTAACTAAACATGACTAAACCAGGCCGTTCCTCCTCACCTATCCTTCTACTGAACTAGAAGAATCCCAGACCAATTTAAATCTATTTGCTCTGTAATTGTTAATATGCATCTGGTGAGTCTAGGTCACAGGGGTCTGATAACAGCCTGAGATTTACAGCACATTTAAAGTAGTTATAGTCTTATGTCGAAGAAATTCCATTACTTGTTTCTTTCATATGTATATATATTCCAACATCAGGCATTCTGTGTCACACTCCTGAAGAACATACATCTACCATTAAAGGTATATGCAAGTGCTATTAATATTCCAATACTTTTTTTATCCTTTTTAACAAGAGGAAGTGCCTTGAAAATATTTTCATTCTGCACACTGGTTTATCAAAATGACACACTTAAAAGTCCTTTTTAAGACTAACAATAGGATTTAATATCCTGATTAATTCATTCCAACTTCATCCTCTCTGTGAACAATGATAAGTAAAGTGAATTGCATATACTGACTTGTATGTAAAGATTAGTTTAATTTTAACCATTTGTTTCTGAAAACTGGAGAGCTCTGATTATTTTTAAATTGTTCCTAGCTTGACTTTATTTACCCTTGCTGTAAGTGATTATGCTCTATAAGCCTCCTCAATGGACTTGGTTAGTACTACTTCTGCATTAAATATCTATTCATTAGTAAAATCCTGCTCTGAAGCATGACTTGAATTGCTAATTAACCTTTTTGGTTTAATAGAATTTTGTCTCCTGGTAGACAATGTGGAAGTAGAAAAGTTGTCTTTATGCCAGAAGAGGTTTATCAAACTAGAATGTTTAGGCTCTCAAATGTAACTGGACTAGGTCTGTTAGTCATTAAGCTATGTTTCAAAGCTTGCTTCTTCCTGTGAGCCATCAAAAAGGAGTGGGTTTCATTTGATATCTGACATAGAACACTCATTGTTATGGAAATAGAATTGGATTAACTCAGTTTTCAAAAGATGTTTTTGTATGCAACTTGAAAAAAAAAAGAAAAGAAAGAAAACAAATACACACAAAAAAAGACCTCTTGAGTTTGGGACAACTGTTTTGCTTAGTTAAGTTGTTATCCAACCTGTGTAGTCAGAGAAAAGGTAACTTAATCAGATAAAATGCTTTAGAAGTAAAACTTGATTGCAATGTTTTGCCCCACTCTAAGCTTTGAAAGGAGAACATAAACAACATTTAAAATTGCTGCTTTTTCTGTTATGCTTGATGCTGGTGTGGGCTTAATAATACTAGTAAGGCAGTTTTAAAAAAAGGTTGCTTAGCTTTTTCCTTATGGAAAATGACAAAATATTTATTTTTAAGTTTTCTTGAAATAAGTATGCGGGGAAAAAAGAGACCTACGGTATGTGAAAAAGTATGATTCAGTGTTTATCAAGTTATGTTTTATTAATAGCAACAATGCTGTAAACAGATGCTTGAGTGATTACTTAAAATGAAACAAAATAGTCCTTGTATGGAAGAGGGGAAAAAAGGATTTAAGGTCACAAATACTGTAACTGAGAGTTGGGGTTTTTTTAATTTTTTTTTTAATTTTAAATTGAATTAAGTGTGTCTGCAGCACATATCACTGTGGTAGGATATGCATGTGCTGCTTGCTCTCTGGAAGCATTAAACTCTTTAAAACTCATCTCCCAGTACTACGTTTTTAATTCTCTGGTGTCTGGAGTGAAAAGTACAGGGATGTTACCGTTATTGAGTGCCAAATGGGTTTTGCAAGCCTCACATTAACTTGAGCTGTAATGTCCTTCAGTAGGGATATGGGAAAAATTGTTCCCAACTGAAAAGTAGCTGCCATACTTGATTGCCAGGCCATAGATTTCCTGAGCTCTGGTGTGCAGTTGGGGAGAGTGTTAGCATTCACTGGGTCATGTGGGAGGTCAGCAGAGAGCTGGAGTTTCTTTCCTGCATAAAGAAAGTCTCTAAAGTTGAGAGGCCAAGTCTTACACTCTCTAATGGGTTATATTCTACGTGCAAGAGTGCTAGGTTGTTCTTTTTTTCTTTCTTTTCTAATATATATGGTAAACTACCTAGAATCTAAAAGACAAAGATCTGTAAGCAGGTAGTATTAGTACTTTTGATTATCGAGACTTTCTAGACTGCGTAGTATTTATTTTTTGCCTACGAAAACGTGGATTATAAAGTTGTGCCTCCTGCACAGCTCTGCCATTATCTCCCATTATTTCCCTCTCTCCTTCCTATTTTTAAGTCCTTTGACAAATTTCAAACAGATTTGTGACAAGTTTTGCATGAAAAAGTTTACCTCTGATTAATTCTCCCAGTCTGAGAAAAGTAGAGCAAGAGCTACATTCTTGTTGCAGCATTCACATGGCTGTTCATTGTGAGGATAAGAATTCAGAGGAGATCAAGCAAGGTTAACCGATTCTACACTCTGAGATGTTACTTGATGGGGGAGAGGGGAGGAGGCAGGGTTCTTTTGTGGTTTGTTGGGTTTGTTTAGATTTTTAAACTTCAGAATGGTGGCTTGACCCCAATTTTAAATGTATGAATTTTAAATTTGGGAAGCTTGTGATGTTGTTAAGCCTGGTTGTTTTAAGAAAACTATAAATCATTCCACTGTATTTTCAGCCATAAATCAAATAGAGTTTTAATATGGTAATGCAGCTGAATATTTTAAAAATGGATGAAGTGGTTTATTTCAAATAAACCACAGTATTAGGAAATACAGAAAGGAATGTACTGTGCTTCTGGTTTAGTTTTTATGCCTGCCATAATGCAATCACTCTTTTTATATAAGTAAGTAAAATGATACCATGCTTGTGACTCCTTAATGAAGATTGGAAAACAGCTGATTGCATTGTGAAGCAAAGATATTGCTGTTATTGACATGAAAAGATAGAAGTGAATAATTAAGCAAATGTTAATAGCACAAGTACCACACTACTAAATTCACAGCAGGATGTAATGAATTTTTTGGCAAATGCAACTGCAAAAATAATAACTTTTAACTCCTGTTAATATTCTGATGTCTCATTTTAGTATTAACCATTATGATGTCGGGCCAGTCCTGTTCACTTCTTCATTATATCACATTTTTAATTGAGAATTTTCTTGTATCTTAAAAAATGTGAGAAACATGGTATACTAAAAGTAGTTGTTTATTTCCCAGCTGTTGCTGTATCACAGAAATAAATTCAGATTATGAATGCTGCGTTACTTAAAAATTAATTAACGACTCCTCAAAACAGGTAGTGGTGAAAGGCTTCTTTAACTGATGGATAAATTAGTTTTGTAAATAACTGTTGGTAGCATAACTTAGGAGATTTGGTGGAATGAATTTTTAATTGATCTGAATTGGTTATCTACTTTGCTCTGCTAGATGTAGCTCAGGTAGTGCTTCATAATTTCATGCTTTCCTTTCACTCTCACCACCCTTTCACTTTTTAGGGTAGATGTTTTTCTTTTCTGGAATATTTGACAGATTATAGTCGTAGTTTCATGTACTAGTGGAGAGTTTTCCAACCTCAAGAGATACATGCTTTCTCTCTTTCCTCCACTCAATGTAGAGGTTACTTTCCACCTCTTTTCAGGTATCTAGCATTAGCTTTCACTTACCATCTCCTACACCTGGATCGGGGCAATCCATGGTTTCAGTACAAGGTGGGGGATGATGTGATTGAGAGCAGCCCTGCGGAGAAGGACTTGGGGGTGCTGGTCCATCACAAGCTTGATATGAGCCAGCAGTGTGTGCTTGCAGCTCAGAAGGCCAACCGTATCCTTGACTGCATCAAAAGTGTGGCCAGCAGGTCAAGGGAGGTGATTTAGCCCCTCTGTTCCTCTCTTGTGAGACCTCATTTGGAGTATTGTGTACAATGCTGGAATCCTCAACATAAGAAGGATATGGAGCTGTTGGAACAGGTCCAGAGGAGCGCTACAAACATGATTAGAGGCTGGAGCACCTCCCGTGTGAAGACAGGCTGAGAGAGTTGGGGTTCAGCCTGGAGAAGAGAAGGCTCAGATGAGACTTTATAGCGACCTTCCAGTACCTGAAGGGGCTACAAGAAAACTGAGGAGGGACTCTTTACAAAGGCTTGTAGTGATAGGACAAGGGCCAATGGCTGTAAACTGGAGAAGAGCAGATTTAGACTAGACATAAGGAGGAATTTCTTCATGATGAGGGTGGTGAGGCACTGGCACAGATTGCCCAAGGAAGTTGTGGATGCTCCATCCCTGGAGGTGTTCAAGGCCAGGTTGGATGGGGCTTTGGGCAGCCTGATCTAGTGGGAGGTGTCCCTGCCTATGGCAGGGGGGTTGAAACTAGATGATCTTTCACTTTCAACCCAAACTATTCTATGATTCTATGATCTCATATCTTGCTATTCTAGACTTTATGGAATAAATGTTACAAGTCTTATGTTTATAACTTGGGCAAATTTTACACTACCTCTTCCAATAACACATATTTAATTGTTTTTATTCTTCATTGTTACATCTTGTTTCTGCATATTAGCAATCCTGTCATTTGTGCCACTTAAATATAGGACTTGACATAGTATGACCAATGTCCTGTTGTACACAGCTCGTGATAGTATTTGTATTTTATTGTCTGAATGTTACTGGCTTTGGGAAAGGAGCTATGAGGCAGTTTTATGACCTGCAGTCTCCTTGGTGTGGGAGGAACATACACAAACCTTGGTAGTCATTTTAGCCATGAACGTGTTATCAGGATATGTTCCAAGTGTTTTCCCTCAGACTTACGCAGTCACGTAACTGACTGAAATGTGTTGGTTCTCCATATAATAAGCTAAAAAATATTTAGTTGTTTACTAACGTCTAATTTAGGTTTGAATGAAATTCTGGGGAAAATATTTTAATCCTGCCATACAAGTTATTTAAATATTGTTATGTTGATATTTGCTTGATAGTCTCAAAATTAAACTACTTAGATAATATTAGTTGAATAAAACAGAAAATGCAAGTGTGAAAAGATAATTAGATGAAATTATTTTTTTTTTCATTTTAGTATGATTTATTATACCTGTCAGTATCTCTCTTTAAGTATTCCAGCTGGTAGAAAAACATTATTACATCTCAGTCTCATTTTCAATCTTTGAAGTGTGAGCACTATTTCTGAAGAAAAGCAAATAAAAACAGATATGACGGGACTTGTGTTTTGTGTTGACTGTATTGTTGTACTTCATTTGAAGGTCATTCAGTGAGACTGCTGGGTCAGAAAAAGGATAATGGAAAGCGTTTGGGGGGAGCACGACTGGATTTGCCAAAGATTAGGAAGAATCCACTGATAGAAATCATTTCCATCAATACAGGGTAAGAATCTCCCAGACTTATAAAAGATCCAGCACTGCACTGGAATTCCATTTGTCTCTTTCTGCAGGCTCAGTGTACTCCTAAGTTGCACTGAAGGAGGACGGATGACGACTTTTAAATAGTAAAAGATTTTAAATGGCATTCTTTGTTTGTAAAGAGTTATCATACTTATATTAAGCCTTTTCTTTGTTTGAATAAGCTACCCTTTGCTATCAAGCAGGTCTGGGTATCCATTTCTCCATAAGACTATAAGCATTTGTCTGTTCTGTATTTCTACTTTGAGGAATTATATTTTAGTTTTCCTTGCCTTGATGCTTTCCTTTTCTCAATTCCACTTTATCATCTCCCCTTTGGTCAGTTTCCTAAAGTCCCTGAAACAAAACAAAAGAACGCCCCACACAAATCCTCTTCTGATTTTCCTGTCTTCTTCAACTTATGTAGTAGTTTTCCTGGTGGTAAAATATGAAATGCATTGCTCTAGGCACCACAGGTAGGTGTCAACTTTTACTGCCTAGAAGAAAAAAATGTGGTAGGTCTTATGTCTTTTTTTGAGTTTAGTCTAGCACTTTCATAAATATTTTGAGAGTTTTGCTACTGTCCTCTTTCTCTTTCTCTTACTTCCCTGTCTTTAAGTAATCTTGCCTTCATAATTTGCTCTAAAAACAAGTCTGCTGTTTAGATCAGAATGCCAGTTCAAGACTTGGTGTGGTTACTTTTTCTACCTCTCACTTATGGTAAACACATGGGTGACATTTTGTCATATTGCTGAATTATAATACCTTTTTTAAACTGCTGTTTCAGAAATTGATTGGTTTTGAAGTCTGGATGTGAGCTGTTCTGGTGTAATTACTTCAAGCAATGTATATTTTTTCACTTATTGTCTTCCCTATCAACATCTTGTTTGTGCCCATCCTTTTCATGATTAAAAATAAGCAAATTATTCTTTTACATTTGGTTGTGTCTGTTTCACATGGCACTATTTTTTCTCTTCTGTTAGTATTTATCATAATCTAATGTAATAGTATCTTTCGAGTTGTAAATGTTGTCAAGGATGTAAACTGATCGAACCATGGTCTCATTTGTATGTCTTTTGATTGGTAGTAGTGCATTTAAGATTGTAAAAAGTATTGCTAGCTCCAGCACCAGGTTATTGCTAGCCTGATTATAGAGGTTAATACAAGCAGGATACTGTAGGGTGTATACACTTGGCATTAGATGGCTGATGGAAGTAACAATCCTTTGAATTTCTTTTTAATGTATTTTGAACCTGGGTATTTTCTTACTGAGTTTTAAAAATATTATTTCCCAAGTTGAACAAACTGCAGATAATTAACATCTCTCTAAGATGTTACCATTCGAAAACTTTTCATTTAAGACAAGATAGTTCACAAACACTAATTACTTTGCTTAGTAATTTTTACTGTTCTCAAGTCAATAGAATATATATTTTATACCATAGGATAATTTGAAAAATACTATAAGCCACAATAATATATATTTATTTCACAGAGAATAAAGTCAAATATGTCTTGATAAGACCACAGTATTCTGAAAACCCCGTACAACCATATAAGACATTTAAATTAACTAATGTCCCATTAGGGAACAGGAATCCTGTCTCCCTTGAAATAAAGTTTATTGTGGTTTTTTGTTATTTTCTTCACTTTCCCACTCCCCAACGTTTTCACCAGGGTATTTCAGATGACTCTTCTGATTACTACACTGGATTTAAAAATTAACAGGTAGTATTACAAAAGCAGCAGTTTCTGAAAATATAAAAATATAATCAGTGAAGAAGAGGACACAGTACATGCTGCCTACTGTGACTTGCCTGCGTTCGGTTAATCAGCTTTGCCTTAGTAGTCTGGCATGGCCGTTTTTAGTACCAACACCACATTTGATCTGAGGTTTTTTCTCTATGTAAAGCCTGGAGAAAACTTTAATGTTTAGTTTTTGGTACAGTACTTTTTACTGAGAGATTAATTTGGATCAGACCAGAAGTTCTTAAAACAGTAAGAAATACTTAGTTAAAAACAGTGATTTTTTCTTTGGAAATATGTTTGTCTGATGCTATTAAGTGATAGCGTCCAGGAGCAATGCGAGCAGTGCTGCTCCTTGAAGGGAGGACGAGAAGGGAGCTGAAGGTGCCACCAGCAGAGGCAGTGCCCTCACCAACGGGACACCCTGTGCCACAGAGCCTAAGCACGTGGGGGCAAAGCTAGAGTCTGGTAATAGAACCCAGTAACAGTCCCAGACATGGCACATGATCAACGAAGGCTTGATATAGGGGCTCCAGTAGGGATCAAAAGGAAATGAGGTGGAGACAGGGCTGGGGAGAAGGCTATGTGTAATGTAGGTCTGAGGTCCATGCTGGAGCTGGACGCAGGGCTGGTAGCAGGCAGGCTCAAGCCAGGACTGGGGACATGAGGCCTGAGCTTAACGGGGACTCCTGTCCCAGAGGGGGCTGCTGGAGACATCAGCTGAGGTTGGGCCTGATGGTGCCCACAGGGCTGTGACAGGTGGTGGTCTATTGCTATGTACATGTGGGATCTTAGTGAACTATTGGCCTCTTCTCTAAGTCTGCGGGGAAAGAAGAGGCTTGTTGGAGCGTGTGTATCCCTCTGCCCCAAAGTGCTGGAATTGTTGACAGTTCATGCTAACTCCTTTCCCTCTCCAGCAGTACAAATAAATTTATGTACATGGACATTTGCCAGCTGGAACTATTCTCCTGAGAATTCAGTAGGACCAGCTTATTTCCAGGAGCCTTCAAACATGCTGATTGTTAAGATATCTCTCATTCTCATACAACTGTGTCTGAGAATGGGTGTGCAATTGAAATGCAACACTAGAATAAGATCTGCTTCTTAACTCAAGATGGTGTCAGATTCTCCTCAGTAATTTTGACTTGGGGCTTGTTATTGACCCCTTCTTCTCTCAGACACAGAGGAGAAAAAATTTCCTGTCCTGAAGGATTATGTCCTAGTATAATGGTGAACTTTTTCCTTCCTTGCCCATGCACAAACACGTGCCTATCCCTGTGTGTGTTTTGCCCACACTGCTGCTATACATGAGCCTCCTCAGCTGTTCCTTTCCATGAATCAAGTCTGTCCTATCAAGAGAGAAACGTACTGTTTCCACTACAATATGCAGTCTGTAATAATAATAATTTTAAACAAACCAAAATGAAACCCCATTAGGTATGGAATATCTGTGAAGATAAGTGCTGCTTCTGTCCATTGTAAGCCAGCTCGGTTTTCACACAGTGGTACATTTGTCCCTAAAAACTGTACCCATAGAGGGACCTGGATCTTGTTCAATGTTTGACTGTTTTTCGGAAGTAATGAGCAGGTTTTTTTCTGCTGTTAATTTTGGTTGCTTTAAAGTTAGCTGTTTTCTCATTTAGAAACCCAAGCTATCTTTAGCTGTTTCATTTACCATGTCAGTTAGTTGTTTCTGTCAACAGACTGTGACTCTAGAGAAAACCTTCCACCCCAGGAGTAGCATGTTTCAGAGTTTCTGTTTGCAGATACTATGGTGAGTACCAGAACAGGGGCACAAGAGACTTATCAGACTTCTCTGACACACAAAGATACATCAGTGAATCTCAGTTTTTCTATGAGCCAAATACATAAAGAATCCTTACCATGCCAGTATCCTATATAAGCTGTAGATTGACCACTTTAATTTTCCCCTAAGGAAAAAGTGACCCTTTCTTCCTGTATTGCTTGCTTTCTCTGTTACCACTTAGAAAATGTGGGTTTTTTTTTCAATTATTTCAAATAAATTATTGTCTATTTCTATAGAATAAGCAGTTAATAAAAATTGGTGGTTCCAGTGGAGCCTGGATAGTTTTCTTAATATCTAGTAATTTCTGCGGTGATGTTAGTGCATCTGAAACAGTAATTTGTTCTTGCCTTCCAAAATAAGTTTCTACTTTGAATTAAGGGCATTTGGTTCAATCTCTTTCACTTTTATTTAAGTCCTAAGCCTGTATTGTACAGAACATCTTACTGGGACAAGCAAGGTAATAGTTGTAGAATAGCATGTTAAATGCTGTTTGGAGAAAATGCATAAAGTTGTCCACTAATCTCCTAATGTGATTATTTCATCTTTTAGTTTGAAATAAGAGAAATGATCTCAAATCCATTTTGCATTACAGCTTTGTTTTGGTCTATGGAAAGATCTTTTCTCCTCATTGTCTAATCTTCATTAGTACCAGTCTCATAACCTGTGTAGCAACTTAGACAGCTCTCTTTAATAGGATCAAGACTTGGTCTTCCACCTTTTAATTAACTAATTCTGTATCCTGAACTCTCTCCTTTAGCTTGGACTGTTACGGATATAGCTGTGTTGTTGGCATGGCTTCAGCTCCCTTATATCCAAGTTGTTACCACTCACATACGTTTCAAATACGATTTTGTTTGTGGTTTGCTTGGATGGTTTGGGAAACCTGAGAGCAGTGTAGTATGAGCTGAATATGAGCCCACGCCAGAACTTACTATTGGGTGGGTTTGCACACAGGTTCACTGATGTGATGTGTTTTAACAAGGCCAAGTGCTGGGACCTGCACTTGGGACACAACAACCCCGTGCAGTGCTACAGGCTTGGGGAAGAGTGGCTGGAAAGCTGCCTGGTGGAGAAGGACCTGGGGGTGTTGGTTGACAGACAACTGATTATGTGTCAGCAGTGTGCCTGAGTGGCCAAGAAGGCCAATGGCATCTTGGCTTGTATCAGAAACAGCGTGGCCAGCAAGACCACGGAAATGATTATGCCCCTGTACTCAGCACTGGTGAGGCTACACCTCGAATCCTATGTTCAGTTTTGGGCCCCTCAATACAAGAAAGACATTCATGTGCTGGAGCATGTTCAGATGAGGGCAACAATGCTGGGGATGGGGCTGGAGAACAGGTCTTACAAGGAGCGGCTGAGGGATCTGTGGTTGTTTAGCCTAGAGGATAGGAGGCTGAGGGGAGACTACACTGTCCACAACTATCTGAAAGAGAGGTGGGTGTTGGTCTCTTCTCCCAAGTGAGAGGTGATAGGACAAGAGGGAATGGCCTCAAGCTGCACCAGGGGAGGTTCAGATTGGACGTTAGGAAAAAATTATTCATCTAAAGGGTTATCAAGCGCTGGAACGGGTTGTCCAGGGAGGTGGTTGAGTCACCATCCCTGGAGGTGTTTAAAATCCATCTACCTTGGAGGTAGATGAAGTGCTTAGGGATATGATTTAGTAGTGGACAAGTATGGTTGGGCTTCATGATCTCAAAGGTCTTTTCCCACCTAGTGATTCTATGATTCTATGACATAGGACTGAACAGTGTTGAACACAGAGTTGGGAGATGGGTCTGATGAAATCTAGGGTCTGTCTTTGTTTGGTTTGTTTTACCTAGTTGGCCCTTGTCCAGTTATATTGGGGAGGTGCAGAATGGCAACAGTGGATTGGGCTTGTAGTGCTGATCCTGCGCTGTTCTGCTCCTGCTATATCATTTCAGTGTGTCTGCTCTCCAGAAGTCTTCCCTTTGTGTTACAATACTACTTTCCACTTTCGTATGAGAACCAATTCGTGCTATTATTTGGCACTGTGGAGCTCCCTGTAAGGAAGGGAAATGTGCTCATAAACAAGGTGGATGTGGATTATAAGGCAGCACTCTCTGCTGATTGACTGCATATTTACCATGGTCTAGGCTAACTGAGGAGTTATTTAAAAGTAGTATTTCGCCCGGCAGCATGGAGATCAACTGGGATGCACTAGAGTTTTTTCTAATTATGGTAGCAAATTACTGTTTTGTAAGGCAGTAAAAGGAGACTCTAACTGGGACTGTTAAGTCCCTGAGCTCTTGCTGTGTCTTGTATTGCCTGTCCATTTTTTTTGCTAACTGAGCTGGCAGAGCTAGATTTCTACAGTTTTGTGGCATTCAACAAATGTGATCTATACTTGTGGGTCCACCTTTGAAAATGCTTTGTGTATTCATGTAATCACTGACTCCTTTGTAACTGGTCTTAGTTTTCTGGAGGCATCATCTTGAAACCATATCAACATATCCTTGATTGCTTCGGAAACAACGCTGTGGCTTAAGTCTGAGAGTTTGTGAAGTCATTGCCCTCCTGTGCTGAAATTAATGGGATATTTCAGCAATAATCTCATCAGTTCAGCAGAAGAACTGCTATTTTTTTGCCTTTCCGTCCTTACTGATGTGAACTCAAATCTATTCCCTGCTGCAAAGTTATCTCTAGATGACAATAGAGAGATAGAAAATCTTTCTGGTATGTGAAAATTTGCATTACCTACTGACAGTGATAAAATTTTTTGTTTTGGCAACTACTTATATACCTTTTCTATCCAACTATGCCACAATGTTTTCAAAATTTCCACCTTCTCCTAAATGGTTGCTGTCCTCATCTTGTTGCAGTCTGAATCACAAATACATTCATACTTCGTAAAAATCTTTGACTAAATACTTAAAAGGATGAATTCCATGTGTTCAGTTTACTTGATTTAGTTTGTTCATTACTAACATACAGATTTTCTATATTTTAATGTTTAACTTCTCAAGATATTCATGTAAGTGACACTGCAGTTGAAAGATTTTGATTTTAGATTACAAGATCAATACATGTTTTGATTTGCATTCGGTATTATGCTTGAGGAGTCAAAATAGTGTTTCTTCTGATTATAATAATATAGTTATTATATAATTACATATTACATTGCCACATATTATATTTACTTTTACTTGAATTAATGATAAGTGCTTAGAATGAGCTCCCCAGGAAATATAACGTGATACAATTACTTTGGACCTACCTTAGCTTGTAGTATTTAAATGGTCATTTTTCATAACTGTTTAGGCCGGAGCCTATCATAGAATCGTTTGGGGCCTTAAAGATCATCCATTTCCAGCCATGGGCAGGGACACCTCCCACTGGATTAGGCTGCTCAAAGCCCCATCCAGCCTGGCCTTGAACACTTCCAGGGGCTGGGTTGCCGCAGCTTCTCGTGGCAGTCTGTTCCAGTGCCTCACCACCCTCACAGTAAAAAATTTGTTCCTAGTATCTTCTCTAAATCTCCCCTCTTTCAGCTTAAAACCATTACCCTCATCCTGTCACTACACTTCTTGATAAAGAGCCCCTCCCTAGCTTTGATGTAGCCTCCTTTAGGTACTGGAAGGCTGCTATAAGGTCTCTAGGCTATAAGGTCTCAAACTCTCTCAGCCTGTCTTCATAGGAGAGGTGCTCCAGCCCTCTGACCATCTTTGTGGCCTCCTCTGGACTTGCTTTTACAGCTCCACGTCCTTCCTGTGTTGAGGACTCTAGAACTGAATGCAGTACTCCAACTGAGGCCTCGTGAGAGTAGAAAGGGTTAGTCACCTCCCTTGACCTGCGGGCCACACTTTTTTTGATCCATCCCAGGACACACTTGGCTTTCTGGGCTGCAGGCGCACATTGCCAGCTCATGCTGAGCTTCTCATCCACCAGCACTGCCAAGTCATCATCCTCAGAGCTGCTCTCACTCCATTCTCTGTTCACTCTTGTGTCCTGCTAGGTTGTTCCTCCAACAGATATCAGGGCTGTTGAAGTCCCCCTTGAGGACTAGGACATCCAAACATGAGGCTGCGCCAGTCCGCCTATAGAGAGCCTCATTCGCTCCCTCTTCCTGGTCTGATGGCCTGTAGCAGACCCCCGCCATAATGTCACTTGTCCCTGCCCTCCCTTTAATACTGACCCACAAGCTCTTGGTTGGCTCTTCATCCATCCCCAAGTCATCATTTCAATTTCCTTCAGAAAACAGAGAAGGTAGAAAGTCTGGAAAGAGTGTATGTAGTTTTGAAAGGAAAACTCTGCATTGGGCTTTTCTGTTTATATTTTAATCAATATATTTGCATGTACATAAGCTTAGGTTGTAGCTATACTACAGACTAAGCATGTATTTCAGTCAGGCATGTAACAGATATTCATCTGTTCCTCTTTGGCACACTTCATAAAAAAATTTACAGAGTAACAATGATAGATGGAACAGTTGTGTGTGTATATAGAAAGCATTTTAATTTTAATCATAAAATCTGAAAAGCTAGTATACCAAAGCTTGCAGAAACCACACTGCTGTAACAGGAGGAACAGGAGAAATAGTTGTTTACAACAGAAAGTTTTAACAGTCTTCTTTTTTGCCTAAGGTCTCTTTCCACTGTAACTTACTGTGACTCACATCCAAGGTTGTTATTTCCTAATTAGATATTTAAATAGCATATTGATGAGGCCCTCTGAAAGACTGCTTTTTTTTCAGTTGTAACTAATTTCTTGCAGTTTTAATAATTCACATTTGAAGAATGGAATATAAAATTATTTATAATACTCTACTGCAAAATCTCTAGGTACTACATACTAATAATGTCACTGAGAACATGGAAAAATGTATCATTTATCATGAAGAGACAATACATCAACGTGGCTCATATTCTTGTCTTAACAGCTGTTGTGCTTGTAGGTGTTTCTGTTCTCTATGTGTCTGTCTTGTTCTGTGTCCCCATTGCTGAGAATGTGCCTGCTCACTTACGCTTCCTCATGCACTATAAGTGAGAAATATTGCATTTAACTAGTTGTTTTCCTAGAGTAGCTTATGTAGAAATGTAATTTAAGAAAGCAGAAAAGAAGGTGGTTGGATTTGGGCCAGGAAAGAAATGTTTCCTCTCTTCTGAGTAGGTTGACTTGTCTTCTCCCAAACATGAAAGTTTGCTACAGCTGATTGTGTAGGGTGGACTTGTACTTCCTTCAGTGCCAAACTCCCCCAGCCTCTAGTGGCAGTTAATGGGGATTGCTCATTGAAATCAACAGCTGAGGACAGGAGAAGATACCTTTGATTATACTGGTGTAGGCAGCTATGGTCCTCTTCATTCACAGTAGTACTAGGACTGGTCAACTTGGTTGGACTTCCTGGACTTCAGTGTAATAAATTCTCTTCTGCTGCTGGGAAGGTGGAATCTGTTGAAGTCTTCAGTTTTTTCTCACTGCATGCATGTGGTAGTTCTGCCATTTGGGCTTATCTGTATTATACAAGATGGCTTTAAGTAGTGCCTATGTTATAGATGTTTTGCACATTCTTCTAGAGTAGATGTCTGCTACCATGCTAACCTGAGAGGAGGATGACCTTGAATTGAAGATGATCCCTCACGAAAAGCAAGATATATATATATATATATATAAAGTTTATTACATGCCTGTATTTGCTATATGACTAGAGTATAAACTTTTTACTAAGTATTTACATGAAAGCTGGTAGTTTTTTATCTTTTGCTTTGTGAGTGTTGTCTTTCACCTTTATACTTGTCTTTGTGATTTCTTCTGCTGTTACTCTCTTTATGATAGAACTTCTTTCTCATTTTTTGTTTTCACTGCTTGAACTCACTTCTTTGAACTTCAGTTCTGTCCATGGGATTTTAGGTACAGAACTTGTGAAAGCCTTTAGCTACAACATCTGAGATTTTGTGATGTGATGCTGTTTTAATTCAATGACAAAGTCATCCTGAACTGGGCTTCTTTACTTTCCATGTAGGGATTAGAGCATGATTCTCTGCCAAGAGTAATTTTGAGAGAAAATAAAATTTTGAAACTTTAAAGGGTCTTTAAACAACTTTTACACTAGTACATCAAATACCTGCAGTTGTGACGTCGTTTGTGGTATGACTTGAAGACTATTATTCATTTCTTGGGTTGTATTTTTCATTGCTGTTCTTAATGCTTTTTGAATGGATCTAGGACAGGCATGTTTTTAATGAACAGCATACGTCGTGTCCTGTTCCAAGAGATGTTCAGCCAATCCTTCACTAATTTTACTGGCATATGACACCTAAAAATTATTCCAGTAAATAGTTGTTTCTTTGGTGTTATTGTACTATTCAAAATGACATACAATGATAATTCCATATTAACTGCTACTACTGCCAACTGTAGTATACTGTATACTATCGTATATAGTATACTACTATAACATATTTTTCATTCCCCTGTTCTTATCATGATGGATTTTGTGCCTCTTTTTTCAATGGTGCTGTTTGACGACATGTCAAAGTAAATAGGCTTCTAATCTGCGTCATCTGCTTGGCTCTTTATGTAGTCCAATCATATGCTGTTCACATGCAGTGAGGTTTTTCAGTGGAGTCAGAAGGTACACGTTTGTAAAGCTCTTTGCCATAGGCACAGATCATTATGACACACTGTTTGTACACACCAAGCATTACTGGCCTTCAATTCCTGCTGTGCAACATTTTGCATTCATGCTATTTCTTGAGCTCTCAGTTTTTGAGAAATGCTGTTTTAAGTAGACATCAATACTACATTTTTTTCTGGGTCATAAAAGCCTCCTCTTTTGAGTCTGCTGAATGACTTCTGCATTGAGTTAGAAGAAAATAGTTTGTTTTGATTGTTTCCATTTTTTGCGCATTTGCCTCCCTTAGATTATTTCCTCCCAGTCTCACAAATTGTAACTTTTTCTGCATATAGTGCCATCGTGAGTTTAAAATTTGCATCAAACCTTCTTATACATTTTGATACATTTCCTTTTGCTCTTGTGCATCTCATCTGCAGAAAATTTGCTATTTCATGGTTCAATTAGAGGGTTCAGAAAGACTCATAAAACTTGCCAGAAATCACTGTGCAATTCTCTGAACTCCAGTACACCACAGAAGTTGCAAGTCAGTGAGAAAAACAGCAGTAATAACATGCTCCAACTGCGTCATCTGGTTAAAACTTTGGGCAACTTCAGGCATATTTGTGCTCCTTTGTCACTAGGTGGCTTCCCACACTACACAGTTCTGTTAGTCTATTAACCCAAGAGGAAGATCACCAGAATTTAACACAGTCACCGATTTTCGAGTTAAAGTGCATGGGTTGTTGGGGAAGAAACAAGTTTGATTTAATTTTGTGTAACTATGATATGTAGTTTCCTGCAGACTCAGGTGATTCTTCTCAGTGTGACATTCCTGATTGTTTTGAAGATTAAGAAAATGAGACAGCTTTGATATCCTGGGACCTGATTTCAGGTTAGCATACCGTATTGTAAGGCAACCTTCTTGCCTGCCTTTTTGGCAGATGCTTATGTACAGAAGTGGGTTTGGATCACACAACAAGCTACGTGTTCTTCTCTGCTTGAATGAGACAAGATAATTCTGAAGTCGTTTGCAATTTCATATTTCCGTAATTCTGACATCAATATTCTTTTGGAGGTTGGAGATAAATTCCTTCTTGTTGGGAAGAGCATTAATTTGTGTCAGTTCTCTTAACACTCACGTATTTCCTAAGGAAATCTGGATAGAATCCTGAGAAACATTTTATTCATTTCTCAGATTACAGTAAATATGAGAAATAACCTCATATGTCATAGTTATAATTGAAACTTATTGCCTTTAGTCCCAGATTTTCATATAAAAAAACCCCAATCTAGAAAAACAAGACAAGCACTAGAGAAGCCATTGCTTTATTATTGTTTTTAATTACTCTCTTGCTGAATGTTATTGTGAGAAATATCTGTGCTTTTACATACTCATATTTCTGGGGGTTTTGATGACCTATTTTAAAGTGTTATACAATTTAAGTGTTTAAAGTGAAGTGTCCATGTCTTTACTGCTCATCAGCAGAATTGCATAATTTTCAGTTGCCTAATAATAATGATCTCTTTTGCTGGTGTTGGTGTGGCTTCTTAAATGTGATTACAAGTGAAAACAACTCGTCAAAGGGTCTGATTTGAAGTATCTCTTGTGTCTTTTTAGATCCTTTTTGAAGATCTGGCAGGGATATGTGTTAAGGGATATGTAAAAAGATGTTTCCCAATTCTGATTCATCTTGTGCTCTAATTTGTTCCTAGACTTGAATAAGATGAGTAGGCTCAAAAAAAAATTATATTTTGTGTTATCTACCAGGGTCCATAAAGGCTTGTTTTTATGGTGTTCTTATTTACTTATGTGAATTGCTAAGAGTTGAAAAATAGGGAGGAATAGGACACTTTAACTATGATCATCCGTATGGAACATAGGAACAAAATCACTGAAGTAAAGGTACTTTAAAAAAACCCAAACAAATAATAACTGAGGAGTTGAATATTAAGATTGGCCTTGGCAGATAACATAAGTGACACAAAATTCAATGTAATGTGTTCCAAGATTATTTAATGTTATTTTCAAGTGTTTTGTATGTGATAGTATCTTTCTTTATACTGCTCATTTATGTGAGGAAGAAAAACCTTGAAACTTAACACATTTAGTTCTGATATTTATGCTGATATTCAAATAAACTATGAGGTTTTAAGCTGTTAACTTACAAGGGCCTTATTTTTAAGACTATCTACATGATCTCTGTTATAATTGCATTGTATATTCCTTTATCTGTTTGTATAGCAAATACATTTTGAAATTTGCATTTTTTGGCTGATTTTTTTTCTCAAAAATCTTGAAATTTTTCCCATTGGAAACAGAAAAAAATTGTGTTGGTGTTATTGAAAAGTCTCACAATTTACATATTTTCCTGAATTATTAAACTTGACTGTCATTCTTGAAAAGTGATATAATTTTTTAAAAAATCAATTTACACTGAATTAATAGCTTTATTTGCATTTCAAATAGTCTAAAAATATGTAAAATTCATACAGCAGATTTTTGTCCTCCTCCTCTTCCTTTTGCTTTTGCTACAAGATGCATATTAGAAGAGTTAGGATTTATATCAAGAATAAATAAGCTTAAAAGACAAACTTGAAGGGTCCCTGTCCTGGTTTCAGTTGGGATAGTTACTTTTCTTCCTGGTAGTTAGTATAGTGCTGTGTTTTGGATTTAGAATGAGAATACTGTTGATGACACACTGATGTGTTTAGTTGTTGCTAAACAGTGCTTATACTAAGTAAAGGACTTTTCAGCTTCCCATGCTCTGCCAGTGAGGGGTGCACAGGGTACACAAGAAGCTGGGAGGGAGCATAGCCAGGACAGCTGACCCAAACTGGCCCAAGGGGTATTCCACACCATAAAATGCCACGCTCCGTATATAAACTGAGGAGTTGGCCTGGGTAGGTAGGGGTGGTGGTCACAGCTTGGGGACAGGCAGGGCATCAGTCATTGGGTGGTGAGCAATTGTAGTGTGCATCCCTTGTTTTGTATATTCTGTTAGTATCAGTAGTATTTCTCTCTCCCTTCTGCTGTCCTATTAACCTGTCTTTATCTCAGCCCATGAGTTTTGCTTTTTCCATTCTGCTTCCCAGCCCTCTGCAGGGGGTGGTGAGAAGAAGGTGAGTGCATGGCCAGGTGGTGCTTAGTTGCCACCTGGGGTAAAACCATGACAATCCCCTAGCCCCAGCTGTGGAATTCAGGCCATAAAATAGTAAATTTTTGTGGACGCACAACTTCTTAGCTGGGTGGCTTAATAAAATGCTGTTGAAATATTTGCTTCAAGTTTTCTTTTGACTAGTTCTTCTAGCTTTTCCATTGCATGAAGGACAATCATCCAATACATCAAATATATATTTTACTAAGAACCTGTTAATACAAATGAGATTGAACTCCTCAGTTTCTGATCCCTTCAGAATCAACTTATTTCTCCACAAGTTGCTCCTTTAGGATCCTTGAGGGTACTCAGTAGATTCCCCAAAATGCTGAGATTTCTCTGTACTCCTGTGCTGCAGAGCACCACTCAGTACTCCCTCATCAAATGCGGAGAATCGTGACAAGGAAAGGTAATTCCTTACTCTGTCAAGTGGATACAAATGATTTGATGGCATGAAGAACTATAGCTGATTTGGCTTTTTATCTAGAAGATAGTTTCTTTTTGAGTAGAAGAATACAAATACACAAGTGAGGATTTCAGAAGTGCCTGGAGACAGTTTCCCTCTGAATGATTTGCAGTTGTATTTGGGATTAGCTGAACTAGATTAATTCACTGACTAGAGAGGATCTTCCATGTTTCCTGTCTCTTTACAGAGATCCCCTTTGAGTCATCATCCTTGTTTTTCTGAAGTCCAAACTCAACTGAGAGGAAGAAAAAAGAAGTGGTAACATAAAATCTTAGATCCATATTTAGACTGTAACAAAAAATTTGTGGAATTTTTTTCAGCGTGCTGGTACTGGTAATGTTCTGTTGAGGTGCATGAAGTGAGGCTTGTACAAATGTTCTGTCTTCCCTCTGCTCTCATGTGTAGTAATAGTGTAAGAGGTACAGAAAGCTTCAGTCCAATGAGCACTGAGTGCTGTGTCTAGGAAAGCAAGATCAAGTATTTCTGTGTATCCCTATTAAATGCGTCAATAGTCTGTAAAAATTCTGAAAGTAAAAGCTGCCATCAGTATCTCCAGTACTGTTCCTGAGTGTTTCATCAGTCTGATGGAGCTTCTGACTCATCATGACGTAAAACGTCTCTAGAAACATGAGAAGTCTATATGGATTGACCTTAAATATGACAGTTACACTCAACATTAACTCATCCATACCATCATGTCAAGGAGCCAGGTCTCTTTAGAGCTCCATTTAGTCTGTTCTTTTTCTTTTAGCTTTATTTCCTTCTTCAGGGACTCATCTTGTTGTCCTGTATAGCAAGAATATGAATCCAGATGAAACACTCCTGGCAGCGGGTGCTTACGTGATGAAAAGTGGAGCTCTGTGTGTGTGATTTCTGTTAGTTTCCTTTCTTGCAGATGCACCTGGAAGTCTGAAAGCTGGTGCTTTCCTGTTTGAGTATCATTGCCAAGCAGTTGAGAAACTAGGCTGTCCTGTTTGTGGGATTTTGTCAGTGTTACTTAAAACAGGATTTATCCTTACAAATGGAATTTAGTTGTCTGACTTTTTGAGGTGGAAAGAAATTTTCTCTGCTGTTGCTACATTTGGTTTTGATTTCAGGCAAAAGAATGGTTACTGTGGGAGAGATGGTGGCAAGAAGTGAAAAATCAACGTTTTAAATTTTAACCTCTTTCAGTCATGATTAGTTACAATGATTTATTGCTCTTCTCAGAATTACTGTCCGTTGCCGCCTTTTGTGGAGATTTTCAGTCCATTTATCAAGACTGTTTCGGGACTCAAAGACTTTACTCTGTATCTTGAATACACTGAATGAAGCGTAGGAAGATGCCTAAAAGAATACTTTATGCTGCTCAGAATGTGGTTAACAGCTTTGCCCCAGAAACCTAGTTTCTGACATGATCATACGTGTTTAGGTAAGGCACAAAACTTACTGTAAGATTAGCCTAAAGTATGGAACACCATTGCATACGTCTCCTTGCCTTCTGTTTAAAATGTGCAAAACATATTTTTAAGGCTTGTTTTCACAAAGAAAAGCACATAGTAAACATGAGCCAGCAATGTGCCCTTGCGGCTAAGGCAGCTGACAGCCTTCTGGGCTGCACTGGGCAGTGTCTTTAGCCCGAGGAGGGAGGTGATCCTTCCCCTCTGCTCTGCCCTGGTGAGATACTGGGCTGCTGGGTCCAGGTCTGGACACCTCTGTAAAAGAGAGACATAGAGGCACTGGAGCAGGTCCAGTGAAGGGCCATGAAGGTGATTAATGACTTGGAGCATCTGATATACAAGGAGACTGAGAGCTGGGACTGTTCAGACTGGAGGGTCTGAGGATTCTTAGCAATGTGTATAAATACAAGGGAAGTTGGGTGGAGTAAAGAAGACAGAGCCACTCTCTTCTCAGTGGTGCCCAGGGACAGGGCAAGAGGTCATGGGCACAAAATGAAATACAAGAAATTTTATTTATATATATATATAAAATTTTACTATAAAGGTAATTGAACACTGGCACGGGTTGCTCAGAGGGTGTGGGATCTCCGTCCTTGGTAGTACTCGAGAGCTGCCTGGACGTGATATTGAGCAACCTGCTCTAGTTGGTCCTGCTTTGAGCAGTGAGGGCTTGGACTACATGATTTCCAGAGGTCCCTTCCCACCTCAGACTCTCTGTGATTCTATGATATTTAGTTAAATATAAGCAGCAACAGAAAAAAACACCTGGAGATGGATACAAACACTATGGATGTTAGTGCAGTTGCTTAGTATTGGTGAAGACCTTCACTCCAGAGGTAACTGTTGTGGTTTGATGCTTTAAAAAGTAATAGACTAAGGGTTCCCAATCCCATGTAGAATGCATCCCTATTTCCTGACTTAAAAGCATTTCCTTTGCAATTTTGTAGGCCTATTCAGCCTCAGGAAAGAGGAACTCAGATTCCAAATTCCTTCCTAGGCAAAGTGAAATATTCCCACTGGAAATACACACCCCAAGCTTCTGTCTGTGTAACTTAGCATGCTGAATTTCATCAGCTTGATTTACAAGAACACTTAAATGATGCTTTTTTTTTCAATTTTCTTTTTCTGAATTCCTCCTGCAAAACATATGTTTTTGTTTTGTTTTTTCTTTTCCCCTGAAGCAATAATGTTTTGTTTTTTATAGTTTATCTTCAAGACATTGGATAAGAAGTAACATTTCAGCATAATTTTAGGAATTTTGTTGTAATGTGTGTGGACTTTGTGAAAAGGAGCTATTTAAGCAAAGGTCAAATACAAAATTGTCACTCATCACATGCTTATCTAGCTTATTTTTAAACTAATACACAAGTGTCTAAGTATCACATGGTCTTTCTTGCATTGCAGACTGGTGCCAGACTTGGTGTCTTCTCTTTTTAAAAGATAAATGTCTAGTGGTTTTTGTTTTCAGTGAGTACATTTGTGAGTCATGTATATAATACAATGTTGCTTTGCTTCTGAAGTTGAATCATTTTGCAGAAGGTGGATGGAGTCTCCACTTTCTAAGTTGATACAAGGCTGAAAACTGCAGCTGGGGAATTTTTACTGAAGGATTTGTTCAGTCATTCATGTTCCTGTGTTCCAACAGTTTGTTTTAGATCATTTGTTAAAGACCTTGAAACAAGTCCCTTTACTATTGGTACAGAGGGTTTTTTTCTGCAAGTTGAGTTTTTCAGATTGCTTTATTTATTTTTTTTTCCTTTCCAAAACTATGTATCAGTTACTTTTCTAAATAGCAGATATGGCTAAAATAATATACTGATTTAACATAACTAGTCAAATGCGTATTGAAACCTTTGTCTTTTGCTTTAGGAATAATTCTTTACCCAAGTAAAATGTAATAACTTTTGAAATTTTGTTTTTTACTTTACCACTTAAATGTGGAATAGTCTAAATGAAAGTTTTAAGTAATAGAGGGAAAATGTTATTACAGATTATTTATGTAAGTATCAATATCTTTAGGAAAGTTCAGCACTGTTTAATGAATAAACTTATGCTTGTGCATTTCACAAGAATATAGTGATGTCTGTTCACTAAGCACACTATAAATAACCTTTGAATTCCAACGCAAGGATTAGTAGCCATGTCTCTGCTAAGCTTATCCATTTTGCTTGAAGAGAAGGCATAAGCTAATGTTGTCCTTATTGGCTTGTATCTGCCGTTTGTAGGGAAATAGCAGGTTTTTCAAGAGAGTCTTGCTGTATTTGCAGCTGATCTCAGAAGTGTTTCTTGGATGTGTTCAAATCCTCATCTAGCAATTTTTTGTGAAAACAGGCCATGTACTCCAAGTTTAGAAATGTCTATGTGAAAGCACCAAAGTAATATAGAACCTGCACTGTTCAGTTCCTATCCTTGTTAGTAAAGGTCTTCTGTAAATGTTCTGCTCCTGCACTAGATATGCATCCCTTGTGTCTGTACTGAAAGCCTAGCTAGTGAAGCCGCTTGATAACTAAATATTATACCAGCTATATATCCAACATACGCGTTCTTTCTGATTCTGACAGATGCTGAAATTATTGCAAAGACTATAATGGGAATCTAAATTATTTAACTTAAACTAGGCCCAATTCCTTTATTACCAGTTCATTCTAGCAGCTTCATTTAGAGCTGTTGCTTCTTTGAGTGGAAGTACAGCGAGGAGGCATATTTTGTAGTGTTAAAGTCAAATATGGGAGTTGACCTCTTAATAAAACAGCAGTCAACTAAAAGGAACAGAAAGTTTGTAAGATGCTATGAAAATATTTTGAAACATTGAAGTAGGTGTGAAGTGATGGTACTTGCTGTGGGTTTTTTTACATGCTATGTTTCTGTGATGGCAAAAGGGACAGTCTGAAGGATTGTGTTTTAAATGGTATCTTCATTCTTTCACAGTATCTCCTTTACTGAACATGATAGCTGTGGTTTGGGGGTCATTTCCTTGCCCTTTGTTCTCTATAAACAGTTAATTTAAATACAGCCGGTATCTAAACTGTCTTAAGTATCAAAAATGCCATCAATTGAAGAGGCAGAATTGCTGGATGAGATAAACATGAGTATACAAGTAATGCAGGTAAAATAAGCACATTTTAAATCGGATTTTTACTTAGGACTTGTAGCTGAAAACTTTCATTTAAACAAGCATTGTTCAAAAAAAGTTCCCTAAATGTTTGTGATTGGAAAAATGCCCTCAAATTGCCAACTGAATTTCAAATTCTACAAAAATGAAGGTATTCTAGCTGTGAAATGGTGCATGGGCTGCAGTGCTCTCTGATACATTCTACGAACACAGTGCTGAAACACAACCAGCCAGAATAGATCTGTGTGTTTGCTGTGTATTTATGTAAAGAGAAATGCATCTTTATGAGAGAATAAGACTTACTCTGACAACTATTAAAATACTAGTAATGAGATTTTTTCAGTGCTAACTAGTTTTGTGTCTTTAGCTATATTTCACATTTCCTGGGTGTTCGTGTTTATTACAAAGCCATTTTGCTTTTAGAATATTCAGTTGCATAGGTTGATCCACTTTATGTTATCTTCTGCAAAATAAGAATAAGACTTTGTATTCTTTATGATTTTCATAAAATGAATTTCATACATACTTTTTACGAGACTTATAGGGGAATATATTCTTGGCAAAGCAACAGGTGCCTAATTTATGTATATTCTTTTCAATAGCACTTACTGCTAATTATGTCTCATAAAGGTAATATTGCTATACCTAATTCTACTTGGAACTCTGATATCTTGTCCTCCCAGTCATCTTTCTTTAGCAGTGTCTAGGGTTTATCTTAGGTCTATGTTGAATATTTTGTGAATGTTGAATTATTTTTTTATGCAATCAGCATGTGGATAAAAGTCATCGTCCTTTTTGATATGAAATTGTGAAACTAATATGATAAATACTCAATAAATACAGTGGGGTTTTAATGTGATTCTAGATCAGCTGAGTATCTCTCTTTTCCTGATGGAATAATGCTCTTTTGAGAAGCCAAGCATAAAGACAGACCTATCTCCATCAGGCTAGTAAGACTAGAAACTTGGATTCTATTGTTTCAATAAACTGCCTTAGACATGAACACACATAACAGCTCATTGTACATCTAGTCACTGAGAGACTTTTTTTTTTTTTTCCTGTGAACCCTTGTGTAGAAGTAGCCCTAGTAGCGTGCTTGGGAATATCTTATTCACAACTGACTACTGGCTCCAGAAGATCTGCCATACATGTTTTTTTTTGTCAAGGTTAACCCTCAGGGTGCTGTGGTGTATTTATGGACAGCATGTGAGTATCACATTAGTATCATGCTCTAAATGTATTTGATGGCAAGTGGAATCGTAGAATCACCAGGTTGGAAAGGACCCACTGGATCATCAAATGTTGATACTGATTGTGTTATCTTTCATTTAATATTCTTCTCTGTTTATCCTTGTACAGGCCATACTTGGTCCTTCTCTTCATTCATTTCACATCTTCTAGGTTTTCTTACCCCTGTAGCGGTAATTTTCCTGTGGTGCTGGAAGCATGCTGCGCCTCTTGTGTCCATGTCTCACATTTAAGTGTGCGCAGTCATCCATGTAGATACATGTAATCCTGAGGCACAGCAAGTCTTTGGGCTCTGGGAAGGTATAGTGCTCTTGTTAGATTCAAGCATCTCAAAGAAGTGAGATAAGCTGTGCTGCAGCCTGTGCCAGTACTTGACCACTGTCATGGTAAAATACTTTCTTCAATCTAATTGAAGTTTCCTGTATTACAAATGGTGTCCACTGCTTCTAATCCTATGACCTTGAACCTCCAAGAAAAGCCTCTTCTCTGTATTCTCCCATCAGCTGTAGTAGTAAAATCTCACCCTAACAATGAGTAAACCAATTCTCTCAGCCTCTCCTTGTGTCATGTGCATAAGCTCCATAATGGTCTTGGTGTCCTTCTTGTCTACTTGTTAGTTTATGTCAATGTCTTCCTTGTTCCAGGGAGCTCAAAACTGGACACAGTACTACAGATGCAGTCTTACAAGTGCCAAACAGAGGGCACTTATAATTTCAAGCTGTTAGTTTCCTTCTTGTGAGTACAGTTCAGTTGCACTGTACAAAGCGATTGACCCTTTTAACTATAACGGGCATACTGCTGGCTCACGTTCACTTTGTTGCCCACCCAGACCCCAAAGCCCTGATCCAATAAGCTGCTTTCTAGCCAATTGATTCCCTCCCCATTTGCACTTTTGCCTGGAGTTACTCTATCCTGAACGTGGGGCTTCTTACTCGCTGTTGTTGAACTTCATGTGGTTCCGGTCAGCACATTTCTGCAGGCTGTTGATATCCCTTGGAATAGCAGCCTTGCCCTCCAGCATGTAAACTGCTGCCCCCACCTCAGTCTTGGAATTTGCTGCCAGATGCATTATATCCCTTCACCTCTGTCATTAATGAAGTCAGGCAACAATAGTGGGCCCAGCGTCAGTCCCTCAGGAACCCCAGTACTAACCAGGCACCAGATAGACTTTGCACTGCTCACCACAACCCAGCAGTCTCGCCAGGTTTTAACCCACCTTGTTGGCCACTTGTTCAGTCCATATTCCAGCAATTTGTCTTTAAGGATTCTACGCAGGTCTGTGGCAAAGGCCTGCCTAAAATCAAAGTATATGACATTCCCAGCCCACCCCTTCCTGCAGGCTCACTCATGTCTTTATAGTAGGTAGGGAAGGTCAGGTCACGCCGTTTTCTTCAGACAACTCAACCTGACAAAGAAAATGTCATTTTAACCCATGTTTATGAAAGCAAATAATGATCTTGTAGTATGCTATCACTGACCTTATGTGTGAAGGTGTTTCTGTAGGGAAGTTGGGTGGTGCTTATGGAACAAAAGGATAACATTGGATTGCTGAGGCTATTTCACAGCCTGTGTGCAGCCAGTGCAAAACCCCCATCATCCAAAAGGTTGAATCTTTTTAAGAACTTGGTTAAAGCTCAAAAACTAGTCAAGTCAGCCACTGCAAAGATAATGTTGAAACCAGAAGTAGCTATGGTAATATGGAGAAAACTTCCATTTCAATGTTGACTAAGGCCTGCAAGCAACTGAATTGCTGAGCTACTTAATGTTTTGTCTATTTCTTTTTCTTGTTAAGTCTTGCTTTTGATGACTAGAGCTGCCACTTGTGTATTTTCCAGGCTGTAATGTCTAGAATGCTGTTTAGATCCTGAATCCTCAAGGGGATTCTGTTCTGTAGCTTGTTTTTAATGCTCCAATTTGTGTATTAAGTGCTTTAGTCATGGTCACTCTGATTTTCTTTTAAATGACTGATGATAACTATCTGAGTTGCAATAGAGGTGACCAAAAAAAATAATAAATTAATCAGCTTAAGCCTAACCAGATAAAAGCTATTTGTCTGTCTTTGTGCTTTAATTTAAAAAAAAAAAAAAAAAAAAAAAAGCTAGCAAGTTAGTTTCTGTTAAAGCTGGCAGCAGTGGAACTGGAAAGGTTTCAGACTCACCACAGACTTGAGTGGTTAAAGAGGAAATCAAAGCTTACGAACACTGGCCAACTAGCTTGGAAGAAAGTCAGACCATTCCAGTCACTGGGACATGAGGACACTGCAGGAGGGTTACAAACATAATGGTCACTGAATGCAAGACAAAAGGAAAAAACTGAGAAAATGGCAGGAAATAAAATATAAAATAGAAGAAAAGAGCTGAGGAATCATTAGAAAGGGAGAATTATAGAGAAGTAAAGCAGATGGAGAAGCTAAGGATCATTAGTTTAGTAACAAAAGACCAATGTTTCCTGTTTTTCTGCACTGTCACTATGCTTTCAAATTCTGTAAAATATATTTAAATACATTAAAACAACAATATAAAATAATGAAAAGAAAATATTTTATAAATCTTTGCTTGCCTAATTATTCAAATTACTTTTCCTAATTATTCAAAAGTCAGCGCCTTAACTTTCATTTTCTTCAAGAGGTACATGGACAGTAAGGAAGATATGTCCATGAAGATAATCTGACTGACTCAGCTCTGTAACTGTGTAAAGGAGATCAATTTGCTTTTGAAAATCCCCTTGGAGACTCTCAAAGGCAAACATAAGGCCCTTGGTTTAAATTGCTATTTTTAAAAGATATCAGTCATTGGATTCTTATAAGAATAACTGTGTAAATCAGTCTATTAAATTGCCTGGAAAATCTCAGGCAGATTTAGGATTGGGCAATCATGTTGAAATGTGTGGTCTTGTCATTTTCAGTTGACAAAGTAGGATGTAACAAAGGGTATGTACTTGAAGCATGTGTATCTAAACATACTCTTTTTTTTTTCAGCAAGACTATGCAATTTGTCACAAGACAGAGATGACATTTAAGAGCAACAACATAGTGTTAATTGTAGATAATGCTTAGAAACTTGCCCACATTGGAGCTTTTAACATTTCTACTGCTGCCACAACCAGCAGGACATTTTGGGGTCAAAAGCTTTGTGTGGACACCATCATTGGGAAGGGATTCTTTCTAGATTATAAACGGCAAGTTTGTTTTTATTATGCACTTTATTTCCATTATTTTACCGAGACAATTCAGCTCCACTTTCCCACAGACATTTTACAAATACTTTTTTTTGAAATTGGTCTGATGGCAATCTCAGATAAATTCTAAATTAAGCCTGGTAGTTTCAGCACAGCTGGAATGTGACAGTCCTCCCCTCCCCCGGATGTTTTGACCAGTGCAAAAACAATACCTTTTATCCAAAGAATCTGTGTGGTACCTGCTGTATGTTACAGAATTGACTGCAGCCTAATGTTTCCTGTGAGATTTCACCACTGTAAAAGGGTCTGTCCCAAAAGCCATTGAGGAAGTAGAAACAATAGCTCTTATCACAGGCAGTGCTCTACTTTTTAACCGTGCTTGCTGTGTGGACGATTCAGGAGCTGCTAATATTGTGGAGGTGCATGGTAAATGAAGTATTTTGCTTATAGCAAGACACTTCACTCCTCTCACCCCTCCTCTCACTTGCAGAGGTCTACTGACAGGCTTCTTTCCTGAAACAACTTTAAATGTGTTCATCAACTCCCTCCTGCTAAGTAGAAGATACAGTTTGAATTTAATCCTTAGTATTTTGTTAAAAAACTTTGAAAGCTGCATTTTTTAAAGCTTCTAAAATTGCTCATTACTCACCTAATTAGGTTTTACAGCACATTCTGTGTATGTTATGCTAAGTTGTCTGCCCGCAGTAGATTTTTTTTTTTTTAAATAAAATTATGCTACTTGGTGCTTTAAATACTAAGGCATTTGCCAGCTCGCTAGAACTTTATAAATTAAAGCAAGTCTCCAAGAATCCTGTCCTCAGTGGTCATTTCCCAGTCACTGCTGTTCTTTGGGAGGGATTTGAGAATAATAGTTGCTTATGCATGCTGAAATAGTGATGTTGAGGTATTCTGCCACTTCATGTCTGGGATTACCTGTGAGCAGTTTTCTAAGAAACTATCTTTTCCATCTAAGGTTTTTCTGTTGTAACTCTTTATTTGTACCACCTTCATTAATGCTATTTGACTGAGACCAGAGTAGTAGTCTTCCAAATATTGTGCTTTTTATGAAGTGTTGAAAGAATTGATTACTTGCA